>NC_137798.1:40971142-41081142 GCF_963383645.1 Muscardinus avellanarius | reverse complement strand
GAAGGTAAAATATAATAAATTTAGCCTTATTTGTTCTTTGTCTGCAGTAATAGTTCCTAAATATCTTAAAATGAAATCACTTTTTTGCTTCTATTTCTCTATTTACTTTTATTTTTTTTTTTGAATCTCCTCATGCTTTTTTATTTTTTTTTTATTTTTATTTTTTTTTGTTATTTTTTTTATTTCATTGGTGCACTGTATTCATACATCATAGTGGGATACAAACTTTTGTAGACATACATGCACACATCGCCCAGTCAGCCCCCACCCGATCCCCACCCCATTCTCTCCCCATCCCTCCCTCCCATGCTTGGCTTAGTGGTTGACATCTAGTATTATAGCAATTTATCCAAAATTAAAAATGATAATCTCACATAACAGTTTCATTTGTCTGATACCAAGCTTTTGATGACTTAAAGATAACATTTCAATATTTCTTTTTGCTTTCTTTCTTACCAGAGAATATTTTTTTCCTTTTTTTTTAGGTGAAACTATCATATATTTATTTTTCAGAAAAAAATCTATCCTGATATGGAATATGGACTCTAGATGCCCAAAACAATCTCGAAGCAAAAACAAAGCTAGAAGATGTATATTTTCTGATTTCAAACCATATAAAGCTACAATAATTGAAACAGTGTAGTACTGTTCTAAAGGCAGATATATAGACCATTGGAGTTAAATACAAGCCTAGAGCTAACTTCTTCCCTATATTGTCAAGTTATTTTTGACAAGGTTTCCACGAAGATTTGGTGGTGGAAATAATAATCTTTTAACTAAATATTGTTGAAAAATAATAATTACATGGAAAAGAATAAAATTGGACCCTTACCTAATCCCACATACAAATATAAATCTTAAGACTATAAACTTTTAGGAGAAAATCTGGGTCATAAAACCTCACAACATTGAAATTGGCAGTGATTTCTTGGATATGATTTCAGTGGCACAGGCAACAGAAGAATATACAAACTCCCTAAAAAATAAAAGAAAATATTGTATATCCAAAGACAATGTAAACAGAGTTAAAAGTTACTAATAGAATTGGATAAAATATTTCCAAATGCTATATCTGAAGGTATATTAATATTCCAACTAGAAATCCTAAAAATTAACAACAATAAAGGCAAACAATACAATTTAGAGATAGGTAAAAGACTAACATAAATAATGAATCTCCACAGATAACCAATCTTAGTTGTCTGTTGGATGGAAACTCTTGTTTCTCTGGTTCTGGTGAGTGTTACCTATTTCTTCTTTGTAGTTAATCTCTTTGAGTATTTTCTCTAGCGCTGGTTTTGAAGACATAAATTCCTTCAGTTTCTGTTTGTCATGGAAGCTTCTTATTTCTCCATCTAATTTGATAGAAAGTTTTGCTGGATAGGAAATTTTTGGCTGGAAGTTGTTTTCTTTCAGAGTTTGGAATATGTTACTCCAAGCCCTTCTGGCTCTCATGACTTGGTTTGGGAAGTCTGGAGTGATTCTAATTGGTTTGCCTCTGAATGTCACTTGGCCCTTTGTTTTTGTTGCCTTTAAGATTCTCTGCTTGGCTTCCTCATTGGTCATTTTGACAATTATATGGCGTGGGGATCCTCTTCTCAGATCCTGTCTAAAGGGAGTTCTATAAGTTTCCTGGATCTGTGTATCAACCTCTTGCTCTATATTTGGAAAATTTTCTGCTATTACTTCCTTGAAGAGATTGTTGATCCCTTTGGTATCACTTTCTTTTCCCTCCTCTATTCCAATTATTCTTAGGTTAGCTCTCTTAAGATGGGCCCATATTTCTTCAATGTCAGATTCCTGCTGTTGGATATCTTTTTCTAGATTAGAA
Source organism: Muscardinus avellanarius (assembly GCF_963383645.1). Classification (NCBI taxonomy): domain Eukaryota; kingdom Metazoa; phylum Chordata; class Mammalia; order Rodentia; family Gliridae; genus Muscardinus; species Muscardinus avellanarius. The sequence goes on along the minus strand of NC_137798.1, from coordinate 41,079,311 downwards.
ACTATGCATTCATTTTTGGATTGCTCATCTTCTAAGAGCGAGATTCTGTTCTCCATGTGGTCTAATCGGTTGTTTGTGCTTTGAATTGAGGCCTTTACTTCATTAATTGCATCCTTTATCTCTTTTTGGCTCTCTCTGAGTTCTTTTCGAAGCACCTCTATTATTTCTACAGTTATTTTCCTGATTTGATCTTCTAGAAATCTCTGATTTTCTGTTTTATCAGGTTCTGATGTTGTGGGGTTGTGGGCATTAATTGCTCCAGTATTATTCCTCTTTCCCATGATTTCGGAGGTTTGTGCCTTCTCTGGGTTCTTCCCTTGGGTCACTATGGCTTCACTTAAGGTGCTCTGGATCTCGAGTCTGTATTATCTCAGACCCTACTACTCCTTTACTGGGTTGTATCACAGAGTCTCCGACCCAGGGAGTCGATAGAGGCTGCTTTAAACTATGGGGGGTGCCAGGTTGCACGCTCTCCTATGGTGTGATATCTCTGTCACCACCACTCCCTCACTGGGTCAAGTCCCAGGAGGCACAATACTGGGATTTCTCCTCTGTGGCCCGCAATTTGACTCACTGTTCTTGAGTACGTAGATGTAGCTGTACTGGACTCGGTGAATTCACTGCTGCTGCCGCCGCCGGTGGCAATATGGCGCCTCTGCCACGCCCTCGGCCATGAGGCTGGCGTATTTTTTCTTCTCTGGTTTTGATTTCCACTCTGAATCCCTGCAGCGTGTGCTGAGCTCAGCCACTGGGAGCTTTAAATGCTGTCTGCGCCGAAAGATCCCGCCTGGCTGTTCCGCATCGGCTCACCTCGGCTTGCTGTAGCCGTCCGCTGAGTTCGCCGCTGCCGCCGACAGTATGGCGCTGCTGCCGCGTCCTCGGGCGCGTGTGTCTCCTCTGTGGCCCTGAGCTCTGTTCTCAGTCCGCTTTCTCTCTGGAGCCTGGTGGTTTTTTTGTTTTTCTGGTGATGGTCTTTTCTGGCTATGAAAGGCGCTCTTTTTGTGGTAATGGAGATTGGTTGTTAGCGGGACTCTTAAGCCCCGCTTTTCTCGGTCGCCATCTTCCCGGAAGTCCTCTATTTACTTTTAAAGCAGGGTCTTGCTAAGTTGCTGAGGCTGGCCTTGATCTGCCATCCTTCTGTCTCAGCCTCCCAAGTACTAGTATTACATGTGTACAGCACCACACCTATCCCTATTTTTTTTAATTATGTGGTATTTCCTTTATGACACTCAGTTCTGTATCCATGCTTAGCCTTAAGCACTTATCAACTCTTTTAATAATATTAGGGCAGTAAAGTTATTTGGGTCTAACCTTTAAGGTTTTATTCTATAGGACTATCAACATAAGAGGGTATCAATTCTTTGATTTCCTCAAGCTAAACCTATGGAGGGATGTGTTGTACTCTCTACAGTTAAACAATTATTTTCTTCAAAAATACTTCTAAAGCTGGGCGTGGTGGCACATACTTGTAATCCCCGCTCTTGGGAGGCTGAGACAGAAGGATCACACAGGTTCGAAGCCAGCCTCAGCTACTTAGTGAGGCTCTCAGCAACTTAGTGAGACCTGTTTCCAAATAAAATATAAAATATGTCTGGGAGTATAGCCCGGAGGTAGAAAGCTTCTGGGTTCCACCTCGGTACCACACACACACACACACACACACACAATATATATATATATATATATGTATATTCTGTCCCTTTCTAATCTCCATCTGTTCTGATTTTAAAAATCTATAAATTTTTGTTCTTATTAGCTTTATCATATAGTGACACTGCATACCTACTATGTGCCAGGCTCTTTGCATATGTAATCACCCAAAAACACTTTGCAAAATAGGCATCATCCATTTCATAGAAGAAGAACATGTCCCAAACCAAACAGCAGATAAAATGACATACATGGCATTTAATCTAGTCTAAGATTGTGTTCTTTCTAACACAATCTATATTGTCTTAGTTCAGTATTAATTGAAGCTGCTTTCCCAGATACAGTATTTTAAAAGGCGGTATTTACCGAAGTAACTTTGATGATAAACATGACCAGTTTAAAACCACTAACCAGTATGAATAAAACCATGATAAATAACCCATTGATCCCCATTTATAATGTGTGTGTGGCTCCCAAGGTCATAGTCATCATGTTATTTGTAATAGTTCATTATAATCAACATGTATTATACGAATCAGTTTATTTTACTATCAAGATGTAGACACTGTGTGAGCACTATAAAAGTGTTAGATACATTATGCAGAGAGGAGTCCATAGATAATTTTAAAACTCATATACTGTAAGTAATTATATCAATCAGAATTCTTAGACTCAGTGTAAATCATTAGTGAAATAGAACTGGATGTGAAATGAAATGTAGGTATCACTATATTCTTACATCTAAAATTGAGGTCTACCTACTGTAAATTATTTATAGAATTTAGGTACATTGCATATATACCACAAATACCATTTGCTGATATGTGAATAGATAGTGATAATTATATCTCATGCATGCTAAAGAGCTTGATTTTATTCTCAGTTGAATAAACAGGAATTTCACTTTGAAGGCAATAAGAGAGATAGGAAGATTAGCTAGTTTTGAGGAAAATAGATACTTTTAAGGCAAAGCCAGAATATATACCCAGACAGCTAAAGATTAGCTTTATTTATTGTTATTGTTAAAAAATAGTGAAAGAAAAAGATTGTAGGAATAGGTAGAGTTAGGAAGAAAATTTGGAACAGAAGTGGATGAAATAGCTATGGAGTATGTTTGCATAGAGGTCTGTTTTCATGAAGAATTGTGTGAAAAAATATTCTAAGTTTGGCATATTAAAGTAGTGCACTTAAGTAAAACTTTCTATAATGGTGGGAATGTTGTATATCTGCTCTGTCTGGTATGGCAGCAACTGACCACATTTGGCTGTTAAACACTCATGTACCAAGACTGACTTTTTACTTAATTTTTATTACACTTAATTAAAATTTAATGTGGCTGTAGCTACCATAATAGACAGTGCATCTCTAGATGTTTTATGACTTTGTAATTAGGAAAACATGCAACCAGTTTAATGAACACCTCAAAAGGTAGACTGTCTCATAGACTTCTCTCTTTTTCTTTTTTCCTATTTGAACTTGTTAGTTGGTAAGTATAACATTTGAATGTCTGAAGCATTGACCATGTGAAACATCATCACCCTAACTCATTGCATGACCAGTGGTATTTCATAATGGAAACCAAGTACTCTTTGCTCCTCAGTTAACACCTGTAAAATGCAGCACTGTGTCTCTCATATCTGTTATCTTCTCTTGTGTTTTCTCACTTCTGCTCGCTACTCCATTTCTTCATTCACAACAAAGAAAGAAATGCAGTGATAGTTCTCTTCCTCCCAAAACCTCCGCTAGAAAACATTGGCCATCTCAAGGTAAACAGCCATGGGAAGGCCTCTCTTGATGGCTGGGAATTAGTGCGCATTACCAGAAAAGCATGAACTCCTGCTCTCACCTCCCCCTGCTGTCCATCTGCAGGGCTTCCCTACAAGGCCCTGGATTCATATTTTTCTCTAGATTTTCCAGTTTGTATCTATTATAAATCAAGAGTGAAGTTGGACAAAAATCTGTTTTCTCCTGTATTTTGAAAGCCAGTCTCATCTCAATTTAGAAAAGAAAATGTTGGAGAAATTACTTAGAGAAGGAGGGGAGTTGACATGAATTTTTGAGTGACAAGGTTTTTTTTTTTTCTTGGAGATGTACATTTGTTTTTAAGTATAACATTTGGCCTTAAAAACACTTCAAAGTGTTCTGCAGAGATACATTCCTAATTCCTTAAGATGTCTCCGTGGAATCTGCACTCCTTATTGAGCATTTTGGTCTTTCCTTATAAATATTTATAATTTCAATTTAAGTACAAATGTTTCATTATATGGAAGTGCTAGCAGAATGGTTTCCAAGTTTAAAGTGTCAGTGGGGTGCTGCACAACCAACAAATGTTTCAAAAAGTCTCCCTTCAAAGTACTGAAAAGCATAAGTTTAAGCCTGTAATCTATGTGGTGTTTTTGCTTGTTTGTTTGTGACACACATACAGTAATTTTTCATGTACTTAAGACCCAGAGAAATCTGCACTAAGGTGCCTTAAAATATACAAAATTTTAATATATTCTACTCTTTGTAGATTTTTCCTTGAAGTGCTTTTATTTTTTTATTTTTTGAAGCCTTATTCCATTTGTACAGAAGATACTTTGAGGGCCTACCTACAAGTGCAAAAGGTTCTGTAGTATTGCTGTATATTGGAGAATAATTTGTAGCAATAAAGAATAGAGGTGAAGAATTTCTTTGTAAATGATACACAGAAATTTCCTATTTGAATTTGCTTTGCTTATTTTAAGATTCTATGTCTGCTAATTCTACTAGCTTTTACTGAATAGTGTGTGTATATTATATACATATATATGTATATAATATACACTTTAAAAGTTTAGGTTAGGGTGGGATGTAGCTCAAGGGTTGAGCACTTACCTAGCATGTGCAAAGTCCTGGGTTCAAGCCCCAGTACCTAAAAAAAAAAAAAAAAAGTGAAAACAAAAGCACTATGCAGTTCTTTTTTTTTTTTTTTTTTTTCAGTACTACAGGGGCATTCTACCTCCAAGCGACACCCCCAGCCCTATTTTTTATTCTTTATTTTGAAACAGGCTCTCACTGAGTTGCAAAGGGCCTCACTAAGTAGCTGAGGCTGGCTGCGAACCCGCATCCTCCTGTCTCAGCCTCCCAAATGCCACCATGCCAGGCTGTAGTTCTTCTAATGAAGACAGTTTCTGAGGCAAGTTTATCTTTTCTGACTGACTTTCAGATAAGAATTCTTAGCCTGTTCCCTCCCCCAAGAACTTATCTTGCTCCTTTTAAAACCCTGTTTAAGATAGGCATGGTGTTGCTACATATAATCCCAGTACTTGGGAGGCCAGGACAGAAAGATTGCAGATCACTGTGAGCCTCAGCAATTTAGTGAGGCTATTAGAAACTTAGACCCTGTTTCAAAATAAAAAATAAAATAGGCCTGGGGGTATAACTCAAGTAGAAAGGCCCTGGGTTTAATCCCTAGTACCACAAAAAATATATATTATAATAATAATGCCGTACTTAAATAGCTAGCAAGTTTGATGATCTGTCTCATTAAGTGCTACGGGAACGTAACTGTGTATTATTTGGTGCTCTGTTTCTTTCAGTAGTGAATGCCTCCTTTTTTTTTTTGTTATACCCTGACCTGAGCCTAGAGATAGAAACTGGTCTTTCTCACCTGCTTCTTGTGCCCCTTCTGCATGCCAGTGGTGCTCGGGATCCCTATCCCTTCTGCCAAAGATTTTGCTTCTCGTTGCATTTCCAGGTTCTGGCTCTGGAGATGGCGACTGGTGCTTCATTGCTAATACAATGGCATGAGCCACCAGATCGCTGGATTTTAAATACAGTAGTAGGCTGTTGTAATAAGAAGTCTGGGGCTTTTTCCCTCAAAGGACCCCATCAAGGGTTGGGCTCCTTACTCCAGTAGCAGAAAGCTTTTTTCTTATAAGAGCCTAGATGACTGTACTTATATTTTTGCTGTTTTCTACAGGCTTCTACCCAGAGATTCTACCCAGTGAAGCTCCCACAGCAACGCAGGTAGATGGGGCTGACCTGGCCTCTCCAATGTCTCCTCGAACTAGCAAAAGTCGCATGTCCATGAAGCTGCGTCGTTCATCGGGCTCAGCCAATAAATCCTAAGGAGACAAGCAGCCCAACAGTGATCAGCAGCAGCTACCTTAGCACAAGCATAGTAACCCTCTCCGGCCTCATGTCTGCAATAACATGCATGTTCCTTCCTGTACATTTATTTGAGAAGACACTGGACTTAAATAATTTGTAACTTAATATTTTAGATTTGGGCTATTTATTCAGTTTTTTTTTCCCCATAGTCCAAGCTGCCATATTTCAAAGGGGTGGCGTTTTATTCTGTACTCTTTGCCTTCCTAGATAATTATGTCTAAGTAGTTGCACTTTTAATTTCATGATTAACATTGAGCTGAAATATAATTGGATAATCTCATTTTATTTATTGTGCCCCATTGCAGCTTTATGGCTCAATAAATGTATAATTTTTTACAAATAAAAAATTAAGTCTAAGCATTTGTAAAGTTAGAGCCAAAAGTTACAAATATGTTAATACACAGAATGTGTATAGATTTATTTATGTTACAAAAATAAAACACTCAAAATAAATGATTGTTTAGCATCACAAATTCCAACTTAATAATTTTAGCATTAAGTTTTTCTTCCCAAAGCAATGTCTCATCTCTTGACTATGCAGGTGACGCCATAGCATAGCCAGTAACTAGAAAAATCACTGCTAAACTTTGATTTCTGTTGAACTTCCACATAATTTTCTAATGTTTTTTAAGTAGTATCACTGTTAAATGCTATTTCTGTTCTGAGGTTGTGGCCCTTTATTGGCTGATAGATCCTGGTTTGTATCTATATTCTTGCTTGAGTACCAAAAAGAAGGTTATGGGGAGGAGGAAAAACTTTTCTGAAGTAAATATACTGCTCAAATTATGTATATTATTAAAAACAAAAAGGGAGCATGACCCAGGAATCTAATTAAAGCTAATATTGTTAACACTGAACTTGTAGGTGCAAGTTGGTATACATTCCACCTTCCAGAAATATTTGCTATAGTAGATAAGCTGCTCACATTTTGTTTTCAATGAGCATCTCCTAAGGAAATGTAGCATGACACCGTACCAACTGCATGTGTAAATACATCATACTGGCAAACCACAGAATACAAATTATGTATCATCATTCATGTAGCATCTACAGATTTGTAACAGTGGGAGATAAAAAAAATGACATGGTATTTAATAACAGAATAAAAATATTCTTACCATTTCCGGTCCATGATTTGTGTATTTTCCTACTTATTTTTAGATTTTGTATATTTTCATATTTAATAAGCAGAGCTCTATGATAAATGAGGATATGTAAAGCATAGCCTAGATTATTTTAGCTAATGATGAAAATTTAAATTCCCTTTTCAGGCTGTACTTCAATGCTTCACAGAGATCCCACCACAATCATTGAAAACACAGGAAATCGTACACCTTCATAAAGACTGACCAGAAGCTTCACTCAGTGCACTTGGTTGAAGCATTAGTTTGTCTCAGCCTCTTCTTCCTTTGATTTCTTAAATTTAACAGTTTTATAATATACTTTAAAGAATAAAACTCTGCCAGGTGTTTTAAGACAGCTTTTCAGAGTTCCTATGCATTTAGTCTTTGTTTTCTTATAAAAACTAAAGTTCCTATGAAATCTTATAAAAAGGTAAACAAATGGATGAAGAGAAGCCCAGGAGTAAGATTTAAAATATAGACAGTTTTTTGTAGTGGAGGTGAAGAACTATAACAAGGAAAATCAAATTTAACTATTAGTGTGATTTTAAGGTGCTTTCACTTTGTTTCAAATGACCATCTACTGGATTGACACTGTGTAACAAAATGAACTGAAAATACCAACTTGAAATAGTGAAAATATCACCATTAACATAACAAGTAGCTTTTTTAAGTAAAGTATATTTTCTGCTGCCATTTGTTTGGGGAAGCATCTTTAAATCTGAAAGCCAGTACATATTTGCCTTGTGGAGCTTCAATCTATGTAGCTCATATTCCTAAGGAAATTCCCCTCTTGCAGCGTGACACCATCACATTCATTCAAAAAAATATCTCTCTATATTCCAAATGGGTCGTTAAGATTAGAAAGTAGAAAACTGGCTTTGAAGAGATGCGTCTTTGAAAATATGCTGTTTAACCAGTTGCTAAAACAAACACAGAACAAAACGAAGCACAGTCTATATATTTATTTGGCGGTAAGCATCTTACAAATCTGAGCTATCTGCCAAATAGTGCCCAGACAAGGTCCCAAACTGGCTATCGGGATGGGTACAGAATGTACAATGAATATGGTTTACAAAAATTAAAAGTTGCTGCTGAAAAGAAAATCTTGAATATTGAGTGGATTGCCATTCAGTTCCATAGTATATTATAGGTATTAACATCTTCCTTAAACTGAACATAGTTTCATATGTAATATACAGTATGAGATTTACAATAGAAGCATTAAATAATGTGGGTGAAATCTTGCTAAAACTCGGGAAACAAGTCTATATTTCCGAAAAGCTATATGAAGGTTTAAAGCAGCTCTTCCTGAATACTGCACACAAAATAGCTAAAAATAAGAATTTGGGGGCTGCCTAAACTCCTTCCATAAACCCTCCCCACCTCCAAAAACCAATTTGAGAATGGACTAGTACATATTATTGAAAAAGATGAGGCGACAGGGGAGATTCTTACATCCACCAAAGAAGCAGACATCTTAAACGGGTCTTGAATCTTCCCCCCCACGCCTGGAAGCTTGGCACCAACCACATAACTTTTAATTCACAGAATATACAATGCAAGATATCTGACCCTATAGAGACAGAAACTACATAGGTGCCCATGATGGCAAGAGAAAGAAAAAAGGAAATGGTGACTACCACTTTGAGTAGCCAGAACCCTATAATAGACATTGAGACATGCATGCATTCACCGAGACTTTCCATAGGAATTACAAATCATATAGGATTTGTTAGGGTCTCCAGAGGGGTTTTTCTTTTTTTTGGGGGGGGGGGGTATAAATCCTGTTTTAGTGGGAAGAGTGAGGATTTAAAGCTGACTACCTTCAATCATGAATGTTCATACTATATACATACCTGCTCTAAAGAGGGATATTTACATTTCGCTGCCTGTCCCCCTGGCGGAACACTGACTATTGGGAGAATTTCAAGGGGAAAAACATGAGAAGGAAAGAAAGTAAACTCGCGAGCTGAAGAAAGACCCGCAGACACCCCCATGATCTGTTTCCTCCACGGCCAGCCTTGAATGCTTCCCGGCCGCTCGGGCCCTCAGCAGCCCGGCCGCAGTGGCATCTGCAACAGCAATACTTGCCGGCTTTCTGAAGGATGGCACTTATTGATGTGCCGGGTCAGCCCCGGGGAGCTAAAAAAAGTAGACGGACAGTGCTTGCACGAGAAAATTTGCTGAGCACTTCCATCAGGGGCCCCTCCCGGACCCGGCGCTTCAGGAGGAGTCCCTGCCAGGGCCGGCAGGAGCAGCTCCTCGCGGACAGCGTGCCACAGCCGGTGCTTCTCCCGGACATCCGCGGATGGGAAGTGCGCCCCGCACAGCGGGCAAGCGAAGGCGAGCGCGGCCCTGCGATCCGGGCCGAAGCCGGGGGCCAGCGCGCGAGCCGAGCCCGCCTCGTGCGTGCCCAGGTGCTTGCGCAGATAGGCTTGGCGACGGAACTTCTTGTGGCAGTACGGGCACACGAAGATCTCGGGGCCGCCCTGCGCGGGCACCCGGTGCCCCAGCGCGCCCTCGGGGTAGGGCGCCAGCACCCGCAGGCCCGGGTGCGGGGCGCTGTCCGCGTGCTGATCCTCGCCGGAGCTGTCCCGGGCCGGTGGGTGCTGATCCGCCGTCCGCTCGGCCCCGCCGTTCTCTTTCCCTTCGGGCAGGAAAGACGCGACGACGGGCGCGGAGTCCGGGGAGGACGAAGACGGCGGCGGCGGCTTCCCGTCGGCGGAGGGCAGCGCGGCGGCGCCGGCGGCCGCGGGCCGCGGCTTGTGCCAGCGGCGGTGGGACGCGAGGTTGGCGGGGCAGCTGAAGACCTTGTCGCACTCGGGGCAGCGGTACTCGACGCGCACGATGCGGGAGCAGCGGTGCTGCGCCAGCGCGAAGGGGTCCGCGTACTGCTCCTTGCACAGCTGGCAGATGAACTCGCCCAGCGGCGTGCGGCTGCCCCCCGCGCCCCGGGACGGCGCCCCGGGCTCCTCCTCCTTGATCTTCAGGCCCAGCACGGGGGACGTGGTCACCTCGTCGGCAAAGCTCAACTTCCTCATGGCCTTCGGCTTCCTGAGCCCCGCGGGCCCGGGCGCGCCGCCCGCGGGCAGCCGGGCCCTGCGCTCGCCGCAGGCCGCGCGCTTCAGGCCCTGCAGGGCGGCCGCCAGGGGCGCGGGGTCGGGCTGGAGCGCGGGCTCTGGGAACCGCGCCCGGAGCGGCAGCGGGAACGGCTCCCCCGAGGCCGGGGCGGCCGCGGGCGCCACCGAGCAGGCGAAGGTGGCCGCGGCGGTGGCGCCCCCGGGGAAGGACTCGGCGGAGACGGGCGAGCTGAGGCAGCGCTCCAGGAACGCCCGCCGCAGCTCGGAGCCCGCCGGCTTGGCGGGGCTGGGGCTGGGGCCCGGGCCCTCCCCGAGCTCGGTGCTCCAGGCCGCCCCCAGGCTCACCCCCGCCTGCCCCCGGGCCGGCTCCGCGCGCTCCGCCCCGGGCAGGGGGGCGCTGGGAGCCCGGCGGGGCGAGGGCGGCGCACCCGGGGCCCCCAGCACCGGGGAGCCGCGCTCGGCCGCGCGCGCTCGGTACGAGCCGCCGGTGCGCTTGGTCCGCTTCACCAGGAAGCCCCTCGGCATGGTGCCTCCGCGCGGGCGCTCGGGCTGGCGCTCAGGACCTACCGAGCCTCGCGGCGGCCGTCATGCCGGAGCCGCCTTTATAGCTGGGAGCGGGCCGGCCGCCCGCCCCCTCTGGGACGGCCCGGCCAATCAGGAGTGGGAGCGGGCCTCGGGGGCGGGGCTCGCGCGGCGGGCTCCGCCCAGGAGGAGCCGGGCCGCCGCGCGCGCTGCCCGCCGCCCGGAGCCCGCGGGCGCCTGAGCTGGGCGGCGGGCGGCGGAGACCCGGCGGGCGCCCGCGGGAGGCTGGCTAACGTCCGCGGCCGGTATTGAACTGCTGCGAAGCTGCGCCCGAGCGGCAGGGCGGCTGAATCCACCGCCCTGTGCCTACACTTGACGGCGGGAGCGCGTCTGCCATCCAGTATCGATCGCCGCGGCGCGCGTCTGTGATACTATGAGGCTCATCTGGGAAGAGCGCGCTCCGCCGAGCGCCCCGCGCCCGGGCGGATAAGTGCCCCGTCCCCGGGGAGAGGGGCGCCGAGGGGAAGGGATCTCATTTTCCACCGTCCTCACGTAAAGTGGTTTCTCTGTTCACAGTTTCCACTTGTGCTACCCAGAGACATGACTTAATGCCTAGCTGGCCTGTTTAGCATGGAGTAGATTGAGTGAGAAATGCTGGTGGAATCAGCATCACATCTGCTTCCCTATACATGGCGAGTGATGCTTGGCGGGGAAAAAAGTGTGCTGTAGACCACAGTCCACAGATTTTCTTCTGGCCCCCTGCCATGTGCCCAGCACTGACTTAACTAGAAGAGATTTGAAACGATGAAATATGAACGATGAGACAATTAGACAATACACAACAGAGATAGAGTGCCGGAGACGGTTAAGTACACGTGAGAACAGGAAAGGAAGGGAAAGAACTGTGTGTTCCGAGCTCCTTACTAAACCAGAGTGGAGGAAAGACTGAGGGGCATTTATAAAGTAGAATAGAGTTTAACATTTAGTCGTCAATAAAACATACTATCTTCCTTCGCATGAATTTTTTTTTTTATTTTTTGGTGCTGGGGGTGGAACCCAGGGGCTTTCTACCTCCGGGTTATACTACCAGACCTATTTTATAAGAGCCTCACTAAGTAGCTGAGGCTGGCTTCGAACCTGTGCAGTCCTCCTGTCTCAGCCTCCCAAGCGCTGGGATTAAAAGCATGCGCCACCACGCCCGGCTCACAAGAAGCATTTTTACATTGAGGATATTCTTTGAAGAAAAGATTTGGAAGTAATTATACATTTATTAATCACTGATTATGCATTAAGAATTCTGCTTAAATAATCTCTGCTCTTCATACCCAGACCTACACCACAAAAGCTCACATGCATACACACACACACACACACACACACACACACACACACACCAAGAAGGAGATATTACTCTTTTCTCAACAAGCTAGAGGGAAGGTAGCAGAGCCCAGATTCAAACGAATGTCTTACTAATTCCAGAGCCAGTCTTTCCATACTATCCCAGTGGCTTCAAACTATTGTTTTCCTTAATTACATCCCACATTAACCCATATGGTCTATAGAACGCACCCATAACTAAAAAGTTTCACAAAATAATACTTCCCTTAACCAAGTGCAATACACTCCTATTTTTTTTATACAGTTTATCACATTTTTGGTTTTGTGATACTGGGGACTGAACCCACGGACACTATCACTGAGTTATGCATTCAGCCCTTTTTATTTTTATTTTTTTGAGTCAGGGTCTTGCTAAATTGCCCAAGTTGGAAGCCGGGTGTGGTGGCGCACGCTTGTAATCCCAGCATTTGGGAGGCTGAGACCTGGAAGATAGCGGTTCGCAGACAGCCTCAGCTACTTAGTGAGGCCCTTTGCAACTCAGTGAGACCTGGTTTCAAAATAAAGAATAAAAAATAGGGCAGGGGGTGTAGCTCGGAGGTCAAATGCCCCTGGGTTCCATTCCCAGACCCCCCAAATAAAATAAAATAAAATAATTGCCCAAGTTGGCCTTAAACTCGTGATCATCCTGCCTCAGCTTCTTGAGTAGCTGGGATTAAGGCATATGCCACCACTCCTACCTTCTAGCTGAAATTTTTTTCTTTTTTTTTTGGTACCGGGGATGGAACCCAGGGGCATTTTTTACCTCCAAGCTACACCCCCAGCCCTATTTTTTCAGCCTTTTATTTTTTGAAGCAGGGTCTCACTGAGTTGCGAAGGGCCTCGCTAAGTAGCTGAGGGTGTCCGTGAACCGAGATCCTCTGGTCTAAGCCTCTTGAATGTTGGGATTACAAGCGTGTGCCACCATGCCTGGAGAATTTTTTTTTTTTTAGTACTGGTCATAGCAAATAAATTGATTTCATAACTGAGTAATGGATTAAAGACCAGTTATATTTTTCTTCCTTAAATAGCACAAAATCATACAAAATAAATAAGCCTAGCTGGTTGCAGTGGCGCACACCTGTAATCCCAGTATTTGAGAGGTTGAAAGAGAAGGATCACAAGTTTGAAGCCAGTCTCAGCAATTTAGCGAGGCCCTGTTTCAAAATAAAGTAATAAAATAGGTCTGGGGATGTAGATCAGAGGTAGAACGCTCCTGGGTTCAATCCCCAGTACCACAAAAAAAGCCTGACATTCATAATCAAATTCCTTTGAGGGGGGATCCTGGGGATTGAACCTAGGGGCATTCTACCTCTGAGTTACACCCCCAACCTTTTTTATTTTTTGTATGAAGCAGTCTTACTAGACTCTTGAAAATCTTGCTGTGTTGCTAAAGCTGTCCTCAAACTTGTGATTCTCCCATCTCAGCCTCCCAAGCACTAGGAATGCCTGTGTGCACCACCAAGGCCAGCCTATGGATCCTTTAATAAGGTTGGTAAACTTAGTTCTCATTTTGACCCTTTCTGACATATCAGTTTATGTAAGACTAAGAATTCAAATTCTTCTCAGTTCTTCTTTCTTTTTCCTCACAACCCTGACATGTGTGGTATGGAAAATGTGAGGTAAGAATTTTAATTCTTTAAGATAGCCTCAGCCAGGAAAGTTTATGGACAGCTGTCATTTCAGTAATTGGGAGGCCGAGACAGGAGGATCACAGACTCAAGACCAGCCTCAGCAACTTAGCCAGGCTTTCACCTAGTGAGACTCCGTTTCAAAACAAAAATCTAAGCCGTGCGTGGTGGCTCACGCTTGTAATCCCAGCTTTAGGGAGGCTGAGACCCAAGGATCACAGTTGGTGGACAGCCTCAGCTACTTATTGAGGCCCTGTTTCAAATTAAAAGAATAAAAACTAGGGCAGGGGGTATAGCTCAGAGGTCAAATGCCCCCGGATTCCATCCCCAGACCCACACACACACACAAAAAAAAAAAACCTAAAACTAAGAAAAAGGGTAGGGTGGGGGTGTAGTTAGGAGGTAGAATGCCCCTGAGTTTAATCACCAGTTCCACAAAAAGAAGAAGAAAAAGAAGAAGAGAAAATGATATCCCCTTTTCCAGAGGGTCTTTTCCCCAAGGCGTAGTACTTTGTACCAACTGCTGTCATATATTTTCTGCCAAATCCAATAGTCCTAATAGCTTTCTCTCACCCTTGTCCCCAAGTGTAATTTGATAACAACCTTTCTGGAAAGTGGTGTAACAATGTATATCAGGAGCTTTAAAGAAAAAAAAAAAAGATGTATACCTTCCACCCAAATTACTCTTTCAGTAAGTCACCCAAAAAAGTTATTTATGCACAAAGCTGTTTACCGCAGTGTTACTTATAACTGCAAATATTTAGAAACTACCTTGAGTAAATGGTATAGCAATACCATAGATGATTAGGTAGCCATAAAAATGTAATGACATCGATATATATGTGTGCACATATATACATATATACTAACATTGATCAAAACCAGCAAGACATAAAGTTACCTATACAATAAAGAACTCAATTATGAAAAAATGCATACAATACTAGAAGAAAATATGCCTAAATGCTTCTATGATGTTCCTCTAGTTAAGGGGAATTTAATAGTCTTTTGTTTGGCTTTTGACTTTTTTGTTAAAGTACTCTGAAATAAGTACATATTACCTGGTAATCAGACAAGATACACAGCGTGGAAGCGGCCTTCAGTCCTCTGTGGTGTGGATGCGGTAACTTTCCCCCAGGACGTGGTAAGCAGCGCTCTCCAGGGCCATCTGTTGGAAACCCGGCCAGAACAGAGAGGTGAAGAGCTTCTATGAGGCCCTAGGACTTCCAGCTGAAAAACTCTTGGGCAGAGACTAAGGACTAAACAATGGGAAAGAGAAAGAACTTAGAGTCACGCTCCCCGCTCAGAGGCAAACCAAGAGAAAGACAGATAGAAACACGCCTCTATTTTCTCACTTAGGCATAATGATAAATATGGCAGTGGCCAGCAAATTGTGAAATCTTTGCTTAATCTACATACTTTCTCTTGGCATTGACAACCTTTTCCTCCTTTTAAACACTCAGGGTTTTGATCTTCTCCGTTATGCCTTGACAAAAATTCATAGCGGATTATCTCTCAAGCTATTTACACTTTCCATCTCTCATTATAGAAGAAACTATTTAAATTCAAATTTTGCAACAGTAGAAATCAGGAATACTTTTGAAAAGATTTTTCTTGTCCTGAAATCACAGTGTGTGTTAGGCTCAGGTAACGACTTTATTGATTGATTGATTGATTGTGGTACTGGGGGTGGAACCAGGGGCTTTTCTACCTCCGGGCTCTACTCCCAGACCTGTTTTTTACTTTATTTGGAAACAGGGTCTCACTAAGTTGCTGAGAGCCTCACTAAGTAGCTGAGGCTGGCTTCGAACCTGTGCGATCCTCCTGTCTCTTCAGCCTCCCAAATGCGGGGATTACATTGTGCGCCACCACGCCCAGCCTTCTTTGCTTTTTATTTTATTTATTTATTTATTGCGGGTCTGGGGATGGAACCCAGGGGCATTCTGCCTCCGAGCTACACCCCCTGCCCTATTTTTTCTTCTTTATTTTGAAACCAGGTCTCACTGAGTTGCAGAGGACCTCACTAAGTACCTGAGGCTGTTCGCGAACCGCGATCCTCCAGGTCTCAGCCTCCTGAATGCTGGTATTACAAGCGTGCGCCACCACGCCCGGCCTTCTTTGCTTTTTAATCACTCAGCTATCTGGGGATTACTCAGGAGGAGCTTTATTTCTTCTGTTTCTCCGCCTTCCCTCCTCTACTTAGACATGACCCTGTAAAAGCTTAACACCAATTGCAGCTACTGGAGAGGCCTGCTGTCCCCAGGAACTTAGAAGTCAACCATCTTTCCAAACCTGAAGTTGAACTCTTGATTTCCTCTCCTAGACTTCAGCCCCATCTCAGTTTCTTCATCTCAGCAAATGGCACCTTCATTCAATTAGCTGCTAGGCCAAAACCCAACAGCTTTTGGCTCAAGCGAGTCACCCTGTAATCAATCCATCAGCAATTCTTATCAATCCCATCTTCAAAGCATCTCCTGAATCAACACATCTCAGATTCTCTATCACTGTGATCTGCTGGGCTTTTTGCATCCACCCTTGCTCTGTAATATAATACCCTATGCCTTCTTCTTTATTTAGTAGCAAGGTGGATCCCATTAGACTATAAATCTGATCATTTCACTCTTTTGCCCCGAATCTTCAAATGACTCCCACCACATATGGAATAAATCTCAAAGCTCAAATGGCTGTGTGTGTGTGTGTGTGTGTGTGTGTTATTGGGGATTGAACCTAGGGGCAAAAACTCCAAGCTATACCCACATCCCTGTTTTATGTTTTTTATTTTGAAATAGGGTTTCACTGAGTTGAAGAGAGCCTTGCTCATATGCTGAGGGACCTGCAAGCCTCCTGTCTCAGCTCTCCAAGTACTGGAATTACAGATGGGCACCACCATGCCCAGATGGTCCCTAGCTTTTTTTGTGTGTGGTATTAGGGATAGAACCCAGGGGCATTCTACCTCTGAGCTATATCCCAGCCCGGTTTTTTATTTTTTATTTTATTTTATTTTTTGTGGTTCTGGGGTTGGAACCCAGGGGCTTTTCTACCTCCAGGCTATACTCCCAGACCTATTTTTTTTAATATACTTTATTTGGAAACAGAGTCTCACTAAGTAGCTGAGTCTGGCCTCGAACCACAATCTTCCTTTCTCAGCCTCCCAAGCACTGGGATTACAAGTGTGTACTACCACAGCAGGCTTGTTCGTTATTTTGAAACAGGGTCTCATTGAGTTACAGAGGACCTTACTAAGTAGCTGAGGCTGGCCTCAAGCCGCAATCCTCCTGTCTCAGCCTCCCAATGCTGGGATTACAAGCGCGGGAATTACAAGCGTGCGCCACCACGCCCCGCGGTGGTAAATAATTGACGTATATAATAACATGTAATGCCCAAGGCACCTTGTGAGATAATTATTGCTATTCTCATTTTGTGATAAGAAAACTGAGCTAAAACAGGCCAAATAAGTGGTTTAAGATTAAACAGCTAGTTGTAGTGGGGTACAGCTGTAATTCTAGTACATGGGAGGCTGAGACAGAAGGATCAATCACAGGTTCGAGGCCAGCCTCGGCAAGCAACTAGAGACTCAGCAACCTAGTGAGACCTTGTTTCAAAACAAAATATAAAAAGGGTTGGGGGTGGCCGGGTTTGGTGGCGCACGCTTGTAACCCCAGCATTTGGGAGGCTGACACAGGAGGATTCCGCAGGTTCGAAGCCAGCCTCAGCTACTGAGTGGGGCTGTTTGCAACTCAGTGAGACCCTGTTTCAAAATAAAGAATAAAAAAATAGGGCTGAGGGCGTTGCTTGGAGGTAGAATGTCCCTGGATTCCATCCCCAGTACTGCAAAAATAAATAAATAAATAAATAAATAAATAAATAAATAAATAAAGTGGGCTGGGGGGTACTTGCATATAGAATGTCCATGGGTTCCATCCCTAGTACCCCCTTCCCAAAAAGGAAAGAAAAAAGTAGTCTAAGGACTATATTGGAGCAAAGCTGTGAGGTTGAGGGGAAGGTGTAGAGAAGCTAAGGGAGCGAGGAGACCTGAGACAAGGAACTCAACCAAAGAATATTAAAATGGTTGATGGAAGCCGGGGATAGTGGTGCACGCTTGTAATCCCAGCATTTGGGAGGCTAAGACAGGAGGATGACGCTTTGTGGACAGCCTCAGCTACTTAGTGAGGCCCTTTGCAGCGCATCCTGTTTCAAAATAAAGAATAAAAAATAGGGCTAGGGGTATAGCTCGAAGGAAGAATGCCCCCTGGGTTCCATCCCCAGTACTGCAAAATTATAAAATAAAATGGTTGATGGAAGGTAATGTAGGCTTAGTTATTCAAATATTAAAATATATTTAAATAACTGCTTGATAAAAAATATATAATTATACTTATCTCTAGGAGGTTTCCTCCCTGTGTTAAGCAGTAAAATAGGTAACACACGTTCCAAAAACTTGGAAGTACAGAAAAGTTACAACTTGACTTTCACCTGATCATAAAAGACTGTGGACACTGGGTTCATGCCAGAGGCCGTGAGCAGTGAGAACACTGGGCCTCAGTCGGGAAGCACTGGACCTGCTCCGCGGGTACATGACTGACTTTCCCCGCAGCCATTCTCTTACTCCAAATCGCCGGCTCCCGCTCTTTCTTCAACAGGCCTTCCATCCAACTGTCGTAGCCAGTTGGAAGTCTCTGGCTCAGTGGGTACCTCTCCTGTATCACAGACCCTCACACCTTCATCAGTGTTGCACAATGACAGCTTAGAAATACTACTAGAAATTTTTTTTTTTTTTTTTGGTGGTACTGGGGTTCCTGGAAGCCCTTCTACCTCCGGGCTACACTCCCAGACCTATTTTTACATTTTATACTTGGAAACAGGGTCTCCTAAGACAGCGCGCGCGGCTGGCTTCGAACCTGCACGATCCTCCTGTCTCTGCCTCCCAAGCGTGGGGATTACAAGCGTGCGCCACCACGCCCGACAATACTACTAGAAATTCTATAAGAACGCTTGCCTCCACCAGATGTGGTGGCCTCACACCTGTAATCCCAGTACTTGGGAGGCTGAGACAGGAGGGTCACAGGTTCAAAGCCAGCCTTGGCAACCTAGCAAGGCTCTCTGAAATGTAATGAGATCCTGTTTCCAAATAAAGAAATAAAAATGAGTGGTGGTGGGTCATAGGTTGGAGGTAGGATGCCTCTAGGTTCAATCTCCAGTATCAAAATATAAATTAAAAATAAAGTAGAGCTTGAGATATAGCTCAAAGGCAGAATGTCCCTAGATTCAACCCCCAATACCACATATACTCACACACCCACCATACACGCACACACAAATGTTTGCCTCCTTACTTCCAGTCTTAACTAAGTTCTGGAACCCGTTTATGGTACATAAAAAGAGTGGATTTAAATTCTAATACTATTATTTACTGAGGAGATTATTTTAGAAAGCTTAATCTCACACTCATTTTTTTTTTTTTTGCAGTACTTGGGATAGAACCGAGGGTGTTCTGCCTCCAAGCTACACCCCCAGCCCTATTTTTTATTCTTTATTTTTTGAAACAGGCTCTCACTAAGTTGTGGAGGGTCTCACTAAGTAGCTGAAGCTAGCTTTGAACCTGTGCAGTCCTCCTGTCTCAGCCTCCCAAGTGCTGGGATTACAAGCATGCACCACCACGCCCGGCTTCAAACTCATTTTTTTAATCTCTAC
The DNA here is from genome assembly GCF_963383645.1 of Muscardinus avellanarius. Classification (NCBI taxonomy): domain Eukaryota; kingdom Metazoa; phylum Chordata; class Mammalia; order Rodentia; family Gliridae; genus Muscardinus; species Muscardinus avellanarius. The sequence continues at coordinate 41,060,105 of NC_137798.1, read as the reverse complement.
ATTAACATTACAGCCAGATGCAGTGACCATGCCTATATACTAGACCTCGGAAAGCTAAGACAGGAGGATCGCAGGTTCAAGGCCAGGTATGGTAACTTAGTGAGACCTTCATCCAAAATAAAGAATAAAATAGGGCTGGTGAAGCCAGGTGTATTGGTGCACATCTATAATCCCTGTATTGGAGAGGCTGAAGCAGAGGGCTCTCAGGTTTGAGGCCAGCCTCAGCAATTTAGTGACACTATTTCAAAATAAAAATAAAATAAGGCTGGAGGCGTCTTTTATATCTTTCTCCTTTTTGATTTGATTTTTTCCTTTTTTTAAAATTTGGCTCCCTTCTACATTAATGTCTGATTTATTTTGTTGTTGTTGGTGGTGGTACTAGAGATGGAAACTAGGATTATTCTACCCGTGAAGTATACTTCTAGCCATGTTTTAAAATTTATTTATGCCAGGCATGGTGGTGCATGCTTGTAATCCCAGCATTTAGGAGGCTGAGACCAGAGAATTGCAGTTTGCGGACAGCCTCAGTTACTTAGTGAGGCCCTTAGCAACTCAGTGAAACCCTATTTCAAAATAAAGAATAAAAAATTGGGCAGGGGGTGTAGCTCAGAGGATAAATGCCTCTGGGTTCCATCCCCAGACCCGCAAAAAAAAAAAAAAAAAAAAATTTTCTTTTCTTTCTTTTTTTTTTTTTTTTGGTGGTACTGGGGTTCCTGGAAGCCCTTCTATCTCCGGGCTACACTCCCAGACCTACTTTATATTTTTGAAACAGTGTCTCTTATGCCAGTGCGGCTGGCTTCAAACCTGCACGATCCTCCTGTCTCCGCCTCCCAAGCGCGGGGATTACAAGCGTGCGCCACCACGCCCGGCTAAAATTATTTATTTTCAAATTGAATTGACTAGTTTGGCCTCAAACCTGCCATCCACCTGTCTCAGTCCCCCAAGGACTGGGATTAAAGGTGTGCACCACTACACCTGGCTAGACTTCCTTTCTTTGTCTTTTGTATTTTTGTTTTTATTTGGTTTGTCTTGTTTTTTGGGTACTAGAGATTGAATTTAGGAGCATTCTGCCTCTAAGCTGTACCATGGTGTGTGTGTGTGTGTGTGTGTGTGTGTGTGTGTGTGTGTGTGTGTGTGTTACTGAGGATGGAACCCAGGGACATCCTATCTCCAAGCTATACCCCCAGCCCTATTTTATTATTTATTTTGAAACAGGGTCTCACTAAATTGCTCAGAATGGTCTTGAACCTGCGATTCTCCCGTCTCAGCCTCTCAAGTCCTGGGATTACAGGCGTGCATCACTGTGCCCAGCTAGATTTCATTCTTACCTAGGTCCTGAGTTTTGGTTTCTGCCTCTCTTGCCCTGCAAGTTTATTGAGACAGAGATTCTAATTGGCACAAGTCAGAACATTCCATCAGGGCAGAACAGCATCCAAATTTGGATTTTTGTTTTTTCTTCACCTTTGATCTCGTAATTTCTTACTATCTTTTCAGATCCTTTTATTTTTTTTAACAATATTTTTTAAATTCTTCTTTTCCCAGTTATTTTTACTGGGAAAGTTGACCTGTCTAATTTAACCATACACTAACAGAACCATTAATTCAAACTAATATTGAAAAAAAACCTTTTTTTGGTGGTACTGGGGGGTGGAACCCAGAGGCTTTCTACCTCCGGGCTATACTCCCAGACCTTTTTGTATATTTTATTTGGAAACAGAGTCTCACTAAGTTGCTGAGAGCCTCACTAAGTAGCTGAGGCTGGCTTTGAACCCGAGTGATCCTCCTGTCTCAGCCTCCCAAGCGCGGGGATTATAAGCACCAATATTGAAATTTTAAAAATAAATACTGCAAGCCAGGCATAGTACTTGGGAGGCTGAAACAGGAGTGTCAAAGGTTTGCAGCCAGCCTAGCTATTTAGTGAGGTCCTCTACAATTTAGTGAGACCCTATCTCAAAAGAAAAGATGAAGTAGGGCTGGGGTGTAGCTTGGAGGTAGGATGCCCCTGGGTTCTATCCCCAGTAGCCCCCCACACACGCACACATCCTGTATTTATGGCATCATTAATGAAGTTTAATATCTTATAATTCATTGAATTTGTATTTTACTTTTTGTAATTTAACCTATTCAATTGTGTGTGGGGGGGGGGGTACTGGGGTTCCTGAAAGCTCTTCTACCTCCGGGCTACACTCCCAGACCTATTCTTTATATTTTTATTTGGAAACAGGGTCTCTTAAGCCAGCGAGGCTGGCTTCGAACCTGCACGATCCTCCTGTCTCCGCCTCCCAAGTGCAGGGATTACAAGCGTGTGCCACCATGCCCGGCGTAACCTATTCAATTTTTCTGTTACTTATTTTTCTTAGCTTCCTTTGGCTATCATATAGCTGGTACTATATGTATACTCTATACTATACTACTATAGAGAAAGCTATGTCAGGTATCAAAATATTAAAATACTTCCATACCCATTAGCAGATACCCATAACCTTCCTGAGTGCTCTTCCCTGACTCCCCACCACTCCGTCCTCTCCCAGGCTCTCGCCTTTATCCATCAACTGCAGAGCTAATGCTCAACACAGCAAGGGGAACACTGGGTCACTGTAGCCCCTGTGACTATATATTGAAAGTATTTCTCCCGGTCAACAAGACTGTAAAATGCATCAAACTGTATTCCATTTTCCTTCCATATCTCCTTTCCTTAATTTTTATTTATAATTAGTCGCTGTTTCTCCCGAATTTATTACTATGACTACTTTCTTTTAAATTACCTCTCAGCGCTGGGCAGGGTGGTGCACACTTGTAACCCCAGGACTTAGGAGGTTGAGATAGGAGGATCGGGAGGTCCTCTGCAACTGAGTGAGACCCTGTTTCAAGTTAAAAATAAAAAATAGGACTGGAGGTATAACTCGGAGGTAGAATGCCCTTGGATTCAATCCCTGGTACTGAAAAAAAAAAATATTAACCTCTCAGCTCTTAAAAACCTACCAAGGAACTTATTCACAAATCTGCATAAGATTTTCATTGAATTTCACTATGTTTTAGAGACCTTTCAAACTTAAGGTTATCTGTTTCCATGCTTTTGGAAGACACCACAGACTCCAAATTTTATAAATATCAGTAGAGGCCAAAATAAAGTAATGGCTCATTTTAGACATGTCATGGGCAATTCAAATAAATTTTTATTTGTTATGTGTTCCTCCTGAAGAAAGAATTAACTAGTTTTTGTGAACTAAATTATTTTCATATTTGCTTACAATAGAGTTCTATAAAGTTACTTGCCCTTTCATGGTCTTCTGCCAAATATATTAGGTGGATATTATGATCTGTTTTATGATTATTCTGTTTTAAATCTGATAACCACACCACTGCACCGTTATCCACACAACATCTCCCCAACATTTCAATTATCTTAATCTCATGCAGGCTCGCATCAAAGGCTTTTACAAACATTTAGATATATTGTTTGTCCAGGGAGTTTTCTTTATCCACAAACTTGTTGAGTAATTTTATGAGACCGAATAAATCAGATTTGCCTGGCATGATCTGTCTTCATAAACAAAGGCTGTCCGTCGCCCATCACATTGTTAGCTAAATGATTTCAGATCAATTTGGTTCACTCTAACGTGGGCAATTGCATTCTGCCAGCCCCGAACTCCCTCTGTTTTTCAATTGGAGACATTATTCTTCCTTTCACTTAACAAAGTGTTCTGTGAAACAAGCAGGCAAGAATCTGCACCAATCAAGCCTGTTTTCCTGAAGATTTATGTAGGACAGGCCGGCTGAAACTATATATTACCCCCACGCCGTAGCTCGAGCAGGTGACATGATTACTAAAGCGAGGTCCTAGACGTCATCAGTAGGGTTTTGTTACCTCAATAGGAAACGCGGGCAAGATGAGTATCTTCTTTGCATGTATATTTTTAGTACATGCTGGCACTAGATTCCTTGCTAACGGGCAAATTTGTTGATGCTGTTTCTCTTACATGTATGTGATGGCCTCTGAAGTCTATGATGTAACTCCATAAGGAACATCTGCCTAAAACTATATGTTAATTTGGGGACAAATGAGGTACAAGAGCCAGGCATAATGGGCAGCACCTGCAATCCCACTTTGGGAGGCCGAGACAGGAAGATCATAGAGTGGAGGCCAGAGTCAGCAACTTAGACCCTCAGGAATTCAGAGAGACCCTGTTTCAAAATAAAAAATAAGCCGGACGTGGTGGCGCACGCTTGTAATCCCCGCGCTTGGGAGGCGGAGACAGGAAGATCGCGCAGGTTCGAAGCCAGCCGCGTGCGCTGGCTTAGGAGACCCTGTTTCCAAATAAAAATGTAAAATTAGGTCTGGGAGTGTAGCCTGGAGGTAGAAGGGCTTCCAGGAACCCCAGTACCACCAAAATAAATAAATAAATAAATAAATAAATAAATAAATAAATAAAATAAGCCAGACATGGTGACACATGCTTGCAATTCCAGTACTTGGGAGGCTGGGACAGAACAACCACAAGATCAAGGATAGTCTCAGCAAACAGGGAACCTCCCAGCAATCTAGCAAAAACCCTGTTTCAAAATAGAAATAAAATAGTGCTGGGAGGTTTGGCTTGGAGATAGAATGCCCTGGATTCAATCCCCAATACAAAAAGGGGGGGCACTAAATAGCCAGGCTTAGTGGTGCACGTTTGTAATCCCAGCATTTGGGAGGCTGAGACAGGAGGATCCCGGTTCTCAAACAGCCTCAGCTGCTTAGTGAGGCCGTCTGCAACTCAGTGAGACCCTGTTTCAAAATAAAGGGAAAAAAAATAGGGCTGGGGGTGTAGCTCGAAGGTAGGATATCCCTGGGTTCAATCTCTAGTATTGCAAAAAAAAAAAAAAAAAAAGGTACTAAGCTAGCTGACAAAATTAATGTACTCGATGGCTGGGCATGGTGGAGCACACTTGTAATCCCCACACTTGGGAGGCGGAGACAGGAGGATTGCACAGGTTCGAAGCCAGCCTCACGCGTTGGCTTAAGAGACCCAGTTTCCAAATAAAAAGTGTTAACTAGGTCTGGGAGTGTAGCCCGGGGGTAGAAGGGCTTCCAAGAAGGCCAGTACCAAAAACAAACAAACAAAAAAAGTAATGTACTTGCAAAGGTTTCTGGGAGACGGACCTTTCACTTCCTTTGGTCTTCCTATATCTTACTTTTAACCAGGCTCAGTTTGAACTGACTAGCCCAGTGTCCCTGACGGGCTAGCTTTCTTGCTAGAAGTGGTTTAAACAAACCAAGCCAGACTTCAAAATCCAGTCCTAAACTCCAGGGTGCGACTCACTCACTGGAGAGAGCAAGCGCGTGTTTAGTATTTTGCTGGGAACCATTTTAATCAGCATTTGTAGCACCAAATCCACACCATCTGAGAAACAGTAACTCAGAAGAAGATGCTATAAGGCAGGCTACACAGAATAAATAGAAAAATCAGCATTATCTATTTGCTAAAGATGTGTCCTTTACTGACGGTATGAAGTTTCTCCATCCAAGCATGAATTAATCAAAACCCAGGAGAAACATGTACAGAGACTAGAGGAAATCTGTAACATGTAACCATGGCATCCTCAAATATTCTTTTGTTTTGTTTTGTTTTGTGTTTTGTTTGGTACTGGGAGTGGAACCCAGGGGCATTCTATCTCCGAGACACACCCCAGCCCTATTTTCTGTTCTTTATTTTGAGACAGGATCTCACTGAGTTGCAAGGGCCTCACTAAGTAGCTGAGGCTGTCCTCAAACCACGATCCTCCTGTCTCAGCCTCCCAAATGCTGGGATTACAAGCGTGCGCCATCACGCCAAGCAAATCTTCATTGTTCTTATGGTTAAATTATCTTCTTTAAAAGTAAGGATATGATAGCTCATGAAATCAATTATAATGACATCTTTCTTGTGTTTGGGTTTTCTTTTTCTCTTTTGTATTGGAGGTTGAACCCATGGGCAGGCTATCTCTAAGATACACCGCCACCCCTTTTAAAATTTTATTTTGAAATGGGGTTTCGCTACATTTCTGAGGGTCTCACTAACTTGCTGAGGCTGGCCTCCAACCTGTGAGCCTCCTGTCTCAGCTTCTCAAGTACAGGGATTATAGGCATGTACCACTGTGCCAACTTGGCCTGGTTTTTGGTTTACTATTGTTTAGGTTTTCTATTGTTTAAATATTAACCATGCTATACCGGGCATGGTGGCGCACACTCGTAATCCCAGCATTCAGGAGGCTGAGACCGGAGGATTGCAGTTTGCGGTTCGCAGACAGCCTCAGCTACTTAGCATGACCCTTTGCAACTCAGTGAGACCTTGTTTCAAATATAAAAAGATTAAAAAAAAAATAGGGCTGGGGTGTAGCTCGGAGGTAGAATGCCCTGGAGTTTCATCCCCAGTACCGCAAATAAATAAATGAATGAATAAATATCAACCCTGCATATTTAGTGGAAGACATTAAATTGTGTGTGTGTGTGTGTGTGTGTGTGTGTGTGTGTGTGTGTGTGTGTGTGGTGAATGAATAAAGAGGCTGTGAGAGAAAAGGATAGGAAGGCTAGGCTTTGGCTATATTTCCTTCACTTCCTTTATATTTCACTAGGTGCTCTACACAGAAGTAATAGACTCTTGGCCTTGCTATTACTGTGTGTCAGACTTGTTTGTAATTAATAAAACCTTTACCTGCTTGGTACATTTAAACTCCAGGGCACACATGTAAGGAGTTTGGGGTGAGTTTTTTTTTTCTTTTTGTGGTAATGGGGAATGAATCCAGGGGTATTCTTCCTCTGAACTGCAGCTTCTCTTCCTAGCCCTATTTTATTTTTTATTTTGAAACAGGGTTTCACTAGGTTGATGAGAATCTCACTCTTTGCTGAGGCTGTTCTTGAACCCGTGATCCTCCTAACTCAGCCTCCCAAGCACTGGGATTACAGGTGTGTGCCACCGCGCCTGGCAGAGTGTCGCGTTTTCTAATAAAGCAGATTTCTCCAAAGGCGTGTTTGTTAATGTTTTGTGGAGAGGCAGAGGTCCTTAAGAGACCGTAGAAACACAAAGAAGATTAAACCAAAAGAATGTCCACCACATTCTCAACCAAAATTCTCCAGCTTCAGTCACAAAAAATAAGAAATCAGATGCTTTCCCTAATATGTGAGAGCTAGGGAGAAATGGGTCATAGGAGGAACTCTAGATGAAAAAGGAAATCCTATAGAGGAGCAAACAAGACAACCTAAAGGAGGAGAAAGGAGGGGAAGAGGAAATTCTCTAAAAAACACAATGTACTTAAACATATCGAAGTCAACCACTAAGCCAAGCAAGGGAGGGAGGGACGGGGAGGGAATGGAGTGGGGATTGGGTAGGGGTTAAATCAGTGATGTGTACATGTATGTACACACAAGTTTTTTACCCCAATATGATGTATGAATATAATGCACCAATAAAAATTTTTTTAAAATCTCCAGCTTAACTATGTGTGCACAGTGCACACAAAATTCCTCAACTGTGCCCTCCATCCTCCCAGAGAAAGTTTGTAATCATCTAGAGGCACAGGAGAGAAACTTGTTATGCATAATAGATTCCTTAGGGCACTAGGGCTGACTTCTCCCCCAGACCAGTCAAGAAGACTTACCACTATAGTCAAGTATAATTCCTTAAGCAGTGTATTGTAACTTCAAAATGTGACTGAAATGAGCCGGGCATGGGGGTGCAAACCTGTAGTCTCAGTACTTGGGAGGCTGAGACAGGAGGATCGCAGGTTCAAGGGACGTCTCAGTGACCTAACAAGACCCCATTTCAACATAAAGAATAAAAAGGGCTGGGGGTTTGTCTCAGAGGTAGAATGCCCCTGGGTTCAATCCTTAGTACCACAAAAAAAAGAAAAGAAAAAAAAAACTTCTATGCTGGGCGTGGTGGCGCAGGCTTGTAATCCCCGTGCTTGGGATGCAGATAGGAGGATCGTGCTAATTCGGAGCCAGCCTCGCTGGCTTAAGAGGCCCTGTTTCCGAATAAAAAATATATATATAAAATAGGTCTGGGAGTGTAGCTCGGAGGTAGAAGGGCTACCAGGAACCCCAGTACCACCAAAAAAAAAAAAAAAACCTAAAAATGAAAGATCACTGAAAAGCGGTATAAAAAAAGCAAGTAGGGATGAAGAAGAAATATGGGGATAAATAAACAAATAAACAAAACATTAGATATCCATTAATGTATTCCAGGAGTCTACACAATACCCTATAAATATTTAATATTTCAACTGAGAAAGTGTGTGTGTGTGTGTGTGTGTGTGCAGGGCACAACCGTGAACATGTATTGGACAATTATGTGCGAAATCCTCATCACGGGCATTTTCACTGAGCGACTAGGCTCGGAGTGGAGGACTTTCTGAAACCGAAATTGCTATTTGCACGATGCGGTGCCTCGAAGCAATTCAAGGCTTTCATCCCACTTCTCTCTGGAAATGAAGATTCACTAGATTAGCGTTCTCCAGACACTTGGGTGGTGTGAAATTATTCGTCTCAATTACAGATTCTTCCAGCCTTCTCTCTCCTGGCTTCTCTATTTTCGAGTCTCCTTTCAAATACTCCACAAAATATTTGGCCTCCCTTGGCATAAAAGAAGCAAACCTCTGTTCCTTCTTCCCCCGGCCTTTCTCTGGAGATAATAACACTTGCCTCTCTCGTAAAGAGTTTGTGAGGCATAATATTTTCTCAAGTACTTCGGAAACCTTCGATGAGCAGCTAATGGAAATAAAGACTGTCTGTTCTTCCTGCTCCTCTTAAGTTGTCCATTTTCTTCTTTATTTTGTTTAGATGTTAAGAAGAAATATTGTTTTGCTATTGAATCTTGAAGCTTGCTTTTATTTCCTTCAGCGTCTTCCCGCTCTGATCGGTTTGTGACCCCTTCCAGTGTGACTACCACGGAATCACAGATGCTGCCACAGGACCTTAGAATCCTGCTCTCTCCTCACCAGCTCTTTGTTTGTTTGGGCATTCTACCTCTGAGCTGCACCCCCAGCCCTATTTTTATTCTTTCTTTATTTCTTTATTTATTTTTATTTTTTTTGGTGGTACTGGGATTCCTGGAAGCCCGTCTATCTCTGGGCTACACTCCCAGACCTATTTTATTTTTGGAAACAGGGTCTCCTAAGCCAGTGCGACTGGCTTCGAACCTGCGCCATCCTCCTGTCTCTGCCTCCCAAGCGCGGGGATTACAAGCGTGCACCACCACGCCCGGCCTTTATTCTTTATTTTGAAACAGAGTCTCACTGAGTTGCAGAGGGCCTCGCTAAGTACCTGAGGATGCCCAAGAACCGTGATCCTTCTGTCTCTGCCTCCTAAGTACTGGCATCACAAGCGCACACCACCACGCCCAGCTAGCTCTTTGTTTATTCTTTTTTTTTTTTTTTTTTTTTTTTTGGTGTTACTGGGGGTGGAACCCAGAGGCTTTCTACCTCCGGGCTATACTCCCAGACCTTTTTTATATTTTATTTGGAAACAGGGTCTCACTAAGTTGCTGAGAGCCTCAATAAGTAGCTGGCTTCGAACCTGCGCGATCCTCCTGTCTCAGCCTCCCAAGTGCGGGGATTACAAGTGTGCACCACCATGCCCGGCCTTCTTTGTTTATTCTAATTGAACAAATTATCCCTCTCACTGAGTCAAAGGAAGAGTCTGAATTTATCCACAAAGTCCCTAACACAATGTTTTACTCATGGTGTGCATTCAACCAGTGATTCAAGATCGTTAAAGTAAGGCTGGGCATGGTGGTGCACGCTTGTAATCCTCGCGCTTGGGAGGCAGAGACAGGAGGATTGCGTAGGTTCAAAGCCAGCTTCAGCTACTTAGTGAGACCATTTCCAAATAAAAATGTAAAAAAAAAAGATGTCTGGGAGTGTAGCCCGGAGGTAGAAGAGTTTCCAGGAATCCCAATACCACCAAAAGAAAAAAAGAAAAAAAATCGTTAAATAAAGCCAAGTTTTATGCTTCCTAAGAAAGCTGTACTGCAGAAATCTTTGGAACCAAACTGGACAGTATAGAGAGATGCTGCCACCCATGACTTCCAAACTCAAGTAATCCCAGTTGAGAATTGCTTAATGAGGCCCTGGGAGTTCACTGGGCTGTGTTTATGCAGATGCACGCCAAATTCTGAGTCAACGCCTCTCTGGAGCTGCTAATTGATGATTACACCATAAGGTTTTTGTTTTTGTTTTAGTCCTAAGGATATTCTACCGCCAAGATATACCCCCAGCCCTTTTTATATTTTTACATTGAAACAGTTTCTTGCTAAGTTGCTGAGAATGCCACTAAGTTGCTGAGGCTGTCCTTGAGCCTGTGACCCTCCTGTCTCAGCCTCCCAAGCACTGGGATTTCAGGTGTGCAGTCACCATACCTGGCTTATAGCACAAGACTTAAAGATATGCACCTGCTGGGCGTGGTGGTGCACGTTGGTAATGCCAGTACTGGGGAGGCTGAGCCAGGAGGATTGTGTAGGTTCAAAGCCAGCCTTGACTACTTACTGAGGCTCTCAGCAACTCAGTGAGATCCTGTTTCCAACTAAAGAATAAAAATTAGGGCTGGAGTGTGGCTTGGAGGTAGAATGACCCTGGGCTCCATCCCCAGTACCACATACACACAAAAAAAGATATGCACCTCTTTTCTGTGTACCATACAACCATTTCTCCAGAAAGTTTCTCTAAGGCTGCACAGAGTCACATGATGGGCAGAGGACTGCATGACTTCTGCAGCTAAAGGACAGGGCTGAGTGGATTAGCGAGAGGCCTGGAAGCCAGACAGATCCACGCTCCTGCCCGCACTGAGCAACACGCTATCTATGTTACACTGAGTGACGTGTGGAAGCTCTCTGAACCTCTACTTCCTCAGCCAGGAATGGTGGTGCACACTTGTAATCCTAATACTTGAGAGGCTGAGACAGGAGGATCACAGGTTTGGGCCATCCTCAACAATCTGTGAGGACCTCCACAACTTAGTGAGACCATGCTTCAAAATAAAGAATAAATGCCGGGTGTAGTGGCACACACTTGTAATCCCCGCGCTTGGGAGGTTGAGACAGGAGGATCACACAGGTTCGAAGCCAGCCTCAGCTACTTAGTGAGGCTCTTAGCAACTTAGTGAGACCCTGTTTCCAAATAAAGTATAAAACAGGTCTGAGAGTATAGCCCGGAGGTAGAAAGCCCCTGGGTTCCACCCCCAGTACCACCAAAAAAAAAAAAAATAGGGCTGGGGGTGTAGCTTCAAGGTAAAATGGCCCTAGGTATCCCCCTACACACGCGCGCGCACACATTCATTCTCTCTCTCTCTCTCTCTCTCTCTCTCTCTCTCTCTCTCTCTCTCTCTCTCTCTCTCTCTCAAAGAAAGTACTGAAGATTATTAGAGAGCACCTTGGAGCCGGCATGACAGCGCACGCCTGTAATCCTATTACTTGGGAGGCTGAGACAGGAGGAGTGCAGGTTGAAGTCAGCTTCAACAACTTAGAAAGACTCTATTTCTCAATAATAAAACAGGGCTGGGAGTATAGCTCAGACTCTGGGTTCAATCCCCAGCACAGGAAGGAAGCAAGGGAGGGAGGGAGGGAGGGAGGAGGAAGGGTACTTGGAGGGCTGAGAACAGAGTTCAGTGGTAGAGTGCTTGCCTCACCAACGCAAGGCCCTTTGGTCCTCATTATGAAGGGAGGAGGGAAGGAAGGGAGAGGAAGGGACAGAGGGAAAGGAAAAGAAAGGAAAGAAGGAAAGTAAAAAGGAAGGAAGAAATAAAGAAAGAAGAAAGGAAGAAGAGAACACACCTTGGAAAGTATTGAAAATGAACAACTAAAGAGCTTCCTTATTTAAAAAAAAAAATACCACTGAACACAGCCTTAGGAGAAGCCCAGTAGTCCACAGGAATCTCTTCTTCAACAGACAGGAAACAGCAACTCCTCCCTGTCCTCGCTCGCTCGCAGCTGAGCCTAGATGGTGACACCTTTGGGGAAAAATTGGGAATCAAGAACAATAGACCATGGACTGAGCAAAGGGACTTCCAGTTTCCCATAAGGTTACTCTCTTATGTATAATTTTATAAAATATATTCTGTTTATGATGTATTAATTATAAAATTAATATATCAGATATCACAAAAAGATTATATATATATATATCCTTTATCTTTTTTCTAAAAAAACCACACAAATAAAATGTGTCTTTTCAGAGTATAAAACTTGTAATACTGAAGTACACTTTACGAGCTTTCTTTCTGTAGAATATTAAGGGGGAAATCTATGAGATAATTAAGAGAAGGTGAAAAATATTTATGAATCTGCTGCTGTTCATGCAGGGACGATGAGTAAGAATAGCATTTTAATTCCCTTAATACAATGTTTTTACTGGGCGCAGTGCTTCATGCCTGCAATCCCAGTACTTGGGAGGCTGAGACAGGAGGATCAGAGGTTCAAGACCAGCCTCAGCAACTTAATGAGACCCTGTCTCAAAACAAGAGATAAAATAGGGCTGTTGTGTAGCTCAGAGGTAGAGTATCTCTGGGTTCAATCTCCAGTAACACACACACACACACACACACACACACACACACACACACACACACACCATATATATGTATATTTTAGTATTGCAATACATTTTCGCCCAAGGCTGTGTACCTCGAAGTCAAAGTGATTTCAAGTCACTGAGACGTGAAGGTGCCCAGTGACTATAAATTACTAAACTTCTGTAAGTCGCTTTCTTTTCCTGACATCTGATTGAAGTTTTATCATATATTAATTACTGCTTTGAGCACGGGCTCTGAATTTCACCAAGTTCACCAGTTCTAGACACCTACCAATATGTTTTGCTATAAATTACTGGCACTGTTTCTGTTGATATTCAGCATAATCAAACATTGGTAAGCATGCTGTCTTTTCAATCTGCTCAGCCGATGCACTTTACCTGATCTTTCATTAAAGTAATCAAAACACTTGCTGTGTCGCATCTAATGAATGTTGCATGTATGATTAAGTGCTTTCATTCATATTGCAAGTTTGATTTAATGTAATCTGCCTTTCAGACAGCCATTAGCCTAGCTCCTACGTGAATTCGATTAATTGGCTGAATTCTTCCAGATGTCCATTAAGCATTACAGGAATTTCTATGTGGAAACAGCAGGGACTGTCTAGCACAGAACCAAACAATGAAATGTTATATTGCTGCCATGACTTACAAAAAGCTGGATTCATTTTCATTAATAAAACATCTGTACTCCTGCACAGCTATGCATTGAGATGCATTTATTTTATATGTTTATTTCTCTTATGACTGTAAAAAGATAGTTAAACAGAAGCACATTCACTGCTATGTAGACCCGGGGCTCATCAGATGCTGATTGACCAAACGATTCCATGTTTAAAGTTTAAAGTCAGTTCTAAATGGAAGAAAATATACTGATAGACACCTGTTTGAAAGAGAACTGAAGAATATCTGAGATTACCACAACAGGAATGTTAAGATGACGTCAGAGACTTGTTTTGAAAATAACTGGGTGATGTGTGCATGTAAGCCTCCGCCATCTTGTACTCCATTGCGATGAATGGCTACAGTGCACCAATAAAAAACCTTTAAAAAAAAGAAAACAATTTGACTGCACTACGCACTCCCAAGCCATCAGGTACTTTTGCAAGAAAGGGGCAAGAGTATGTAGCTCTTCCTGGAAAGCCTGGTTCTGCTGTTTTGAACAGCTGTTTGTCCTTCTACTTGGAGAGAGAGAGAGAGAGAGAGAGAGAGAGAGAGAGAGAGAGAGAGAGAGAGAGTGTGTGTGTGTGTGTGTGTGTGTGTGTGTGTTGCAGTACTGGGGATGGAACCCAGGGGCATTCAACCTCTGAGCTACAACCCCAGCCCTATTTTTTATTCTTTATTCTAAAACAAGATCTCACTGAGTTGCAAAGGGCTTCACTAGGTAGCTGAGGCTGTCTGAAAACCGTGACTCTCCTGTCTCAGCCTCCCAAATGCTGGGATTACAAGTGTGTGCCACCACGCCTGGCTAACTGGTGTGTTTTCTGTTGCTAGTTTGTTTTTCTGCGTTGGGGTAACTAAGGTTTGAACCCAGTGGTCGTCTACCTCCAAGCTACATCCCCAGCCTTTTTTTTTTTTTTTTTTTTTTTTTTTTTTTTTTTTTGGTGGTACTGGGGTGGAACCCAGATATTTCTACCTCTGGGCCATACTCCCAGACTTATTTTATACTTTATTTGGAAACAAGGTCTCACTAAGTTGCTGAAAACCACACTAAGTAGCCGAAGCTGGCTTCAAACCTGTGCGATCCTCCCGTCTCCACCTCCCAAGCATGGGGATTACAAGCATGCACCACCACGCCCGGCGATTTTTTCATTTTGAAACAGGGTCTCGCTGAGTGACTAAGGGTCTCGCTAAGTTGCTGAGGCTGTCCTCGAGTGTGTGGTTCTGCTGTCTCAGCCTCCCAAGCACTGGGATTAAAGGCGGTGCCACCATGCCTGGTTTCTGTTGCTACTTTCTAAAGAACAGGTAAAGATTTAGCCTTGTAGACCTTAGCTCAGTGCATTTTACAACCTAATAGGTGCTATTCACCAATCATTTGGGAACACACTAATCATTGAAATAAAAGTGTGAAAAGCCAGTCTTAGATAAGGACAATGATATATTCTTAATATATTAGTCTCTTGCTCTAGAAATTAATAGATTAAGGGACTGCCACAAAAAATAACTTTTTTTTCTTTTACAAGAATCTACAAATTGATTTATCGATTAAAGCTAAACATCTTTTTTTGCCCGTAACTTTATTAAATAACTCTATTTCCTAACTATATATAATTTCTGCTATAAAAAATACACAGTAGAGAACGTTAAGACCAAAATATCTTTTATCATCTGAGCATGGTGGAGAATTCTTATAATCACAGCATTTGGGAGGCTGAGACAGGAGGATCACGGTTCACAGACAGCCTCAGCTACTTAGTGAGGCCCTTTGCAACTCAGGGAGACCCTGTTTCAAAATAAAAAAATAGAGCTGGGGCTCTTCCTGGATTTTTCTTTCTCTCTCTTCCCCTCCGTCTGTCTGTCTGTCTGTCTGTCTGTCTCTTCCTTTCACACCGGCTCCTCCAATAAATCTCTTGGCTACAAGGTGGTCTCTGGTATGGTCAAACTTTGTCCTTTCAGTGGTGCCTTGTGACTCGGTTGGGACTCCCTGCCTCGTGGTGACCCCAGGCAAGACCCCATTTAAACCAGAGGACAAACACCCACCGAGCCCCTTTGGCCAGGGTCCATCCTTTAGATCACTCCTCAGCGGCACTCAACACTGATCTCCGATTGATGCTGACAGATGCTACCTCTGACACGCCGAGGCGTACTATTCCTATACAGTCTCAGGCAAAGCAGCTGGATGACTCCTCCTATCAAGTCCATCGCCAATTGGGCCGCCGTCTTTGAAGATATGTGGCTACAAGGAACCTTTTCCGAATTCAGCCCTTGTGAAATTTTTGCCTTTGGCACCTGGGTCCTTGGACTCCTAGCTGGACTTCTAGTCACTTTGAGACTGGACTTGCTTCCCCTTAACTCCTCCCTGAGTCCCCCCACGTCGCCCCCGTTCAGCTTGAAGCAGCCAGACTGATGAACGACGCCCCGTTTCCACAACCAAACCAAAATGGGAAGAATGTTAGATGAATGTTCTTACTTCAGAATCCCCCCAGAAGCTAAGTTTCCTGAGAGGCCCTGGTCTGACCAGTTAAGCTACCATCCCCCCTCCCCCCAGCTCTGGCCGCACCTGGTCACTTACCTGGGAGACCTGTCCCCTCCTGGTGCCCTTGGCCAATCAGTGAAAGGTCTATTCTCCACTGACCCCGAGCCAATTACCTGGCCACATGACCCCCTCCCATGGGACTCTAGCCAATTAATTCAAAGGGCATTTCTCCTAGCCAATTAGCCCCCAATCCGTAATCCCAACCCCCTATATAACACTGATCCCAGCGCATGCTCTCTCTCTTCCTGGATTCTTCTTGGTCTCTCTCCCCGTCTGTCTGTCTGTCTGTCTGTCTGTCTGTCTGTCTCTTTCTTTCTTCCTTTCATACCGGCTCCTCCAATAAATCTCTTGCTACAAGGTGAGAAAAAAAATAGAGCTGAGGGTATAGCTTGGAGTTAGTATGCCCCTAGTTCCATCCTCAGTACCGCAAAAATATATATAATAATAATGTTATGTCCATATAGAAAGGTCTCACTACCAACCTCACCAACAGTTGCCAGGGAAGAGGAGGGGGAGCAGAGTGGATGCCAAGATTAATGTACCAAGTGCTGGGTGCACGTATGAATGTGTCACTTTGGGTCTCACTATGGTGTAGAATCACAACACACCAATTAAGGCAGAAAAACAAGAAATAGGGTCAGGTGGGTGTGGTGGCACATGCCTATAAACCCAGTATGTGGGAGGCTGAGACAGGAGGGTCGCAGGTTCACTGCTAGCCTCAGAAACTTAGTGAGGCTATTCACAACTTAGTAAGATTCTGTTTCCAAATAATAAAATAAAAGCCGGGCGTGGTGGCACACGCTTGTAATCCCAGTATGTGGGAGGCTGAGACAGGAGGATCGCATAGGTTCGAAGCCAGCCTCAGCTACTTAGTGAGGCTTTCGGCAACTTAGCGAGACCCTGTTTCCAAATAAAATATATTATTAAAAAAAAGGTCTGGGAGTATAGCCCAGAGGTAGAAAGCCTCTGGATTCCACCCCTAGTACCACCAAAATAATAATAATAATAATAATAATAATAAATAATAATAATAATAATAATAATAAATAATAATAATAAAAAGAAAAAGGGCTGGGGGTGGAGCTCAGAAGTAGAATGTTCCTGGGATCAATCCCCAGTATTATTAAAAATAAAAACATAGCCGGGCATGGTGGCGCAAGCTTGTAATCCCCGCGCTTGGGAGGCAGAGACAGGAGGATTGCGCAGGTTCGAAGCCAGCCGCGCACACTGGCTTAGGAGATCCTGTTTCCAAATAAAAATATAAAAAAATAGGTCTGGGAGTGTAGCCCGGAGGTAGAAGGGCTTCCAGGAATCCCAGTACCACCAAAAAAAATAAAAAATAAAAATAAAAACATAAAAGAAAGAAAGAAAGAGTGCATCTCAGGCCCCATGAATGGACCATGCTGGGCAGGGGTGACACTGAGCCCCCTTCCCGCCGTTTCAAGGAGCATCCGTTAGAGCCATGGTCCTGGTCCCTTTCCAGCCCCTACTAGCTCATTCTTTCCTCCCTCATTAGAAGCTTCGAAGCCAGGCGTGGTGGCGCAGGCTTGTAATCCCAGCATTTGGGAGGCTGAGACAGGAGGATCGCGCAGGTTTGAAGCCAGCCTCAGCTACTTAGTGAGGTTCTTTGCAACTCAGTGAGACCCTGTTTCAAAATAAAAAATAAAAAATAGGGCTGGTGTGTCACTTGGAGGTAGAATGCCCCTTGGTTCCATCCCCAGTGCTGCAAAAAAAGAAAAAAAGAAAAAAAGAATGGCTTCTTTGATTGGTAAGTTAGGGCAAAGTCTTGGGAGCTCAGAGCTCTTCTTGCTTTGCTTTCTGGTTGACCTGCTGTGGGCCTTGTACAAGTTGAGAGGTCTCTGGTTGTCCTGAGAGAAGAGGGCGACGGTCATCTGATTCTTCCTGGGACAGGGCAGAAAAGTGTGTCTGATTCTGGAGCTCAGAATTGAGAAACTCTTGTTTTTTACACCTCAACCACACTCCGATTCAGCCATCACAGTAGCAAAAGTCATATACTAATATAGTTTCACTTTTTTTTTTTTTTTTTTTTTTTGGTGGTACTGGGGTTTCTGGAAATCCTTCTACCTCCGGGCTACATTCCTGGACCCATTTTTATATTTTTATTTGGAAACAGGGTCTCTTAAGCCAGCGTGGCTGGCTTCCAACCTGCGCGATCCTCCTGTCTCCGCCTCCCAAGCGCGGGGATTACAAGCGTGCGCCACCACGCCCGGCGTATAGTTTCACTTTTTGAACACATGTTCCCTTTGCCTTACACAGAGTTCAGGTGTCCTCAGAACTCATCTCTCCACTTACTGGGTATTGCTTAGAGCTAAATATTTCTACGAATGAACATAAGTTTCTTAATGTCAGGGACTTCTTACCACTCTATCCCAAGTGTTTCAAATACTGCCTAATATAAAAAATTAATAAATAATTTATATATATATATATATATATTTTAAACAGGGCCTCACTGAGTTGCAAAGAGCCTCACTAAATAGCTGAGACTGTCCACAAACTGCAATCCTCCTGTCTCAGCCTCCCAAATGCTGGGATTATAAGCGTGTACCATCATGCCTGGAAAAAAAATATATTTTAAAGGAATGAATGGCTAGTCTTGTGTAGTACCTGACCTTTTAAAATTTGTATTCTCCTAGGAAGCCCTTAATTTCAGAATCTGGGGCTACACCTGTGGATTCACCATGAACACTGACAAAATGCCTAAAGCGAGACTGGTGCTTTTGCGTGTTTTCGTGATCTTGGTATTTCATGTCATCAGAATCTGATTTGATTTTTAGCATCAATCTTTGTGCAGACATGTTTCATGAGCTCTTAGCAGGTTGAAAAAGAATAGAAAATGATCTGGGCATGGTGGCGCACACCTGTAATCCCAGTATGTGGGAGGATGAGACAGGAGGATCTTGGGTTCAAGGCCAGCCTCAGCACCTTAGTGAGACTCTGAGCAACCTGGCAAGACCCTTTTCCAAAATAAAATATAAAATAGGGCTGGGGATAGAGCTTGGAGATAGAATGCCCCTGGGTTAAATCTGTAGTACAAAAAAAAAAAAAAAAAAAGAACAAAAATGACTGCTTATTCCAGAATAAAATAGAGATGACCCAAAACCTTTTCTTTTGGTATTTGTGATAAGCAGCTAAATCTGTGAACCTCCTTCAGTAGGTAAGCGAATGTCGCCAAATGCCCCCTGTATGTTCTCCACAAACGTAAGGAGGGAGTTGTTTAGCTTCTGAACTGAAGAAATGTTCATAAATATTGTGAAACTTCAACTAATTAAAAATGAAATGCAGCCAGCTAAGCTCCAGTCATTTCTAATTTACAATATTGCTTTGCTTCTGAGGCGAATGTAGACAAGTCACAACTTCTTTTGATGCCAGAGGGATTGAAAAAATTAAATCAGCAGGATGGGCTATTGATGTTTTCTAGCAAATGTTTTGAAATCCATGCCTTTCATCCATCTTGTAGGAAAATAGGATTGCTTTGTGAGCCTTCAAAGATATTAATTTCTTTAATAAATCCTTACTTACATGTTGAAAACTTCCAACGGGTAGGTTTCTGTAGCAATCTCTATATCAGGCGTAAATGTTGCCTGTAAGCAGACTCCCTGTCCCGGCCCCACCCAGTCATCATCACTCTTGGTCTGAAACCCGGGCTAGCCATCATTACAACAGATTAAACCTACCTTCTGTTCAGCCTCTCTTCATACGATTTCTCTATTATATTCTTTGCAAGGCAAATTTCATGACAGGCTGCTTGCCTTCCTCTCAATCAGCACTTAATGAGATAAAGCGTACACATAAGCAGTGACTGTCCCAGTTCTGTACTCCCATCCCTGCTCTCCAGCCAATAGGAAGAAACGGGGAGAGCTCGAAGCTCTTGAAATAGAGGGAATATTTAGATGGGCAAGGTGGCACCTATAATCAGTACTTGGGAGGCTGAGAAAGGAGTATCACAGGTTCAAGGCCAGACTCAGTAACCTAGTGAGACCCTTAGCAGAGACCCTTGAAGAGACTCTGTTTCAAAATAAAATAGAACTAGCCAGGCATGGAGGTGCATGCCTGTAATCTCAGTACTTGGGAGACTTAGACACAGGTTCAAGACCAGCCTCAACCACTTAGCAAGACTCTCAGCAAACTTTCAAGACCTTATTTCAAAAAAAATTAAAATAAGGGCTAGGGGTAGAGCTCAGAGGCAGGACATCTCTGGATTTAATCCTAGTACCACCCAAGATAGATAGATAGATAGACAGACAGACAGACGATAGGGCTGGGGTATAGATTGGAGATAGAATGATACCTTCAGGTTCAATCACCAGTACCACAAAATAATAATAATAATAATAATAATAATAATATGTTAACTTTAAGTAGCATGTTCTACTCTTATTGACACTAAATACTTAAGAATAAAAATGTTATAATTTCTATAAGCATATTTTATTCCACCATTCAAGAATAATTTTACTATAATAATCTCCACAGTAGTTGACTCAATGTAAAAAATATATTATACTTTATAACTGAACTCTAGAGGGAATTCTATCTGCAGTTATTTCTTTTACAAAGCAGTGCTTTGTAAATCAAAAAGTTAGAGGTCACAGCAGCTCGATCAGTGAAGTGGTGGAGTGGACAGCTCCAAGCTCTCCCGTCCCTCCTTCTCCCAACAGAAATATTAAAAACAAGCAGAAGCATAAAGAACAACGGTCAGAGCCTGGAAACCCGTCAAAAGCTTACAGCGAGCAAACAGGTGCAGAACCAGGAAGGGTCGTGCTGGGGCCACAGGGGGGGCGGTGGAGTTTTCTCTGGCTCTTCTCCAGCCTCACTCCGGTTGCTGAGCGTTGGACCTGCCGCAGCCTGTGCTCCCAGTGCGGACACGGCTGCTGGCTCTTGAGGGGAGGAGAGTAGGTCTTTTTTTGCAAATTATTTTGTATGTCTATTCCACAGATTTGGGAGCTCCCTGAAAGACCATTTCCAGAGCTATCTCTGTTTCATCCGATGCAGAACTCAAGCCAAAAAAGCAACACACTGTGCAAAAAAAATGCTAACACCTATTCACTGTTTAAAAAGTGGCACACTTCAGCCAGGCGTGGTGGCGCACGCCTGTAATCCCCGCGCTTGGGAGGCCGAGACAGGAGGATCACACAGGTTCGAAGCCAGCCTAAGCTACTTAGTGAGGCTTTCAGCAAATTAGTGAGACCCTGTTTCCAAATAAAATATAAAAAAATAGGTCTGGGAGTATAGCCCGGAGGTAGAAAGCCCCTGGGTTCCATCCCCAGTACCACCAAAAAAAAAAAAAAAAAGTGGCACACTTCCATAGTCCCAGCTACCTGGGAGAGTTGGGCAGGAGATTTATTTTCTTTGTGTGTGTGTGTGTGTGGTGGTCCTGGGGGTGGAACCCAGAGGGTTTTCTACCTCCAGGCTATACTCCCAGAACTATTTTATATTTTATTTGGAAACAGGGTCCCACTAAGTTGCTGAGAGCCTCACTAAGGAGCTGAGGCTGGCTTCAAACCTGCGCGATCCTCCTGTCTCAGCCACCCAAAGGCTGGGATTACAAGTGTGCACCACCACGCCCAGCAGGCAGGAGATTTCTTAAGCTCAGAAATACTTGGGAAGCTGAGACAGGAGTTTGAAGGAAGCTTCAGCAATTTAGTGAGGCCTTCCGCAACTTAGCAAGACCCTGTTTCCAAATTAAAAAAAAAAAAAAAAAGCCTGGTGTGGTGCGGGCTTGTGATCCCAGTACTTGGGAGGCTGAGACAGGAGAATTGCAGGTTCAAGCCCTCTGCAACTTAATGAGATCCTGTATCGAAATAAAGATTAAAAAATAGGACTAGGGGTATAAATTGGAGGTAGAATGCCCCTGAGTACCACAAAAAGTAAATAAAATAAAATAAAAAGCTTCAAGGCAAACTAAAAGCCCTCAGATGCTTGGGATAAACAATACAAGAGCACACAAGCTCTAAGAGGAAAGGTTGTGGGATATTCTTTGGGTAATTAGACCTTTTAGAAGCATTGTGCAACCGGGCATGGTGGCTCACGCTTGTTTCGGGAGGCTGAGAGCGGTTCGTGGACAGCCTCAGCTACTTAGTGAGGCCCTGTTTCAAATTAAAGAATCAAAAATAGGGAAGGGGGCATAGCTCCGAGGTCGAATGCCCCTGGGTTCTATCCTCAGACCTACAAATATAAATAAATAAATAAATAAATAAATAAATAAATAAAATAATAAAAGCACTGTGCAAGCCGGGCATGGTAGAGCACACTTGTACTACTTAGTGAGGCCCTTTGCAACTTAGTGAGACCTTGTTCCAAAATAAAGAATAAAATATTGGGATGGGGGTGTAGCTCAGAGGTAGAGTGCCCCTGGGTTCCATCCCTTGCACCAAAAAAAGCAGCACTGCGTATGTGGAGACTCTACAGGGGATATTATAAAGCCACACACAATGGAAGACCATAAGCTCATACCACAATCCTTAGGGTCAGTGCTAGCCTAAGTGTTAGAGTTCCCGCCATAGAGCCAATCTGCAAGGACTAGGAGAGTAGTTTTTTTTTTTCTTTTCTTTTCTTTCCTTTCCTTTTCTTTTTTCTTTTTCTTATTCTCTTTCTTTTCCTTCCTTTCTAGGAAGGAAAAGAAAGAGAATATCTTAGTTTTTATTTTTTAATTCCCAATCTTCAAGGAAATCTCTGAAGTAACAGTCTTCACAGATCACACATGACAAGGAATATAGTCATCAACAATTAAAACAAACACACACACACACACACAAAAAAAAAACCAGACAAAAACAAAACAAAAAAAGACAACAGCCAAGTGTGGTGGCACATACCTGTAATCTCAGTACCTGGGAGTCTGAGACAGGAGGGTAGCAGATTCAAGACCAGCCTCAGCAACTTAGCAAGGCTCTAAGCAAACTCTAAGAAATTTGTTTCAAAAAGGGCTGGACGTGGTGACACATGCTTGTAATCCCAGGGCTTGGAAGGCTGAGACAGGAGGATCACAGGTTCGTGGCCAGCTTCAGCTACTTAGTGAGGCCCTCTACAACTTAGTGAGACCCTCTTTAAAACCAAAAAATAAAAAATAAAGCTGGGAGTATAGCTCAGAGGTAGAATGCCCCTGGGTTCAATCTTCAGTACTGAAAAAAAAAAGGGCTGAGGGTATAGGTCAGAGATAGAATGCCCCTTGGTTAAATCCACAGCAATACACACATATACACACAGACACACACACACAAAAAAAAAAAAAAAAAAAAACCACTGGAAAAGGGGAGATAATCTGATTTCTGATTACCACATTACAATATTCAAATATGCAGTTTTTGTGGCAATTATTTATTTATTTTTTTTTTTGGTAATCATGCATCACTTTGGAATACAAGACTTGAGAGGATATACAAGCACATATCACCCGATAAGCCCTCATCCAGTCTCCATCCTTCCCCCTCCCTCGATCCCATGCTTAATTGGTGATTATCTTTGATATAATTGTTTACTCACCTCATGAGTTTTAAAGAGATTCCATCCTCACCAATCCCCTCTCCTCTGATTGGTCACCTTAATTGCTTCTCAATAGGGCCCTTTCTACTACTCGACCTCCTCCTGTTACCCCTTTCCTCCTAGTTCTTGCTAATTAGGGGAAGCATCTGGATTTTATTTTCTGTGCTACTTCTCTGTGCATGCCGCACTGCAAGTTCTGATCCCACTCTAGACGGCCCCAGTAGTGGCCTGGCCACCCGGAGGACTCTGATCCTGACCTCGCTGGCTCCAGCACCGGCCTTGCCTCATGGGAGACCCGATCCTGGCCTTGCTGGTCTCCGCACTGAACTAACCCCTCAGCTGGCCCCTATCCTGATCTCACAAGTCCCAGCTCCATCCTTGCTTCACAGTAGTTTCTAATCCCGGCCTTGCTGGCCCCGGCACTGGCTTTAGCCCTCAGCAGAGTCCGATCCCGGCCTCATAGGCCCCAGCACCAGCCATACCTCACGGCAGGCTCCGATCCTGGCCTCACTGGCCCCAGCACCAGCCTTGCCTCACAGCAGGCAAGGCCAGTCTTACCTCCCTGGACACGCCAACCATTGGGATGATGGGGTCGCTGCTGTGAACGGCTGAGGGCCCGTGAAGTTGAGGAACGGGTTGTGTGTGCTGCTGTGTGAAGGAGAGCCAAGGCAGTAAAGCCTTCCGAGCAAGAGTGGTCCTGCCCAAGCGGCTGAAAGTGACACAGCGATTCCCACACTCACTGTGAAGTTCACCATCGATAAACACAGCGGGGTGGTTTTAAACCCTAACGGACTAGCGGGCAGAGGGGGCCTCCCTGGATTTCTCCTGGGGCTGTGAGCGACTCGCCAAAATGACCGCTTCCACCAGCGTGACAGGGGCCACTGGACACCTGACACCGATGCCCTGTGGGGAAATGGAAGCAGCTGTAGCGGGGCACACACCTGGAATCCTAGTACTTAGGAGGCTGAGACGGGAGGATCACGGGTTCAAGGACAGCCTCATAAACAGAGCAAGACCCTGCTTAAAAATAAAATAAAATAAAAAATAGGGCTGCCGGGCGTGGTGGTGCACGCTTGTAATCCCCGCACTTGGGAGGCAGAGACAGGAGGATTGTGTAGGTTCAAAGCCAGCCACACTGGCTTAAGAGACCCTGTTTCCAAATAAAAAAATATAAAAATAGGTCTGGGAGTGTAGCCCGGAGGTAGAAGGGCTTCCAGGAACCCCAGTAGCACCACCAATAAATAAATAAATAAATAAATAAATAAATAAATAAATAAAAATAAAATAGGGCTGCCGGGAGTGGTGGCGCATGCTTGTAATCTCCGCACTTGGGAGGCTGAGACAGGAGGATCTCACAGGTTCTAAGCCAGCTGAGGTTGGCTTAAGAGACCCTGTTTCCAAAATAAAATATGAAATAGGTCTGGGAGTGTAGCCCAGAGGTAGAAGGCCCCTGGGTTCCATCCCCAGTACCACCAAAAAAAAAAAAAAAAAAAAAAAGTAGGGCTAGGGGTGTATCTTAGAGGTGGAGTGCCCCTGGGTTCAACCCCCAGTACATCAATAAAGTAAAAGCTGGGCATGGTGGCACATACCTATACTCCTAGTACTTGGGAGGCTGAAAGACAGGAGGATCTCAGGTTTGAAATCAACTTCAGCAATTTAATGAGATCCTGTTCCCAAATAAAATAGGGCTGGGGGCATAATCTGCAGGTAGGAGGCCCTGGGTACTACCCCCAGTACCACAAAAAAAAATCATAATAATAAAAATTAAAATGAGCTGGACGTGGTGGCACACCCTTGTAATCCCAGAATTTGGGAGGCTGAGACAGGAGGATCATGGTTTAAGGCTTAAGAGACCCTGTTTCCAAAATAAAATATGAAATAGGTCTGGGAGTGTAGCCCAGAGGTAGAAGGCCCCTGGGTTCCATCCCCAGTACCACCAAAAAAAAAAAAAAAAAAAAAAAAAGTAGGGCTAGGGGTGTATCTTAGAGGTGGAGTGCCCCTGGGTTCAACCCCCAGTACACCAATAAAGTAAAAGCTGGGCATGGTGGCACATACCTATACTCCTAGTACTTGGGAGGCTGAAAGACAGGAGGATCTCAGGTTTGAAATCAACTTCAGCAATTTAATGAGATCCTGTTCCCAAATAAAATAGGGCTGGGGGCATAATCTGCAGGTAGGAGGCCCTGGGTACTACCCCCAGTACCACAAAAAAAAAATCATAATAATAAAAATTAAAATGAGCTGGACGTGGTGGCACACCCTTGTAATCCCAGAATTTGGGAGGCTGAGACAGGAGGATCATGGTTTAAGGACAGCCTCAGCTACTACTTTGACTCAGTGAGAACCTGTTTCAAAATAAAGAATAAAAAATAGGGCTGGGGGTGTAGTTCAGAGGTAGAATGCCCTTGCGATCCATCCCCAGTACTGCAAAAAAAAAAAAAAAAAAAAAAAAAAAAATGGATGCAGCAATTGACAACTTTCCAAGTCTTTTTTTTTTTTTTTTTGGTGGTACTGAGGATAGAACCCTTCTACCTCTGGGCTACACTCCCAGACTTATTTTGTACTTTGTTTTTTTTTTTTTTTTTTTTTTTTTTTTGGTGGTACTGGGGTTCCTGGAAAACCTTCTACCTCCGGGCTACACTCCCAGACCTATTTTTATTTTTTTTTTTATTTGGAAACAGGGTCTCCTAAGCCAGTGCTCGCAGCTGGCAACAAACCAGCGTGATCCTCCTGTCTCCGCCTCCCAAGCGCGGGGATTACAAGCGTGCGCCACCACGCCCGGCCTTGCAAGTCTTTTTCAAACATTATTTCATCTGATCCTCAGAATCCCTCTCTTCTGTGTTACCTGTGACATGTCCCTAACCTCGCAGAAGTTTGTTTCCCTCAATAATTGTGTGTATGTGTATGTGTGTGTGTGTGGGGGGGGGGTAATTCCATTTACTTAGCAGAGTTGTTTCAATGATAGAATGTGGCATGGCGGATCGATAAAGACTTATTCTCCGCCGCTGCCACACTGGCCTTCACTAGCGGTCACTGGGTTCCTAAGGAACACGGGTTACTTGGTTCTGGATCCGGGTCTGGAGCCTAGGTCTTGTCAGTGCAACGCTGCACAAAACAAACAAACAAACAAAAACAAACAAAAACAAAGGGACAGGACTCCATCTGCATTGGGTTTATTCCTGAGCCTCACCAAGGAGAGCCATCAGACAGGAACAAGAATTGGCACCACCCAGAGGGAGAGAGCGCTGGCTATGATGGCAGGAGCTGTAGCCCTGTAGCCCCAGCTGCTCAGAAAGCTGAGGCTGGAGGATCGCCTGGGCCCAGGAGTTCAAGACCAGCCTGTGCAGCTTAGTGAAAGCCCACCTCAAATGTTCCAAAAGAAACAGGAAAGCCAAGGTATGGAGCTGCACACCTGTAATCCCAGTACTTGGGAGGCTGAGACAGGAGGCTTGCAGGTTTGAGGACAGCCTCAGCAAATAGCGAGGCTCAAGTCAACCTAGCAAAATCCTGTTTCAAAAATAAAAATAAGCCAGGCATGGTGGCACACACTTGTCATCCCCACGCTTGGGAGGCTGAGACAGGAGGATCGCACGGGTTCGAAGCCAGCCTCAGCTACTTAGTGAGGCTCTCAGCAACTTAGTGAGACCTTGTTTTCAAATAAAATATAAAATAGGTCTGGTTGTATAGCCCAGAGGTAGAAAGCCTCTGGGTTCCACCCCCAGTACTACCAAAAAATTATAAATAAATAAATAAATAAATAAATAAATAAATAATAAAAAATAGGGCTGGGGGTGTAGCTTGGAGGTAGAATGCCCTGGGTTCTATCCCCAGTACCGCAAAAAATAAAAATAAAATAAGGCTGGGGTTGCATCTCAGAGGTAGAATACCCCTGGGTTCAGTCTCAAGTGTGTGTGTGTGTGTGTGTGTGTGAGAGAGAGAGAGAGAGAGAGAGAGAGAGAGAGAGAGAGAGAGAGAGAGACAAAGACAGAGACAGAGACAGAGAGACAGAGACAGAGTATGAGCCAGGCGTGGTGGCACACACCTGGAATCCCAGTACTTGGGAGGCTGAGACAGGAGGATCTCAGATTCAAGACCAGCCTAAGCAATGCAGTAGGACTCACAGCAATGTAGCAAGACCCTGTTTCAAAACAAAAAAATAAAATGAGACTGGGGTATAGCTCAGAGGTAGAATGCCCCTGAGTTCAATCCCCAGTACCACCAAAAAAAAAAGAAAGAAAATAGGGACTATGAAATAACCAGCTTCATAACTGAAACTAGAACAAATCACAGTAAAGCAAAAATTATTATTATTGATTGGGTTTTACTCTTAACACTAGTTAAGTAACTGTGTGCAAAGTGTAAAACCTTCACTTGTTGATTTCTAAGATTAAAATCAATAAAACTGTCCATAATCTATACCGCTCAGGTTTACTTCTCCATAGTAGATCAGACAAGAGTAATTAGGTTTCTGCCTGACTAGCGGGAAGAGAAACGTTTCATTTTGAATCAAAATCTTCCTAGTGGATTGAATTACACTTCCTTTCCTTTGCCCATCAACACTTAGCAATTGCTTCTGTGTTATATTTGATTTGAACCATCAAAATGTTATCCTATAATTTTCAGTAGAAAAGGATCCCCAGAGTTTAAAGTTTGATTCTAATTCTAGATTTAAGGATTATTCTTCCAATTTCACTTCCTTCCAAAGGTCTCTGCTTGAGATCATTTTAAATGTGATGATATCTATCCCCTTTAGCCCCACAGTAGAAAAATCAACCTATAACCTGAAACCTTAGTTCACTGAAATCCAAATTATAGTTATTGATTTAGAATACAGAATTGGTATCAGGCAAGCAATCAACCGACCTTGCCGTATCTGTGTTCTATATTCAAAAAGACTGACAAAGTCCATGTATCCTTCTTTGAGGACAATAATTTCACTAAATGATATTTCTGAGAAAAGAGTACAGCTCTTCGCCTTACTATTTTGCACTGAATTAGGAAAATTAAAAACTCCACGCAAAGCCGGGTGTGGTGGCGCACGCTTGTGATCCCAGCATTCGGGAGGCAGAGGTGGGCGGATCGCGGTTTGCGGACAGCCCTATGTAGTGAGGCCCTTTGTAACTCAGTGAGACCCTGTTTCAAAATAAAAAATAAAAAATAGGGCTGGGGACGTAGCTCGGAGGTACAATGCCGCCCCCGGGTGCCATTCCCATGGGAAAAAACTCCATGAAGGTATTTGATATTTCGTCCAAATGGGCTAATACTACCACCCATATAACCCCTGGCTCCGGGTTAATTTGGCTTTGGACATGGTAGGAAGGAGAGCTAGGGCATAGTTACTTGGACAGCAGTTCAGCCACTTGTAGATCTTACAAATGAAAATACAAAGCTACAACATTAAAAAGCAAATCATAGCCAGGAGTGGTGGCACACGCCTATAATCTCAGGACTTGGACTGAGACCAGAGGGTCATGGGTTCAAGGCTGGCTCGGAAACTTGGCGAGACCCTCAAGCAATTTAGCAAAGTTAGGAAGTTTTTGTTTTGAAACTCCAAATAAAATAAAGCTAGGAATATAGCTCGGAGGTAGAATGCCCCTGGGCTCAATCCTTAGCACCAGCCCAAAACAAAGCAAATCAGAGCTGGCTGTGGTGGCCCATGCCTATAAATCCCAGTACTTGGGAAGATGAGACAGGAAGGTCACAGATTTGAGGCTGGCCTCACCAACTGAGCAAGATCCTGTTTCCAAATAAAAACTAAAATACGGCTAGGGGCACAGCTCAGAGGCAGAACGCCCCTGGGTTCCATCCCTAGTACCAAAAAGAAAAGAAAGAAAAAAGAGACCAATGAGCCCCCAGATAACGAGGTGAACTGAGACAGGTTATGGAGCAAGCAGCAAGGTGCTACCATGCCCTCTCTGAGCCCGCCGTCCCCCCAGAACCCCTGGGAACTTCAGCTGCCCTGCACTCCTCCAGACCGTGTCCTTTGGGTTTTTACAGATAAGCTCCATTACCTAAGCGTGACTGATTAAGTCACTGACCACTGATGGTCAACTGGACCAGCAGCCATTCTCCCCCTCCACACCCCCTCTCTGGCTGGGGAGGGAGGCGCTGAAAGTCCCAGCCTTCTAATCATGCCAGACCAGCAGCCCCTGCCCTAAAACCACCTCGGGGAGGCTAGCTATCAGCTGACTCATCAACATATAAGAAGACATGACTTTGGAGATTCCAAGGATTTTAGAAGTCCTCCGTCAGGAAACGGACTCTGTTCTTTGATGGATGCCGACTATATATTTCACTGACCCCTAAGCACAGATTTGGGTTCTATATCTTCACTTGAGGATCTTGAAGCGGCTCTAAACAGTTTATTTGGATGGATGGACCAAGAGATTCATGGACCTTTACTAAGTGAAGTTGATGCCTAGAACTGCCTTGGTACGCTACAGAGAAAGGTGTCCAAGTCTTGAAGCACTAGAGTGAAATAAATGATCCTGTAGGACCTGCTCCCTCACCAGAGAGGGGCCAGAGGACACGCCCGACACCATCTGTGAGAGATAAGCGTGGGAGGGGAGCCTCAGCATCCTTTAAGCAGTGAGAGTGCATAACCTTGCTTAGAAAGCAACTACCCTGAGGACTAAGAATTGGGTCTTAGAGAACTGCAGGCGCAGGTCAGGGAGCCAGCAAGCCCAAGAGAAACAACTGATAAAACTAGCATATGTGTCCAAAAGAGGGTTTTGCTTTGTTGTTTTTTGTTTGTTTGTTTGTTTGTTAGTTTGTTAGTTTTGTTTTGGTGGTACTGGGGTTCCTGGAAACCCTTCTACCTTTGGGCTACACTCCCAGACCTATTTTATAATTTTTTCTTTGGAAACAGGGTCTCTTAAGCCAGCGCGGCTGGCTTCGAACCAGCACGATCCTCCTGTCTCTGCCTCCCAAGCGTGGGAATTACAAGCGTGTGCCACCACGCCCAGTTTTTTGCTTTGTTTTATTTATTTATTTATTTATTTATTTATTTATTTATTTATTTATTTGGTGGTATTGGGGTTCCTGGAAAACCTTCTACCTCCGGGCTACACTCCCACGGGCTACACTCCCAGACCTATTTTTTAACTTTTTTATATGGAAACAGGGTCTCTTAAGCCAGCGCAGCTGGCTCCGAACCAGCGCGAACCTCTTGTCTCAGCCTCCCAAGCACGGGGATTACAAGCGTGCGTCACCACACCAGGCTTTTTGCTTTGTTTTAAAAACAGGATAAAGCCGGGCATTGTGGCACACGCTTGTAATCTCCGCGCTTGAGAGGCTGAGACAGGAGAATTGTACAGGTTCGAAATCAGCCTCAGCTACTTGGTGAGGCTCTCAGCAACTTAGTGAGACCCTGTTTCCAAATAAAGTATAAAATAGGTCTGGGAGTATAGCCTGGAGGTAGGAAGCTCCTGGGTTCCATCCCCAGTACCAAAAAAAAAAAAGAAAAAAGAAAAAAGAAAAAAAAAACCAGGATAGTCAGTGATGGTAAAAATAGAGAGAACTCAAGATTTCAAAAGACTTTCCATCACATGTAAGCCTGTACATAAACACTCACGGTAGCTTTATTCGTAATACCCAAAGGCTGGAAACAGCCCGTCTTTCAGTTGGCGAATGATTAAACCTTTGAACACTCAGGAACAGAAAGTAAGGAGCTAGTGATATAGGCAACATTTGGGTAGGTCTCAAGAGGATTGTGCAGCAAGGCTAATGCCAATCTCAAGAGCTTACGTGTTTATATCATTAGTTTATCTGTGCAACATTCTCAAACATAAAATTACAGACCTGGCCAACATCTTAGCGGGTACAGGCTCGTGAAGCGGGAAGGCAGGAGGCACCATTGTAAGTGGGGGGCACAGGAGATCTTTGTGGTGATGGAACGATTCGTGAGCATGACAGTGGCAACACAAACCTACGCATGTGATAGAGTCGCACAGAACTATCCATACGCACACACATGGCTGAAATCTCAATTCTTTACATATTATATATGTATATATATATTATATATGTGTATATTATATATACATATTATATATGTATATATATTATATATGTGTATATTATATATGTATATATTATATATGCATATATATTACATATGTGTATATATTACATATATATAATTTTTGTGTGTAGTACTGGGGATGGAACCCAGGGGCATTTGACCTCCGAGCTACACCCCCTGCCCTATTTTTTATTCTTTATTTTGAAACCGGGTCTCACTGAATTGCAGAGGGCCTCACTAAGTAGCTGAGGCTGTCTGCGAACCAAGATCCTCCAGTCTCAGCCTCCCAAATGCTGGAATTACAAGTGTGTGCCACCACGCTTTTTTTTTTTTTTATTGGTGCACTGTATTCATACATCATAATGGGGTAAAAAAAAAAAAACACTTTTGTAGACATACATGCACACATCGCCCAATTAGCCCCTACCCGATCCCTACCCCGTTCCCTCCCCATCCCTCCTTCCCATGCTTGGCTTAGTGGTTGACATCTAGTATTATAGCAATTTATCCAAAATTAACAATGATAATCTCACATAACAGTTTCATTTGTCTGATACCAAGCTTTTGATGACTTAAAGATAACATTTCAACATTTCTTTTTGTTTTCTTTCTTACCAGAGAATATTTTTTTCTTTTTTTTTTAGGTGAAACTATCATACATTTATTTATTTATTTTTCAGAAAAAAAATCTATCCTAATATGGAATATGGACTCTAGATATCCAAAATGATCTCGAAAAAGAACAAAGCTAGAAGATGTATATTTTCTGATTTCAAACCATATAAAGCTACAATAATTGAAACAGTGTAGTACTGTTATAAAGGCATATATATAAACCATTGGAGTTAAATAAAAGCCTAGAGATGAATTCTTCCATATATTGTCAAGTTATTTTTGACAATGTTTCCACAAACATTTGGTGGTGGAAATAATAATCTTTTAACTAAATATTGTTGAAAATAATAATTACATGAAAAAGAATAAAATTGGACCCTTACCTAACACCATATACAAATATTAACTCAAACTAGATAAAAGACCTAAATATAAATCTTAAGACTATAAACTTTTAGGAGAAAATCTGGGTCATAAAACCTCACAACACTGAAATTGGCAGTGATTTCTTGGATATGATTTCAATGGCACAGGTGACAGAAGGGTAAACAAACTCCCTAAAAAATAAAAAAAAATTGTATATCCAAAGACAATGTAAACAGAGTTAAAAGTTACTGATAGAATGGGATAAAATATTTCCAAATGCTATATCTGAAGGTATATTAATATTCCAACTAGAAATCCTAAAAATTAGCAACAATAAAAGCAAACAATACAATTTAGAGATATGTAGAACATTAATATAAATAGTGAATCTCCACAGAAAACCAATCTTAGTTGTCTGTTGGATGGAAAAATCTTGTTTCTCTGGTCCTGGTGTGTGTTACCTATTTCTTCTTTGTAATTAATCTCTTTGAGTATTTTCTCTAGCGCTGGTTTTGAAGACATAAATTCCTTCAGTTTCTGTTTGTCATGGAAGCTTCTTATTTCCCCATCTAATTTGATAGAACACTTTGCTGGGTAGGAAATTTTTGGCTGGAAGTTGTTTTCTTTCAGAGTTTGTAATATGTTACTCCAGGCCCTTCTGGCTCTCATGACTTGGTTTGGGAAGTCTGGAGTGATTCTAATTGGTTTGCCTCTGAATGTCACTTGGCCCTTTGTTTTTGTTGCCTTTAAGATTCTCTGCTTGGCTTCCACAGTGGTCATTTTGACAATTATGTGGCGTGGGGATCATCTTCTCTGATCCTCTCTAACGGGGGTTCTATAAGTTTTCTGGACCTGTGTATCGACCTCTTGCTCTATGTTTGGAAATTTTTCTGCTATTACTTCCTTGAAGAGATTGTTGATCCCTTTGGTTTCACCTTCTTTTCCCTCCTCTATTCCAATTATTCTTAGGTTAGCTCTCTTAAAATGGGCCCATATTTCTTCAATATCAGATTCCTGCTGTCGGATATTTTTTTCTAGATTAGAAACTATGCGTTCATTTTTGGAGTGATCATCTTCTAGGAGCGAGATTCTATTCTCCATGTGGTCTAATCAGTTGTTTGTACTTTGAATTGAGGCCTTTACTTCATTAATTGCATCCTTTATCTCTTTTTGGCTCTCTCTGAATTCTTTTCAAAACGCCTCTGTTATTTCTACAGTTATTTTCCTGATTTGATCTTCTAGAAATCTCTGAATTTCTGTTTTATCGGGTTCTGATGTTGTGGGGTTGTGGGCATTCATTGCTCCATTGTTATTCCTCTTTCCCATGATTTCAGAAGTTTGTGCCTTCTCTGGGTTCTTCCCTTGGGTCACTAAGACTTCACTTAAGGTGCTCTGGATCTCGAGTCTGTGGTATCTCAGTCCCCACTACTCCTTTACTGGGTTGTATAGCAGTCTCAGACCCAGGGAGTCTATCGAGGCTGCTTTAGACCATGGGGAGTGCCAGGTTAGGCGTTCTCCTATGGTATGATATCTCTGCCACCACCACTCCCCCCCCCGGGTCAAGTCCCTGGGAGTGCAGTACTGGGATTTCTCCTCTAGGGGGCGCAATTTGACTCACGGTTGTTGAGTGCGCTGATGGAGCTGTAGTGGACTTGGTGAATTCGCTGCTGCTGCCACCAGTGGCAATATGGCGCTGCCACGCCCTTGACCATGAGGCTGGCGTATTTCTTCTCTGGTTTTGCACTCCGCTCTGAGTCCCTACAGAGTGTGCTGAGCCCAGCCACTGAGAGCTTTAGATGCTCTCTGCGCCGAAAAATCTGCCAAATTCCGCCTGGCTGTTCCGCAGTGGCTCACCTCGGCTCGCTGTCCGCCGCTCCTCTCTGGAGCCTGATGGGCTGTTGAGTGCGTTGTTCTGGTGCCATCTGGTGAACTCGCCGCTGCCGCTGGCCATAAGGTGCTGCTGCCGCGTCCTCGGGCGTGAGGGCGACATAGCTCCTCTGTGGCTCTGAGCTCCGTTCTGAGTTCCCCTCCTCTCTGGGGCCTGGAGCGGAAAGGGAAGATGGCGCCCACCGCTCTGCACCGTGGCTCCAGCTGCAGCACTGCAGTCTGGTTTCTTTCTGGTGTCTCATTTTTCCAGCCCTCTTTTTCTCTGTCCCTTGTATTTACATTTTTTGTTTCTCTGCTGATGGTGTTTTCTGGCTATGAAAGGCGCTGATTTTGTGGTAATAGAGATTGGTTGTTAGCGGGGCTCGTAAATCCCGCTTTTCTCCATTGCCATCTTCCTGGAAGTCTCCCATGCCTGGCTTTTTAATCTTTATTTTGAAACCGGATCTCAGTAAGTTGCCAAAGCCTCACTAAATCACCCGAGGCTGGCCTTGAATCTGTGATCCTCTTGTCTCAGCCTCCCAAGTACTGGGATTACAATCATGTGCCACCACACCCAGCTACTATTATATTCTTAAAGGGATGAAATCTCAATTTCTTTATATAAAATTTCACTATGTAACAAGTCACTATCGGGAAAACTGGGCGAGAGTATACAGGACCTCTCTCTACTATTTTTCATAACCTTCTCTGAACCTATATTTATTCAGAATAAAAATGGAGACGCTGTGTAGGAATGGGGGAGTTATTAGGCTTAGCCAGGAGCAGTGTTTTAGAATATGTTCTGTAAAGTGGTGCGGACAAAAGTCAAAAAACAAGAAGGAAATTGATGGCAAATAGCCTCTCTTTCCAACTACTCCCCCAATCCACAGTGTTTCTTTTTCTTTTTTTTTTTTCTGTGTGTATAATATTGGGGATTGAACCCAGGGTCATTCTACCTACAAACTATAACTTAGTCCTTTTTATTTTTTAAACAGAGTCTCACTAGGTTGCTGAGAATCTCATTACATTGCTGAGGCTGTCCTCAAGCCTATGATCCTCCTATCGCAGCCTCCCAAGTACTAGGCTTATGGGTTTGTGTCACCAGGCCCAGCCACAGTATTTTCTTAACATTATAACCCATACCAACCAAAAAGGAAAAAGCAGGGCTGGAGATATACTCAGTGTTAGTGTTTACCTCATATGTTCAAAGCCTAATGCTCAGCCAAGGTAAAATAAATGAATAAATAAATAAGTAAATAAATAAATAAATCTAAGGAAAAGACTTTTGAACTAAAGGAAAAGGAAAAGTTCCCTTTCAGGCTGCAGCAAACAAAAGTGCACTGTTTGAGGAGAACTGGGAGATCATCTACGTCCAAGTTCCACTTGTGGACTGAAGATTCTGTCTTTCTCTAACTCCTGGTCCTGCAGGAGAATCATTTTTTCAACCAGGAATTAACATCCTCATGGGTCCAGAATTGCTACAGACCAAGGACTTACTACAAGATTATCATCATTGAGCAGAGTCACTTAAGTGATAAGTCCCTAGGGGGTATATTTGCAGCTCAGCATGGGCGATCAAAGAAGCTCCACTCTTTGTCTGATCTAAAAATAACCACCCCATGCAGAATTCTGTTAGGTTTGGAAGTTTCATGGACAAGACAAAATGTTTAAATGTTTCTACCTATCTCAGAAGTTCTTATTATAAAAAACCTATCTGCAGATCTTTTTTTTTTTTTGAAGATTTAAAGGAGTTGATTAAAAAGATAGAAATACAGAAGATAGTTACAGCCCCAAGCTAAAGCATGAGGGGGTAGTTCGAACGAATTCACCCTTTTTTTTTTTTTTTTTTTTTTGCAATACTGGGGATGGAACCCAGGGGCATTCTACCTTTGAGCCACACCCCCAGCCCTAGTTTACTCCCGGAAACAGGGTCTCTTAAGCCAGTGAGGCTAGCTTCAAACCTACGAGATCTTCCTGTCTCCGCCTCCCAAGCACAGGGATTACAAGTGTGCGCCACCACCATGCCCGGCTTAGTCTTTTTTTTTTTTTAAACAGGATCTCACTAAGTTGCAAAGGGCCTCACTAAGAAGCTGAGGCTGTCCGAGAACCACAATCCTCCAGTCTCAGCCTCCCAAATTCTAGGATTAAAAGCATGCGCCACCATGCCCGGCTAGGCTTTGTTTTTTTAAGGAAATAGTAGAAACACTGGTGAAACCTTCCAGAGATAACCAGTGTCTTAGATTTGATGTTATATCATCCATACCATGTTTTTACAGTCTTGCCACATGTTTCAATATAAATTCATTTTATTGTTCAGCACATCTTATATTGATGATGATATACCCTAAATACCCTTCTGAAATTTGCTTTAATTTTCCATTTACTCTAATGCTTTTAAATCCCATCCATCCTGGTACAAGCAATCATTCATTCATTTATACTACTGAATAATATTTCATTGTGTGACTATATTCCAGTGTGTGGTGAATATGTTGGCAGTTTTCACTTTTTCACTATTATAGACAATACTGCAATTGATATTTCTCTAGATATTTCCTGTGTGCACATGTGCAAAGGATCTTTGGTATATAGTTCCAAAAGTAGAATTGCTATATGATAAGTTGGGTCCCTCCCCCATGTGACCTCGCAGCGGGAACAGGAGGCACCCCAGAAGCCAGAAGCGGAGATATCGTGAGACTACAGGTGCTGCGAGACACACTTGAGATTGCGAGACTACAGATGTCGCGCGAGAATCGGCATGCCTATAAAACATCAGTGCCTCCGATCCACCACGTGTCTCAGCTGGCCCATCAGGACTATGCGCAACTCTCCAGATGTGTGGCCCGTCGGTCCCTTGACCCCTGGCCAGCTGGCTCCCCAGAGGGTGCTGGGTCCGAATAAAGCAGCCGTCTCTGATAACCCAGTTGGTGTTTTTACCTCCCTCCTAAAATCCTTAACTCTATTTTCAACCTTTCACTATAAACATTGACAAGTTGATAACAAATTACTAGATACTGACAGCCCTCTCAGATGGTTGTTTTTTCATTCCCAAAGTTTGCATCTCCACTGGGTCTAGTCAGATTTTCTAAACTTTGGCCCATGTGATGGGTGTGGATTTGTTTTGACTTACAATTTCCTGATTATTAGTTATATCAAGTGCATTCCTATGTTCGTTCACTGCTCATATTAGACTTCCTCTTCCGCCCACTGCCTGGTTTTTTGTTTTTTGTTTTTGTTTTTGTTTTTGTGGTACTGGGGTTTCTGGAAACCATTCTACCTCTGGGCTACACTCCCAAACCTATTTTTTTTTTATTTTTGGAAACATGGTCTCTTAAGCCAGCACGGCTGGCTTTGAACCTGCGCGATCCTCCTGTTTCTGCCTCCCAAGCACGGGGATTACAAGCGTGCGCCACCACGCCCAGCCCACTGCCTGTTTTTATTCTTTGCCACGTTCTGTCTGAGGCCGATGGTCAGTAATCCCTTCTCTGCTTGGCATCTGCTAATGATTTGTCAGTTTCACAAATATCTTTTCTCAGTGAGACTGTGTCCTATTCATTTGCCAGCAAATAGGAAAGTACCTGAAAGGACCTAATATACAGAAAACTGCAGAGCAGAGCAGGGTGTGGGGTGAGGGGGCGAGAAGAGGGAGAGAGAGGGAGAGGGAGAGAGAAGACTGGAAATTGAACCCAGGGGTGTTGTTCTACCTTTGGGATATACTGCCAGCCCTTTTCATTTTTTATTTAG
This sequence comes from Muscardinus avellanarius, assembly GCF_963383645.1. Lineage (NCBI taxonomy): Eukaryota > Metazoa > Chordata > Mammalia > Rodentia > Gliridae > Muscardinus > Muscardinus avellanarius. The sequence goes on along the minus strand of NC_137798.1, from coordinate 41,022,252 downwards.
AAACAAGAGCTTCCTAAATTGCCGAGGCTGGCCTCCAACCTGTGGTCCTCTTATCTCAATCTCCCAAGTGCTGAGATTATAGGCATGCGCCATCATGCCCAGCTATACGGAATGTTTTTATATTTATTTATTTATTTATTTTTGGAACTGGAGTTTGAACCCAGCTGCATTCTACCTCTGAGCTACACTCCCAGATATTTTGCTTTTATTTTGAAAAAATGTCTCACTAGGTTAATGAGAGTCTCACTACTTGCTGAGGTCGTCCTCAAACCTGCAATCCTCCTGTCTCAACTTCCAAGTACTAGGATTACAAGCTTGTATTATTATGCCCGGCTGTACAGAATGTTTTTAAACTTAACAAGAAAGAGCTGGGTGTGGTGGAGCACACATAAAATCACAGTATTGGGGAGACTGAGATAAGAGGATCACAGATCAGAGGCCAGCCTCAGCAATTTAGGGAGATTTTGTTTCTAAAAAAAAAAATTAAACGGGCTGGGGGTATATCAAGTTATTTTAGTCCAGAATATCGTGTGTGTGTGTGTGTGTGTGTGTGTGTGTGTGTGTGTACATGCGTGCACGTGTGTGTGTTACTAGGAATTGAACCCAGGAGCATTTCTACTTCTAAGATACACCCCAGCCCTATTTTATTCTTTATTTTGAAACAGGGTCTTGCTAAGTCGCTGAGGCTGGCTTCGAACCTGTGATTTTCCTGTCTCAGCCTCTCAAGTACAGGGGTTACAGGTGTGCACCGCCATACCCAGCTAAAATATCTGATTCATTCAAACTTTTTACTATCATAAGACCAGGGTATCCTGTGTGATGATAGTGGTGGCTTTTCATTTTGTATATCATACTTTTATCTTTCTGATTACCTGCTTTTTTAACCAAAAGTTGTTTTTTTTTTTCTTTTGCCCATTTTTTTTTAGCAAGTCACTACAGTTGGAGGGGGGAAAAAAACCTACGTAACTGGGTTATACACTTTTACTATCCCTTAAGATTATCTTACTGCTTTTTTTTTTTTTCCTGTATCCCACCCCATCCTTTTTTCCCCTCTAACGCACAATTACATAGAAGGCACATAGAGCTGCATTTGCTTTCCTCGGGCATAGGAATTACACCGGGTTCTTTCCATACAGGCAGTTTCCTCCCAGCTCTTCTCTACGGATGCCAATTAGAAGATTAGCGTCTTTTCTCTCTCCCTCTTTGCTATTAAATAGTCGCACAAAAGCTGAGCTGACAAATTACTCCCTCCATGGTGCTCGACAAAGACAGACAATAGATCATCATCATTTACCATACTCAAATCCTATTAATCACAGATTAATGAGAACATGTCTAGTGGGGAAGAAATTACCAGAATGTGGCCCGTTGGCTTGTTCCTCATGTAACATCTGCTCGGGCTTTACCTTTAGTGTCATGTCATCTTTTATCACATTGAAATAATGTTTGCTCCAGAAACATAATTAAGATAATGGAGCAGATTCAGAGCCCTTTCCTTAATAATTAAAGAACCGGGGTTATATTTCTTAGTCCAGTGGCTTTTTAAAAACTAATTTCCCTCTGTTCTTGATTATTTCCTTTTTCTTTTGCTCATAATGAACTATCAGGCTTCCACCCCCCCCCCCCGCCTTCTCTCAGTAAACTATGTGATTAATCCTCATGCCCAAAACTAGGACAAAGTTAGAATTTGAATTCTTTTTTCCATTGAGATAAAAATTTATTTCACATAAAACTCACCCTTGTAATCAAATTAAAAATATGCAAGTCATTCAGCTCCTTTTGCAATCTGAAGTATCCTGAATTCAAGCTAATACTCAGAATATCATGTCAACTTTGTAAGGCGTCTGCAGTACGACGCGTGCTTTCCTTGACCTGTCTACACTGTGCTGTTCTGTTTTTTTAGGTGCTGGGGATCAAACCCAGGGCCTCACACAGGCAAGTGCTCGGCCATGGAGCTAAACCCCCAGCCCCACGCCTGGTCCCTCTATAGTCAAAACTACTGTTTATTAAACCTGGGCTTCCGTCAGCGTTTCAGTCTTTTATTCTAAGTAGTTTTCTGTGTTCCTCTGAAGCACAGAGGTTGACATTTGGGTTCGAATATTAAGACCTCTTTGAGGTCTCCTATTGTCCTCTGTCCCAACTGTGTGAACAGATTAAAAAGTTAAAAATAAAAATAAAAGGCCAGGCGTGGTGGCGCATGCTTGTAATCCCCGTGCTTGGGAGGCTGAGACAGGAGAATCACGTAGGTTCTAAGCCAGCCTCAGCTACTCAGTAAGGCTTTCAGCTACTTAGTGAGACCCTGTTTCCAAATAAAATATAAAATGGGTCTGGAAGTATAGCCCAGAGGTAGAAAGCCTCTGGGTTCCACCCCCAGTACCACCAAAAAAATAATAATAATAATAAAATAAAAGTAAAAGTAAAGCAATGACATTTGTAATCAGCTGATAAAGAAGGGGAAAGACTGATGATTATAAAATTGAAGAAAGTCGTCATTCTGTTATGAAAGATCTGGACTGCGCCTTTGTCGCTGTCGCCGGCCACAGAGCTCTGGCAGATTAGTGGTCTGGGGCCGTGATTAAGCCCTGGTGCAGCGCCAGGAGCAAACACAGCTCCACAGCCCGGAGCTGGCGCGCGGCCGCGGGCAGAGGAGGAGGGGGGACTGCAAAAAGCTTCTTAATTAAATTTTAATTATTGCTAATTAGAACTACTGTTTTTTATAGCCCCAACAAGGAAGACAAGAGTTGATCTTGCCTTTTTATTATTCTGTAATTAGTTTCCCTAGGAGAGGGTGGAGGGGCAGACTGAGGAGCCAAGCTGTGCTGAGCTCAGACCTGCAGGTAGTGGATGCCACCCGGGGAGCCTGCGCCCTGTAGCCAGGTACCCTCTTCTGGAGCTAAGATGCCGCCGGGAGTGAGTTGTTCCTGTCTGCTGCTGAAAGATCCCTGAGTAAGTCTTCCTGTTGTTTATTTATCTTGTCTACCTTATCTTCAAAGATTTTTTTTTTTTTTTTTTTTTTTTGGTGGTACTAGGGTCCCTGGAAACCCTCTATCTCCGGGCTACACTCCCAGACCTTTTTTTAAAAATATTTTTATTTGGAAACAGGGTCTCCTAAGCCAGCGCGGCTGGCTTCGAACCTGCACGATCCTCCTGTCTCCGCCTCCCAAGCGCGGGGATTACAAGCGTGTGCCACCACGCCCGGCTTCAAAGATTTTTCTTAATTATTAAAATAGATAGCCAACCCCCTCAACACATTAATGTACCCATGTCAACGTTACGCTTCGGTGGATTGTGAAACGTTAGAGACAATCTCTACCAGATATACACACAAAAAAAGTGGCTGCCTGGCTGGAGAGGGAGGCACATCCCGATGATCCCAATGACCCCGAGGCTGAGGTGGGAGGCTCACGCTTGGAGGTCTGCCCGGGCAATTGAGCGAAACCCTGTCTCAAAATAGAAAGGGCCGAGGATACGGTAGTTGAACACTTGTCTAGCATGCACGAGGCCCTGGGTTCAATTTCTAGCCCATGAAAATAAAAAGTGGCTGCTAGTTTTTGTTTTTTTGTTTTTGTTTTTTTCCTAGAAGTGAATTTAATGCTCTACAACAGGTAACAACAACTAATCGAAGTCCCCGCTCTGAAGAGCTCCCAAGTTCTATTAAATACCACTTAAGAGAAAGCGTTCCGGGTAAACCATGCTTGAGATGGCAAAGCAGAAACCCTCACTGTAAACTAGAGGACACAATCCCAGAAGATTCCCAAGAACTATTAGCATGCTAAGCCCTCTGCAAAAGCTGAATCCGCTTTCCTAAGTGCACGAATTTTATCGCTCTTCTCCCCAGACACTAAAGCTAAGAGTCCTGAGTTGGTGCAACTCCCTGTGTTAATTACAATGAAATCCATCAAATGAAATTACATTTTTGGAAGCGACAGCATTTGGCCGAGCAAACCCACATGCCTTGACAGTCTCCCTCCGCAGCTGGAGTCGCATTAACACATGTGTTTGCTTCCTCACCTCGCAGACAGGAGACCCTGTGATATGTTAATTCACACCAGATTCCAATCCTTGCCTTTCTCTTCCCAACTCAATGATATGAAGTGTCAACACCTTTCGTACTGAGAAGAAAAAAAAATGCTTAGGAAGATCTTATTGTTATTCGTTTTAATTAAAATTACAAAAACTAAAAAACAAAGAGTAAATAAAGTCCGCCTTTCGCCATCCGCCCTGTCGATGCCCGCTCTGATCTGAATTAGTCTAAAAAGTCATCTGGGTCTCTCTTCCTGTGATTAGTCAATTAGCCATATCTTGCGGTGGCTCGAGGCGGGCATTTTCGGGTCAGCGGGCCGGCCGCTCAGCCTCCAAGGTTGGCGTGCCAGTAAAGACGGGCGTCCAGCCTCCCGCTAGCACGCCGACTCGGCCGCTGCTTCCCCGCTTGGTCAATGTTTGAAAGGTAGCTAATGCTCATGTAACCTTTCTCTTCAACCCCATAAACACTACACAATCACTTTTCTTCATGGTATTTTTTGGTCAAATATAGAGCAGGTTATTAACTTCATTGTGTGTGTGTGTGTGTGTGTGTGTGTGTGTGTGTGTGTGTGTGTTATACCCCCAGCCCTTTTTTTAAGTTTTTTTTTTTTTTTGGTTGGTTTGGAAACAGAGTCTTTCTGAGCTGCTAAGGGCCTCACTAAATTGCTGAGGCTGTCCTCAAACCTGTGGTCCTCTTATCTCAGCCTCCCAATACTGGTGTTATAGATGTCACTACCATACCCAGCTGTTAACTTCATTTTTACAGAATACATACAGCTACCGCCAAATTATATCTTCAGCCCCCCCCCCTTTTTTTTGGTGGTACTGGGGATGGAACCCTTCTACCTCCGGGCTACACTCCCAGACCCATTTTTCTATTTTTTTTTATATTTGGAAACAGGGACTCTTAAGCCAGCTGGCTTTGAACCTGCGCGATTCTCCTGTCTCTGCCTCCCAAGCGCAGGGATTACAAGCGTGCACCACCACGCCCGGCTCTTCAGCCCTTTTTTATATTGAAACAGGGTTTTACTAAATTGCTGAGGATGGCCTCAAAACTGTGATCCTCCATTTCTCACCCTCCCAAGTATTAGGATTACAGGCATGTAACCCCTATGTCCAGCCTGAAATTTTCTTTTTTTTTGGTGGTATTGGGGTTCCTGGAAACCCTTCTACCTCCAGACTACTACACTCCCAGACCTATTTTTATACTTTTTTATTTGGAAACGGGGTCTCTCAAGCCAGCGTGGCTGGCTTCAAACCTGCGCGATCCTCCTGTCTCCGCCTCCCAAGCATGGGGATTACAAGCGTGCGCCACCACGCCTGGCTGAAAAATTCATTTTTAAAGACTACTTCGGAATTCAGCTAAGCACAGTGGTGAATGCCTGTAATCCAATATTTAAGAGGCTAAAATGAAGCCGGGTGTGGTACCGCACGCTTGTAATCCCAGTACTCGGGAAGCTGAGACAGGAGGATGGTGCAGGTTCGAAGCCGGCCTCAGCTACTTAGTGAGGCTCTCAGCAACTTAGTGAGACCCTGTTTCCAAATAAAATATAAAATATGTCTGGGAGTATAGCCCAGAAGCAGAATGCCCCTGGGTTTCATCCCCAGTACCACACACGAAAAAAAAAAAAAAAAAAAAAAAAAAAAAAGAGGCTAAGATGGGGACTCAGGCTCAAGGCCAGCCTCAGCAACTTACCAAACTAAAAAATAAAATAAGCTGGGCGTGGTGGTACACACTTGTAATCCTGTCTCTTTCTCATGTGTATAGATTTTCTTTGATTGTTTTCAGAAATAATAATTAATCAAAATGGTAGGTATTTCTCTTTCTTTACCCAGGGGATGAGTCGGGACCCACTCCTCCATCTTCCCCGGCTTCCACGGCAGTAATGAGATTCCATTACACTGACATGATGCCATCCCCGGGGCTGGCTCCGCTCAGACCTGACCTATTTGGGTGTGAAGACGAGGAGATTGAAGCGTAGGAGATTCACAGAAGGAAAGGCAGCCTTTCCACTTGCTTTGCCTGCTTTCCTGCGCCTTCATTCAATTGTATAACATCCATTAAAAACTCACTTCATTGCTGATGAGGAGAAAAATAAGGCAAAATGACGGAGATAAATTGGCGAGCGGTCTCAGGATTCAGTATCCTCTGAGGAGGGATGAGGGATTTTTCTTCTTTCCTCCACCGCTCGTCTCCACCCCCACTGCTGATCAATTCTCATTATTAGCTCTTAGAAAAGCAGACAATCTCTGGGACAAGCCTGGCTTCAGATCAGCGAGTCAATATTCTACTGTAACAATCTGCCAAAAAACACACTTCAGGCACATTTAAAGAGAGTCTCCCAGAGGACGGCAAGAATCCCAGGCCGCAGAGGAGCCTGAGCCTTCAGCGGGATTCAGCCACCGCTGCCTCTGACTTTTCTAAGCCAGTCGGGGTTACCGCAGAGAACGTGAGAGCAAAGGTGGAGATACAGGGCCATCCCGCCACCCAGGCTGCCCGGGCCGGGCTGGCTCTCCAGCCTTCTCTGAGAAGCCCAGCGTTGTGCAGAGGACTCAGAGGCAGCCTGGGGAGGAGGCGCCGCAGGAGCTTCAGACATAATTCACACGGCACAGAGAGAAGCAAATGGCGAAGGCTTTGGAGTTGCAAGACACAGAATAAACTTTCCTGTGTATATGTAGGAAATTGTGTGGTGTGGGACTGGGCATTGGACCCAGGGGCATTCTACCCCTGGCATACGCACGCTCCCAGCCCTATTTTATTTTTTGTTTGGTAACAGGTCTCGCTAGGTTGCGGAGAGGCTTGCTGATTTGCTGAGGCTGTCCTTGAACCTGTGATCCTCCTGTCTTAGCTTCCTAAATATGGGGATTACAGACTCATGCTACCATATCCAGAGAAATTGTCATTTTTGTAGCCAAAATATGCAGCCAAAAAGCATGCCAGCTGAAAATTTTTCTTTTTCTTTTTCTTTTTTTTTTTTTTTTTTTTTTTTTCCAGCACTGGGGATGAAACTCAGGGGCCTTCTACTTCCAAACTATACCCCAGCCCTATTTTTTATTCTTTATTTTAAAACAGGGTCTCACTAAATTGTGGAGGCCTCGCTAAGTAGCTAAAGCTGGCTGCAAACCTGCAATCTTCCTATCTCAGCCTCCCAAGTACTGGGTTTACATGAACTACCACACCTGGCTGAACATTCTAAATTTCTACATTTCTAAATTTCTTTTCTTTCTTTCTTTCTTTCTTTTCTTTTTTTTTTTTTTTTTTAGGTTTAGGGATGGAACCTAAGGGCATTTGACCTCCGAGCTACATTTTTTATTCTTTATTTTGAAACAGGGTCTCACTGAGTTGCAGAGGGCCTAAGTAGCTGAGGCTGTTCGCAAACCATGATCCTCCATCTCAATCTTTAGAATGCTGGGATTACAAGCGTGCACTACCATGCTCAGTCTGAAAAAAATTTTTTTTCTTTTTGCAGGTCCAGGGATGGAACCTAGGGGCATTTGACCTCCAAGCTACACCCCTTGCCCTATTTTTTATTCTTTATTTTGAAACGGGGTCTAACTAAGTTATGAAGGACCTCACTAAGTAGCTGAGGCTGTCCGTGAACCGCGATCCTATGGTCTCAGCCTCCCAAATGTGGGGTTACAAGCATGCGCCACCATGCCCAGCTTGAAAATTTTATTTTTAAAGACTACTTTAGGCCAGGCATGGTGGTGCACACTTGTAATCCCAGCACTTGGGAGGCTGAGACAGGAGGATTGCTCAGGTTCGAAGCCAGGTTCAGCTACTTAGTGAAACTCTCAGCAATTTAGTGAGACCCTGTTTCCAAATAAAATATAAAATAGGTCTGTAGCTGGGGGTAGAAAGCCCCTGAGTTCCATCCCTAGTACCACACATACAAATAAAAGACTACTTTAGTATTCAGTTGAGCAGTGGTGCATGCCTGTAATCCAATACTTTGAGGGGCTGAGGCAGGAAAATCACAGGTTCAAAGCCAGCCTCAGCTGCTCAGCGAGGCCCTGTGCAACTCAGATCATGTTTTCAAATAAAGAATAAAAAATAGGCCTGGGGCTGTAGGTTGGAGGTAGAATGCCCCTGGGTTTCATCTGCAGTACCACACACACAAAAAAAGTTTTAGAATATATATAAAATATTAGCAGCACTTCCATGTTTTTAGATTAGTTATAATATAAACTCTCCTAAACTTTCAAATTTTTGATCATTGTACAGATTTTGCTTTTTCTTCCCAACATTCATAATGAACATGAAACTATTTTATAATACAATTTTTTTTTTTTTTGGTGTTACTGGGGTTCCTGGAAACCCTTCTACCTCTGGGTTACACTCCCAGACACCTATTTTTCATGTTTTTATTTGGAAACAGGGTCTCTTAAGCCAGCAAGGCTGGCTTCAAACCTCCTGTCTCAGCCTCCCAAGCACGGGGATTACAAGGGTGCACCACAATGCCCAGCTATAATACAAAATTTTTAAATGTATATGTATCACTTTTTTTTTATCTCTCCTCTTATTACAAGAGAACGTGTATTATTCTCTTGAGAGAGCACCAGAATCGTAAAAAAGAAAAACTTTCTTTGAAAAATATTTGACGACAGAGACCCTGGGGTATAAGAGAAAGAGGTACAGGTGCTCCCGTAAGATTAAGGAATATAGCTGGGCGTGGTGGTGCGCGCTTGTAATCCCAGCATTTGGGAAGCTGAGACAGGAGGATCGTGGTTCATGACCAGCCTCAGCTACTTATTGAGGCCCTTTTGCAACTCAGTGAGACACTGTTTCAAAATAAAGAATAAAAAATAGGGCTGGGGGTGTAGCTGAGAGGAAGAATGCTCCTGGGTTCCATCTCCAGTACCACAAAAAAAAAAAAAAGAAAAAAAATATTAAGGAATATGTTGTTCTGGAGAGGGAGAGAAAGGAGTAAAGAAGCTGTTTTTTGTTTGTTTTTGTTTTGTTTAGTTTGGAGGGGTGAGGGTTTAGGTCCTGGGGATTGAACCCAGAGGCATTCCACCTCCAAGTCATACCCCAGCTCAATTTTATTTATTAGGAAATGGAGTTTCACTAAGTTGCAGAGGGCCTCACTAAGTTACAGAGCCTGGCTTCGAACCTGAGATCCTCCTGTCTCAGCCTCCCGAGTACTGGGATTATAAATATTCCACCACACCGGGCTAGTAAAGAAGCTTAAAAAAAAAAAGGCCTGGGTGCAGGTGGCATTCACCTGCAGTCCCAGTGACTGGGAGGCTTGACCCTAAGGAATTCGAGGCCAAGCTGGTCAACATAGTGAAAGCCCATCTTTAAACTGTAAACAAAGCAAACAAACAAAACTGAGTCTGGTGGCACATACCTGTAACGCCAGCTTCTGGGAAGGTTGAGGCAAGAGGATCACAAGTTCAAGGCCAGCTTGAGCAATTTGGTGAGGCTAAATAAATAATAAATAAATGGGCTAGGGTCATAGTTCAGTGAGAGAATGCCTTTGGGTTCAATTCCCAGTACTGCAAAAGAAAATTACATATATATGCTTAAAATGTCACCGGTAAAGCTGGGCGTGGTGGCGCACGCTTGTAATCCCCGCGCTTGGGGGGCAGAGACAGGAGGATCGCGCAGGTTCGAAGCCAGCCGCGCGCGCTGGCTTAGGAGACCCTGTTTCCAAATAAAAATGTAAAAATAGGTCTGGGAGTGTATCCCGGAGGTAGAAGGGCTTCCAGGAACCCCAGTACCACCAATAATAATAATAATAATAATAATAATAAGAAGAAGAAGAAGAAGAAGAAGAAGAAGAAGAAGTCTGGGAGTGTAGCCCAGAGGTAGAAGGGCTTCCAGGAATCCCAGTACCACCAAAAAAAAAAAAAAATGTCACCTGTAATAGTACCTGGGAGGCTGAGACAGGAGGATTGCAGGTTCAAGAACAGCTTTGACAACGTAGAGAGATTCTCAACAACCTAGTGGGACTCTGTTTTAAAGCAACAAAAAAAGGGCTGGGGGTGTAGCTCCAGGGTAGAATGCCCCTGGGTTCCATCCCTAGTACCACAAAAGAAAGAAGGAAGGAAGGAAGGAAGGGAGAAAGGAAGAAAGAAAGAAAGAAAGAAAGAAATGAATGAATGAATTGGAGAAGCCCAGAATCTACCCCCAATTCCCAAAGACTGAGTTGAGAATATAAGTGAAGTGCCTCGAGGCAGAGGCCACACATAAGGCACACGTGGCCGGCGGTAGCTGTGATGAGCATTCTCCTGCCTTCGGTCCCCAGCATTGCCCCTCAGTGCCGTAAGGCTCTGGCGTCTGTTGCATACAACCCCACTGTGATGGACCACACCGTCCTCACACTTGACAAGCTCAGTTCTAGCAGCCAAGACCCTAACTGCTTCAGAATCACCTTTGCCAGGCATAATAAGCCTGCTCTGTTGCAGAAACTTTCTCTTGGGAGTTGATTCCATACATAAGCCAAGAACTCAGGGTCCAGCACCCCCAGAGCCCCAAGTCTGGCCTAGAGGTTCCGTGTCTGGCAAAAGAAACTACAGGAAAATCTTGGAAGATGTTGTTGGTGCTTTAAGAAGGTTAATCTGGCCTCTGTAGGATAGACAGGGTAGAAGTTACTGGACTCATGGGAAGGTAATTATGTAATACCATGTGAGATTCTATAGATTTGATTTTACAAAGTGGTAATATAAAGGGAGATACAGGCCAGGTGTGGTGGCACATGCTTGTGATCCCAGTACTTAGGAGGCTGAGATAGGAAGATCACAAGTTCGAGGCCAGCCTCAGCAATTAGTGAGGCCCTCAGAAACTTAGCAAGACCCTATTTCAAAATAAAAAATAAAATGGGGCTGGGGGTGTAGCGCAGGGATAGAGTGCCCTGGGTTCAATCCCCAGTACCAAAAAAAAAAAAAAAAAAAAAAAAAAACGGAAGACATAGGAGCTAGGGTATGTCTCAGGGGCAGGGCACTTACCTAGCATATGCAAGGCCTGGATTTAATCCCCAGCAACACACACAACAACAACAATAATAATGATAATAATAATAATAATGAAAAAAAAAAGGAAGATACACATTAAGGAAAGAAAAACCAAGCTCAGTGAATGAAAGTGTTGCCCTGAAAAAAAAAAAGGCCCTAAGAGAGAGTGAGGATAGGATAAACATGTCTTAACAATAGAGGCATGGCAGAAAAGTAGACAGTGGAGAGCTGGTACTCCTGGGGGTGAGCAATTTTAGGGATTATTTAGACAAAGCAAATCACTTAGAACGCACTAAGCTCCAGGCACCAACAGGGAAATAAAAATGTGATTTCCTTTGTGTACACGTGAATGGGCTTACTGTTTTCTAAATTCAAGGACAGCTCAGTGAAGAAATAAAGAACCCAAATAAACAATTCACAGAGGAGGAAAGTCAAATAGCCAATAAGCATTTGAAAAGATGTTCAATAGTGGAATTAAAGCCGATAAGGACTGCTTCTACAAACGGAAATGTAAAGCAAAAATCAAGTATAATAGCCTTTGAAAACCCTCGTAAGTCTTCAATAAAATAAAGTATATATGCCTTGGTGCACAGAATCCTGCATGTATGTACAAATATATAATGGATTGGGTGGGGGGGGCCTCTTTCAAACCATCCTCAGCTTCAGCCTTTCACCAGATGAATTCACAGAACCCAACGCTATGATACGCATGGTTAGGGTTTATGACAGCAAGCCGGCAGTGTTCCATGCCTGTATTCCCAATAGCTGGGAGGCTGAGTCAGGAGAACCGCGGGTTCAAGGCCAGCCTCAGCAAAAGGATTAAAATCGGCATGGAAAAAAATGGATAGAACAGTCAACTCCCAGTGTTTGCAGGCTGAGACAGGAGGATGGGCATTTGAGGACGGCCTCAGCAACCTCATGATGCCCTATTTCACGGCAACAATAGCTGGCAGCAGCCAAATAGGACAGGTATTCCTCTGAGAAACCCTGGACATCAGATTTTGGTTTAATATCTGATCGGGATAATATATAGAGACATTTATAGCCATGGCTTCCTAACTAAAATATAAGAAAGAAGAGACGGACCAAGATGGCGGAGACAGCGGCGGCAGCGGTGGCCAGTATTCAGGAGAGGTAGATAAAACCAATCCAACCCGCCTTGAACTGTAGGAGAAATCTCCCCAAAAAAGTGAATAGAACAGAGTCCAGGAGAAACCAAGCACAAGCTGTCTGTCAGTTGTTCCTTCCCAACAGATCACACAGACGGTACAACTCTGTCACGTGTTATAGTGTTCGACAATACCACAAACGATTGTTAACACTCACTCACCTGAGCCTTGGTTTCCAAGGTTTTGAGGGAGGGGAAGGAGTCAGCCACACAGACATGGAGCACTTGTGTGATGACCCCAGCTACTCGGTCTCCAGCCCCCCAGAGCTGTAACTGACAGGGTGTGGCGGGGCCCCAGGAAAACAAGAAGAGCGTTCACCATAAATCACACTGTCAACATAAGCTCTCTGGCGTGGAGCACGGTCACTATACAAAGACACCTTGGCAGGCAGGCCATTCCAAGAGCTTGGAGGCGATCTCCCAAGACTTCTTCAAAGTTCAGTCCCGAAGACCTTTGGAATGCACGGAATTTGGATACCTATGTCTGCTGAGTTACCTTTCTAGTGCTCATGCACATAAAAATAAGGACCACATCAAGATTACTCATGTAAAGCAAAACTGTTAATATTATCTTTAAAAACTAGAATCAAGCTGGATGTGGTGGTGCACACCTGTAATCCCGTACTTACGGTGAGGCCCGGGTCCCTTGAGCTGTTTTTGTTTTTTTGTTTTGTTTTGTTTTTTTTGTTTTTGGCGAATCTGGGGATGGAACCCAGGGGCATTTGACCTCTGAGCTACACCTCCTGCCCCTATTTTTTATTCTTTTTAATTTGAAACGGGGTCTCACTGAGTTGCAAAGGGCCTAAGTAGCGGAGGCTGTCGGCGAACCGCGATCCTGCAGTCTCAGCCTCTGGAAGGCGGGGATTACAAGTGTGTGCCACCACGCCCGGTGCCCTTGAGCTGTTTGACAAGGTCCCAGCCAGAGGAGAATGACAACTAGCTCACATGGACCCTGTTTTGTATTCTGTGTCCTAAATGGATTATTAATCAGGCCAAATGATCCGGGTGGTCTTAATGAGACAGGCTGTTTTTTACATATGAAGATGTTACAGGAAAAAGGGTATTAAGAATCCTGGAAATTGCTCAGAAATTCATAAAGTCCCAGATAGTAAGAATCTAGCTAGCAGAAACTGAAACAATTACAGTTGTTCATAGAAGCTGAGTCTTTTGAGGAAAAGCCTGACGTGATGCCTGCAAAATTAATTAGGCCAGCTTATATGATTAAAGTATGCCCATGGTTGCCACTTCAGGGAGCCAGAGCTAATCAGTACATAGCCCCTCACCACCCTGTAGAGAAATAATAAAAATGGAGAATGGGTAGTAAGGGTTAAGGAGAAATGGCTTGACATCAAGACTTTGCCATTCCTACAGAGGGCTGGGCAGGCAGGACCTCCTTGGTGCCTGCTCACTAAAGCACAAAAGAGTTCTCTTAGTAAACGACTTAGTAGGTATTATAGAAAAATAGGTATAGACATCGTATGTTAGAGAAATAGAATAAGTTCAGTATGGGTTTGGTGGTTGGATCAGAATAAGTTAATAGAATACCTAGTGGTCAAAAATAGCAGGTAAAATTAGCAGTGAGTTTTAGAAGTAGAAATAGTAAGTATAGCTTTTAGTAGTTAAGGGTAAGTTTAGTTAAAGTTTATTATGAGTGACGGAGAGATTGGCCAGCCCCCCCCCCATCTTTTGGTCTTTTCTGACCAAATATTATAAGAATTTAAGAAAATAAGTTGTGTACTTTGTATTTTGAATATGAAGTATAAAAGTAAAATGCCTTGTGCCCCTTAAAGAGCTCTTAACATCTTTTTGTCCTTTCTAATGGAAAAGCACCCTGTGTCTTCTGTACTTTTGGTTCAGCCTTGGGCATGGACATGTTCTGCAACTACGCAGAATTACAGTGTCATTTAGGTTAATGTTAAATAGAATTGATTTTTGTGGCTAGATGAGCAGAATGATTTGTATGATCTTAATTTGGATGGTTTCCAACTATGATATATGACCTCATCAGGGTAGGTGTGTGCTGAGAAATTTGTGGAAAAATATGTTTTGCCAAAAGTTGTTTGTGCACCGGGTGCGGTGGCGCACACTTGTAATCCCCGAGCTCGGGAGGCAGAGACAGGAGGATCGCGCAGGTTCGAAGCCAGCCGCACTGGCCTAAGAGACCCTGTTTCCAAATAAAAATGTAAAATAGGTCTGGGAGTGTAGCCCGGAGGTAGAAGGGCTTCCAGGAACCCCAGTACCACCAAAAAAAAAAAAGTTGTTTGTACCCAAATGTGCTGAGAAATTTGTGTAAAAACATGTTTTGCCAAAAGTTGTTAATATCAAATATTTCCCTGTAAAAGCATATAAAAATAAAGCATAGACTCTGAATGGCGGAGTCATGCCTCTGAAAAAGGCTGTCTCTCATTCCCTCAAGTCGCCGACTCCTCACCACCTTTGAGAACCCCTGGATTGGCCAGAGCTGGTCTCAGGCAGGCTTGGGAGGCTGAGACAGGAGGACCTGCAGTTCAAGGGCAGCCTCAGCAAGGAGTGAGACTCATTAGCCTAGCAGGATCTTGTTTAAAATGAAAATAAAATAGGGTGGGGGACGTAGCTTGGAGGTAGAATGCCCCTGGCTTCAATCTCCAGCAACACACACACACACACACACACACACACACACACACACACACCAAGAATCAAGATTCCTTTCTTGTTGATGGCAGAGCTGCTGCTGCCAGTAGATAAACCCAGGGACTCACGCACATTTGACACACACTCCACCACCGAGCTAGCTCCAGCCACAGCTCCTCTTCTAGGAATAATCCCAAGTAAATAACAGATATGAACAAAGATCTATATTCAAAGTTGACAGTAAAAGAACAAAAATTTGAAAACAAACTCAGTATTCAAGATTAAGAAAATGGTAAAAATAACTCATGGTGGATTCACTTCTTAAAATACATATATTGGGATGTGAAAAGAATGCTACACTATAGGTACCCGGTCCACGTGATCCACAGTTATTTGTGTACTCACGCACTGTCTAAAACTTATTTGTGATGCCAAAATCAATACTTAAAGCATTTTTTAGTCATTTGCTGATTTGAAACAGAAATCTCTCCCCTCTTGCTCATTCCCAGCTAAAGTTAAACAAAGCAATAGTCTGTCTTCTTCTTCTTCTTCTTCTTCTTCTTCTTCTTCTTCTTCTTCTTCTTCTTCTTCTTCTTCTTCTTCTTCTTCTTCTTCTCCTCCTTCTCCTTCTCCTTCTCCTTCTCCTTCTCCTTCTTCTTCTTGTGGTACTGGGAATTAAACCCAGAGGCATTCTACCTTCAAGCTATACCTTCAGCCTGATTTTATTTCTTATTTCAAACAAAGTTTTGTTAGCCGGGTGTGGTGGCGCACACTTGTAATCCCCACGCTTGGGAGGCAGAGACAGGAGGATCGCGCAGGTTTGAAGCGAGCCTCACACGCTGGCTTAGGAGACCCTGTATCTAAATAAAAATATAAAATAGGTCTGGGAGTGTAGCCTGGAGGTAGAAGGGCTTCCAGGAACCCCAGTACCACCAAAACAAAACAAAACAAAACAAAACAAAACAAAAGGTCTTGTTAGGTTGAAGAGAGTCTCACTACTTGCTGAAGCTGTCCTCAAACCTGCTATCCTCAAGTCTCAGCCTCCCATGAACAGGGATTACAGGAATGCACCACCACACTTGGCTCAGTATGTCTTTTTTAAAAATTATTATTATTTCAAAATACTTTATTTTTTAGCCGGGCGTGGTGGTGCACACTTGTAATCCCCGTGCTTGGGAGGCTGAGACAGGAGGATCATACAGGTTCAAGACCAGCCTCAGCTACTTAGTGAGGCTCTCAGCAACTTAGTGAGACCCTGTTTCCAAATAAATTATAAAATAGGCCTGGGAGTATAGCCCGGAGGTAGAAAGCCTCTGGGTTCCACCCCCAGTACCACAAAAAATAAATAAATAAATAAATAAAAGCAAAACAAAACAAAACTTTATTTTCAAAACAGGTCACAACACTAAGCTTTTGGCCCATTCTGCCATTGTACAAGCTGCAATGCTTGCTCAGCAGCTGAGGGGCATTCTTTAGTAGCATATTTGAAAAGTGAATAAAAATCCATATTAAACAAATATTCAAGTAGTTTCCATTAGAACGCAGATAAGTGTGACCCCCCAACTTCTAGTTTTCCATATTGCTGCATCTGTGCCAACTCTACTCTTACAAAGACATTTCAGAACTAGCAGTAATTGCTGGGCGTGGTGGCGCACACTTGTAATACCAGTACTTGGGAGGCTGAGACAGGAGGATTGCACAGGTTCGAAGACAGCCTCAGCTACTTAGTGAGGCTCTCAGCAACTTATGAGACCCTGTTCCCCCCCAAAAAAAAAAAACATAAAATAGGTCTGGCGGTGTAGCCAGGTAGAAAAGCCCCTGGATTCCATCCCCAGCACCACACACACACAGAAAAAAAAAACTGTCAGTAATTAAGTTAAACGGTCCCCCCAATCCCCTTACTTCAAGCTAAACTTGAGTTAACAGCTACAAGAATGGTATGTACACGTTGATCTTAGTGGAAGCACATGCTGCCAGGTGACCCCTCATTCTGCTCTCCTGAGCACAGGACACGGGCAGAGCGTCCAAGCCCAACGTGCAGGAAGCCATGGCTCCAGATCTGCGGCATGAGTTGCCATGTTGGTCCCAACATCACATAAGAGATGGTCGGCCTCTGAAATCCATTCAAAGTAGAAGCAGCAGCAACAGTGTGTGCACCCACGTTCTCAGAAAGCACCCCGTCACCCATGTGCATCTCGGGCAGGCCGTGGCGCCCCACCGTCCTGTCAGGGCCGTCACAGGTTGGTCCCCAGATGCTGGGTGAGTCATCCTGCCCATCGGGCTTTGGTCTCTTCTGCAGCGGGAACTTCACGTGTGCGTGATCCTAAAGGATGCAATCAAGTGATCCATATACTGTGTCATTCACGGTGGACGTAAATGTCTGCTAGTTCGCTCCGACTTAGTCATGGAACCCGTCTGCTCCTTCCACACAATGATTTACCCAGGAGTGTAAAATCGGAGGCAACATAATATCTGCCTGGCTTGGCCACGATTCTCACTCCAGAGTCTGATGGAAAATACGTGTCCAGTGCTGGGTTGATCACGCTGCTGGCGATCTCTTCAAATTTAAGCTTCGCATCCTCAGAGCCAGGAGAGCCACCACCAAGCAGATACACGCTGAAACCAACCGCGGCTCCCATGTCAAAGACACAGCGCGCACCGGAGGCCGCCGCACAGACTCCCTTCTTGTTTCATACTATAAACAAGTGTGTGTGCTGAGGCTCGAACTCAGGGGCATTCCACCTCTGAGCTACACCACCCAGCTCTTTTTTATCTTTATTTTTTTATTTTTGGTGGTACTGGGGATGGAAACCAGGGGCCTTCTACTTCCGGGCTATACTCCCAGACCTATTTTTTTTTATATTTTATTTGGAAATGGGGTCTCTTAAACCAGCTGAGTTTGGCATTGAACCTGAGCGATCCTCCTGTCTCGGCCTTCCAAGCACGGGGATTACAAGTGTGCGCCACCACGCCTGGCTCTTTTTTATTTTAAAACAGGGTCTCGCTAAGTTGCTGAGGCTGACCATGACCCTGCGATTCTCCTGTCTCAGCCTTCCAAGTACCGGGATTTCAAGCATGCGCCACCACACCTGACTAAGAGTGGCAATGAGGTACCAAGATTGTGGTTGACTTTAAATTTTTTATACTTATCCATATTTTTTCATCACTAACATGCACCATATACATATACACATGTTCATGTATATGTATATAAATATGTATATGAAGAACACTTAGTTGTAAAATAACTGTAATCCGGGAGTGTGTGGCACACACTTGCAATCCCAGCATTCGGGAGGCTGAGACAGGAGGATCGCGGTTTGCGGACAGTGAACCTTTGTGGACCTTTAGTGAGGCCCTTTGCAAGTCAGTGAGACCCTGTTTCAAAATAAAGAATAAAAAATAGAGCAGGGGGTGTAGTTTGGAGGTCAAATGCCTCTGGGTTCCATCCCCAGACCCACACACACACACACACACACACACACACACACAAAATAACTGTAAAACCCGAGAAATAGATCATGCCAAGTAAGGCCTTAGAAATTTCAGAGGCCAGAGGGCACCAAGCACAGTCTGAATGTATGCTATTTTCAATATGATCCACACAAAAATAAAATTAAGAGCCAGGCATGGTGGCGCACGCTTGTAATCCCCGCACTTGGGAGGCGGAGACAGGAGGATCGCGCAGGTTCGAAGCCAGCCCTGCGCGCTGGCTTAGGAGACCCTGTTTCCAAATAAAAATGTAAAAATAGGTCTGGGAGTGTAGTCCGGAGGTAGAAGGGCTTCCAGGAACCCCAGTACCACCAAAAAAATAAAAATAAAAATAAAATAATAAAAATAAAATTAAAACAAAGAAATTCCAGAGGCCAGAAAGTAATGAATGAATTGTGATTAGAGTCTCCTAAGGCGCCACATCAAAAACCACGGAAGCCCTGGACTCTGCCACTGCAAGGGCGAGCGGCGGCTCCTGCAGACAGGTGGCTCAGGACTGCTGTGCTGGCTCACTCTGAAAGACAAAACTTCATTCGGTCCATTGTCAAAGGCGTGGAAGGGACAATTCTTGCTGGCCAGCCTCTCTCAGCTCATCTCGCACGAAGCCTTTTGACCAGCTGGGAGCTGAAAAGGTCTGAGAGCGCCTGGCTCGTTCCCACACGAACGCTCGGGGTGGAGATGATAAAGCTTCTGTAGGCCTGGCATACGCACCATCCCTCCGCGCAGAGCGTCAGATTAGACTCTAAGTGAATGCGTTATTTGAAAATCAATGCGGGGACCATAAAGAAAAGCACGGTGGCGCTGTGACCGCCTCGCCCCAGCCTCCTCTGGGGACCGTGTGTTGTCAACGCCCCACCCGCGCATGGCGCGCAGGCCAGAGCAGCTGCGGCAGCATTTTTCCATCCTTGGTTTGTTTTCAACTCCCCTGAGAACCAGCTAGAACACACCTCCCGTGTATGCCAACTCTTCTTTTGTGAAGGGTCCCAAAGGGCTTCATTAATTTCTCAATCGAGCCCCACAGGTCACCGCTGCTGCTTCTGGGGCAAAGCGCTGCCTGACAGCTCAGAAACCCAGGACAGCCCTTAAAATTCAGCAGAAAAGGGTTCCCGCTATAGGCAGCTCAAGGAAACTGCATGTGACCAGCTAACCTGGAATTTCAGGGGCCCTTGTTAGCCTGGCAAAGAGATAAAAAAAAAAAAAGGCTGCCCATTGGCATCGAGGTGAGGTTGTCTTGGTGAAAGCAACATTTAGAATAAGTGGCCAGGCATGGTGGATGGGGGCACACACCTGTAATCCCAGAACCTGGGAGGCTGAGACAGGAGATCAAAGGTTTGAGGCCAGACTCCTCAACTTAGCGAGACCTTCAGCAACTTAGTGACCTGTTTCAAAGGGCGAGGGGGAGAGCTCAGAGATAGAAGAGCCCTGGATTCAATTCTCAGCATCAAAAGAAAAAAAAATAATAAGTGTATTCCAAAGAATAAGGTTTAAATCAAAGAGAACTCTTTGGTTGGTTGAGAAAAAATTTAGAGGAGTCTTAAAAGGTAATGCAATGGCGTTTCCTTATACAGCACTTCCAAAATCCAAAGGAATTAATTTTCTGATAGAATGCAGCTGGGTATTAGCTAGAAAGAACTACATAAAACCTAAGGTCAAATACATCAAACAGGGAAAACACAAAGCAATTAATGTGAGAGGAAAGGGGGGTGGCGGCTCTGAAGGAAGAGGAAATCGGGTATTATTATCCTGTTGACGATCACAGGCCGAGGCCTCTCCAGCAGGCAAGGGTTTCATTAACTAAATGGCCTGGAAGCTCTTAACACAGATGAATCAGAGAGAACGTGTTTCCGGGGCAGGAAAGGAAAAAAGGTGATGGAAAATGAGAGCCAAAAAGAGCTTTCAAAACAAGAACTTCTTATTAACTACTTGAAAATCAATAAGAAAAATAAAACAACTCAAGAGAACTATGGGCAAAGAGTATGAACAGGCAAGACTATTTTTTTTCTCTCTCTCACACACACACCAAGTTGCTAAGAAACATTAAGAGATGCTCAACATCCCTCATCATTAATTAAGTAAAAATTAAAATCATAGTGTGTTAATCCAGCATGGTGGGCACACATCTATAATCCCAGGATTTGGGAGGCTAAGACAGGAGGATCACAGGTTTGAGGCCAGCCTCAGCAATTTAGTGAGGCCCTGTTTTCTTTTGTGGCAATTATTTTTTATTATTATTTTTGTAATCATACATCACTTTGGAATACAAGACTTGAGAGGATATACAAGCACATATCATCCAATAAGCCCTCATCCAATCCCCATCCCATTCCCTCCCCCTCCCTTTATCCCATGCTTAATTGGTGATTATCTTTGATAAAATTGTTTATGCACCTCATGAGTTTTAAAGAGATTCCATCCTCCCCCATCCCCTCCCCTCTAATTGGTCACCTTAATTGCTTCTCAATAGGGCCCTTTCTACTACTCGACCTCCTTCTGTTACCCCTTTCCTCCTAGTTCTTGCTAATTAGGGGAAGCATCTGGATTTTATTTTCTGTGCTATTTCTCTGTGCATGCAGCATTGCAAGTTCTGATCCCACTCTTGATGGCCCCAGTAGTGGCCTGGCCACCCGGAGGACTCTGATCCCGACCTCTCTGGCTCCCGCACCAGCCTTGCCTCATGGGGAGGCCCTGATCCTGGACTCGGTGGCCCCCGCACCGAATTAACCCCTCCGCTGGCTCCTCTCCCGGCCTCAGAGGCCCCAGCACCGGCCTAGCCTCACAACAGGCTCCAATCCCGGCCTCGCTGACCCTGGCACCGGCCTAACACCTCGGCAGGCTCCTGTCCAGGTCTCGCAAGTCCCAGCTCCATCCTTGCCTCACAGCAGTTTCCGACCCCGGTAGTGAGGCCCTGTTTTGAAATACAAAGGGCCAGGGGTGTAGCTTGGCAATAGAACACCCCTAAGTTCAATCCCCAGTACAAAATAAATAAATAAACCAATATCATGATTATTTCTGCCTCTCAAATTGGCCAGTATTTAATATTGGTAGCCTGTGTACTGGTAATCCCTGTAATCCCAGTACTTGGGTGGCTGAGACAAGAAAGAGGATCACAGGTTAGTGATCACAACTTAGTGAGACCCTGTTTTCAAATAAAAAAATTAAATGGGGCTGGGGGTCTAGCTTAGATGTTGAAGGCCTTTGGGTTCAATCCCCAGTACAACAAAAATAAATAAATATTGGTAATATTCAAGGTTGACCAAGGGGCTGGTAGGCTCAGTGAAAGGATATGCGCAAAAAAAAAAAAAAAATAGGGCAGAGGGTGTCGCTCAGAGGTAGAATGCCCCTGGGTTCCATCCCCAGCACCACAGGAAAAAAAAAAAAAAAAAAAAGACGATGAAAACACTGGGGAAATACTCCTGTTAGAATTGTCATAGTCCAACTCTATTTGGAGGCAAACATCACAATTTTGCTTACATATTTTATGTTCATCTTTTTTATTCTATATTTGTTTCTAATAATTTATCTTACAAAAGTCTCAAGACCAGCCCTCAGTAATTCAGCAAGAGTCTGTCTTAAAATAATAAAGGCAGCCGGGCATGGTGGGACACACCTAAATCCCAGGACTTGGAAGGCTGAGACGGGAGGATCACGTGTCCAAGGACAGCCTCAGCTAGTAGTGAGATTCTTAGCAAACAAACGAGACCCTGCTTCAAAACAAAACAAAAAGAAAATGAGCTGGGTATATATCTTGGAGGTAGAATGCCCCTGAGTTCAAACCCCAGTATCACAAAGTTAAAAAAAAAAAAAAAGACTAGAGTGTATCTTAGAGACAGAAAGCCCCTGGGTTTAATCCCTAGTCACACACACACACACACACACACCCTAAATATTACGTATCCAAGGATGTTCAGCACAGCATTGTTTATAATACTGAAAAAAAGCCTAAAATAACCCAACCATCCATTAATTGGTGCTGCTTAAATAACTGTGGTACTTAACAATGGAAAGCCATGGAGCTATTAAAATGCGCTCCATCTCTTCACCTAGGAGGCATTCCGTCAGGAAGCAAGATGAAAGCGGTATGGAGGGTGTTTATGGGATTGAAATGGTTCTGTAATTAGATTGTGGTATTGATTGCACAACACTGTGAACGTACTCAAACCAACTGGACTGTAGTTTGAAATGGTTAAAATGGTAAGTTTCATGTGATAAGAATTTTACTTCGATTTTATCAAATAGTATGAATAACCTGATTCCATTTTTGTGGAGAAGACAATATTTATTAATATATGTACACAGAAAACCTGGAAAGAGATAAACTATATAACTCACAGTGATTATATCTGAAAGGAATAAGGATGATATGTTGCCAACAACCATGTTGTATATGTCTGTAACAGGTGGTTTTTTTGGGGGTTTTTTTTTTTTTTTTGGTGGTACTGGGGGTGGAACCCAGAAGCTTTCTACCTCCGGGCTATACTCCTAGACCTATTTTATATTTTATTTGGAAACAGGGTCTCACTCAGTTGCTGAGAGCCTCACTAAGTAGCTGAGGCTGGCTTCGAACCTGTGCGATCCTCCTGTCTCAGCCTCCCAAACGCGGGGATTATAAGCGTGCGCCACCATGCCCGGCTTGTAACAGGTTTTTTTATTTGTTTTTTTATTTGTTTTTTTATTTGTTTGTTTGTTTGTTTGTTGTGGGCCTGGGGATGGAACCTAGGGGGCATTCAACCTCTGAGCTACACCCCCTGACCTATTTTTATTCTTTATTTTGAAACAGGTCTCACTAAGTAGCTGAGGCTGTCCGCGAACCATGATCCTCCAGTCTCAGCCTCCTGAGTGCTGGGATTACAAGCATACGCCACCACACCTGGCTTTCTGTAACAGTTTTTTTTTTTTTGGAAACAGAGTCTCACTACATTACTGAAGCTGGTCTTGAACCTGTGATCCTTCTGTCTTATCTTTCCAAGTACTAGTATTACAGGCAAGCACCACCAAACCCAGCATTTTGTTTTTGTTTGCTTATTTTTGCTTTTTTGTTTGTTTGTTTGGGCACTGCAAATGATTAAATCCAAGGCCTTGTGTATGTTAGGCAAGTGTTCTATCATTGAGTTACTTCCCTGACCCTCTAATATTTTTTTTTTTTCAGTATTAGGGTTGAACCCATGGGCATTCTACCTCTGAGCTACACCTCCATCCCTATTTTTTATTCTTTATTTTGTGCTAAGATCTCACTAAGTTGCGGAGGGCCTCACTAAGTAGCTGAGGCTGGCCTTGAACCTGGGACCCTCCTGTCTCAGCCTCCCAAGTACTGGGATTAATATTTAATTTTTTAATGAAAGAGTATTTAGAATTTTCATGTTTAAGCGGGGGGGAAGATGTCACTGGAAAAGTAAATCCTGTTTTAGAGAAAATCTCATTGGAGAAGAAATCATTAAACCAGCAAAAAAAATTCCTTGTAAAGATATTTTCAAAATATCTATTTTACCAGGCATGGTGACATACACCTGTAATCCCAATATTTGAGAGGCTGAGACAGAAGGGTCTTAGGTTTGAGGCCAGCCTCAGCAATTTAGTGAGACCTTTAGCAACTTAGGGGACCCTGTTTCAAATTTAAAAAATAAAAAGAGCTGAGGGTATAGCTTGGAGTTATAATTCTTCTAGGTTCAACTCCAGGACTCCTCCCCCCAAAATCTATTTAAATGAGAACTGTATTATTTCAGAATGGTAAATTTTTTTATTTCTTATTCAATAAAGAAAAAGAGGAAATATGAAGATCTTTAGTGTAATTAGATACTAAAACCAAACTGTCATTGACACTGAAAGCATAAATGCTTTTTGACATAGGAGGAATTGGCCGCTGCTGTCTGCCTCCCCTGAGTTAAGCTTCTGCCCCCAGTCAAGGCTCCTGCTGACTGCCAAACTTCAGCCAGGAAAAGCAAAGAGGGTCACAAGATTAGGATGTGTGTGTGTGTGTGTGTGTGTGTGTGTGTGTGTGTGTGTGTGGTACTGGGGTTCCTGGAAGCCCTTCTACCTCCAGGATACACTCCCACGGGCTACACTCCCAGACCTATTTTTTCTTTTTACTTTTTATGTGGAAACAGGGTCTCTTAAACCAGCAAGGCTGGCTCCGAACCAGCGCGATCCTCCTGACCCCGCCTCCCAAGCGCGGGGATTACAAGCATGCGCCACCTCCCGGCTCCAGGATTAGGATTTTGGTTCCAGCTCAACCACAATCCTTTTACCCCACTAGATCGTCAGTTTTTTTTTTTTGTTTGTTTGTTCGTTTCATTTTTCACTACTGAGGATTCAATCCAGGGCCTTAGACTGAATTCACTCCGGTTCAAAAAATGAAGAGATTAGATACTGAAGGAAATCAAGATAAGCCACCCCCAATAACTACCTTGGCCTGAGGATGAATTTTTTTGTTTTGTTTTTTTGGGGTGTGGGGATGGAACCCAGGGGCATTCGACCTCCGAGTTACACCCCCAGTCCTATTTTTTATTCTTTATTTTGAAACAGGGTCTCACTGAGTTGCGGAGGGCCTCACTAAGTAGCTGAGGCTGCTCACAAACCGCGATCCTCCTGTCTCAGCCTCCCGGATGCTGGGATTTCAAGCCTGCGCCACCACGCCCGGCTCTGAGGATGATTTTGAACTAAGCAACCGAAAACATAAGCAGAGACAAAGCCCCTGGTCTGCCTTTCCTGCCTAATGGTAGGCCATAAATTTTGCTTTGAGGAAGGCACTCTTTCTCACCAAAAACAGAGTGACTTTGGTAACAAAGATGTCACATCAAGATGAATCTGTAAAATCAAACCATTCTAAAATGCCCTTATCTTAGCCGGGCGTGGTGGCGCACACTTATAATCCTCACGCTTGGGAGGCTGAGACAGGAGGATCACGCAGGTTCACAGCCAGCCTCAGCTACTTTGTGAGGATCTCAGCAACTTAGTGAGACCCTGTTTCCAAATAAAGTATAAAATAGGTCTGGGAGTATAGCCCGGAGGTAGAAAGGCCCTGGGTTCTACCTCCAGTACCACCAAAAATAAAAAATAAAAAAATAAAAAAAAGTGCCCTTACCTTCCCTTAGTTTTCTTCATGTATTTCCTACTCATTTCCCTACAACTTACCAACCATAGAAGCCTATTTTTTTTCTGGTTAGGAAGGGCAGATAATGGGGATTAGAGGGAATTTTTTTTTAAAGTATATAAGCTCCCAAGTCTAAGCAGTTCAAATTTGCTCTTCATTTTTGTGAATTTCCCATGCAAATAAAAATGTTAACATCCATAAAAATCCTACCTTGACTCCGGTTTATCCATCTTTTGTCGTTTTAATGTACAAGCCTCATTCAAATGCTTGCCTAGTACGTGTGAGGCCCTGAGCCCAAGAGGGCAGACAAAAAGGTTTTCAGCCATAACAGCACTAAATGATTCGAATTGTAAAATTATGTGAGTATGTGAAAAACTGAGCTGGGCCTGGTGGCTGCGGGCTACAATCCCAGTACTTGGGAGGCTGAAACAGGAGGACTGCGGGTTCAAAGACAGTCCCAGCCATGAGTAAGACTCTCGAAACCTAACAACACCCTGTTTCTAAACAAAACAAAAGGGGGCAGGCGGTGTCATGCCGCTGGGTTCAGCCCCTGGGACCAAAAACAGTAATGAAGACGAATCTGAGGGCCAGCCGCACACCTACAGCCCAGCCACTGAAGGAGCCGAGGTAGGCGCTGCTTCAGCCTGGGAGCTCCAGACTAGTCTGGGTAACAGAGTAAGACCCTCCCTCTCGAAAGAAAGAAAGAGAGAAAGAAAGAAAGAAAGAAAGAAAGAAAGAAAGAAAGAAAGAAAGAAAGAAAAGAAAGGAAAAGAAAAGAAAGGAAAAACATCGAAAAGCAAAGCAAAATTCTACACTCAGAAAATTTCGTTCAGGGCCATGCATATTTTACAGTAATTTTTTTTTTTTCTCCTTTTGACTCCTGGGCTTTAAGCATGCCAGGTAAGTACTCTACCACTGAGCTACACCTTCAGCCCTTATTCTACCTCCTGTTTGGGAGGGGGGATTACTGAGGATTGAACTCAGGGACGTTCTACCTCGGAGCTATAACCCAGCCTTTTTTATGTTTTACTTTGAAACAGGGTCTTGCTAAGTTACTGCGGCTGGCCTCAAACCTGCAGTCCTCCTGTTTCAGCCTCCCAAGTATCGGGGGTTACAGGTGCAGGCTACCATGCCCAGTTTACATAATCTCAGTCTGTTGGGCTGAGGACACAGCTCAGTGACAGAGCCCTTGCCTAGCATGTGTGAGGCCCTGGGCTCAATCCCCAGTACTGGGGGAGGAGGAGCTGTTATAGCAACTAAGCTCAAAGCTATGGTCGACTCTACCTGCTTCTGAGGATGGCCACAAGACCGTCTGTTCATATAACCACCTGTCACCTTTGAATCCTGAGGCCAGGCCGGTGGGGCTCGCTGGGTAGGCCAGGAGATCTCCCCTATCACTTCCTTCCAACCCGTTGGCCTGTGATACCCTCCACCTCAACAATCCTGAGACCCGCATATAAATCGTGTTCAATAAAAACAATTAGCAGAAAAGAGAATTTTCAACAGTCGTAATTACCTAAATGTTCCACCATCAACCATTCCAATGACTCAGTCCTCTAATCGATTGTTTCAATGGATGGTAATTAAAACCAAATAACCTCTAGGTTCATTTATTTCTGACAAGGGCTGCACGGAACCTCTAGGCATTGTATGGCAAGGCCCTGAATCACAGCAGGCAAAGCAAAACAAGAGCAGGTCGCCAGCTAGAGCAGGAGGGAGGCAGAGGACCTCCCTAAAGAACAGGTCGTCCGGACTAGCGCGCGAGGCTCCCGCAGCACCGCTTCACAGCCGGGAGCCCTCCCAGGCTCTGCAGTACGCAGTGGGGCCCTTAGAATAATCCCCATTGAGCCGGGCGTGGTGGCGCGCGCTTGTAATCTCCGCGCTTGGGAGGCTGAGACAGGAGGATCGCGCAGGTTCAAAGCCAGCCTCAGCTACTTAGTGAGGCTCTCGGCAACTTAGTGAGACCATGTTTCCAAATAAAATATGAAATAGGTCTGGGAATATAGCCCGGAGGTAGAAAAGCCCCCGGGTTCCACATCCAGTACCACACACAAAAAATTAAAAATTAAAATAATAAAATAAAATAGGGCTGGTGGTATAGATCAGAGGTAGAATGCCCTTGGGTTTCATACCCAGTACCATAAAAAAAGAAAAATCTTGCAAGACATTTCCATCAATTTCCCTAAATATTAGTGACAGATGAAAATCAGACCCGGCTTGCCATATTTATAAGGCGAGGGAAGGTCGTACGACAGGGATGTTACACTTGTCCCTGTCCCTTGTAAGTTATTAAAGCACACAGTAAGTCCACAAGACCATTTCAGAGTTGAACTCAACACAAAGTAAACTAAATGCAAACAACATTACAGTGCAGACTGTATATTAACAAACCTTGCCCGAGCAGTATGTTTATAGAAACTTGTGAATATTTAAAACAGCAGGGGGAAGCCGGGCGTGGTGGCGCACACTTGTAATCCCAGCATTTGGGAGGCTGAGACCAGAGGATCGCGGTTTGAGAACAGCCTCAGCTACTTAGTGAGGCCCTCTGCAACTCAGTGAGACCCTGGGGGTGTAGCTCAGAGGTAGAATGCCCCTGGGTTCCATCCCCAGTACCGAAAAAAAAAAACCCAGCAGGGGCAGCCCGGTTGCTCTGTGGCATATATAAATAGCATGATCTCAGCTGGGCATGGTGGTGCACAGACGGACAGCAGGCTGGAGGACAGCTCACCAACTTAGCGAGAACCTGTTTCCAAACTAAAAATTAAATATTAAAAACCAGGGCTGGGGTATAGCTCAGAGGTAGAATGCCCCCGGGTTCAATTTCCATCATCACAGAAAAAAAAAAAAAAATCTCAGCTTTTCTTCAGCAGAACTAGTACTCTTAGGGAACTAGCACTCTTAGGTAGAAGCCAGAGAATCTGGAAATTTGGGTAGTAAGCATCTTTTGCAATGTGAACCAACACTCATGAAATGCCTACTACTTGCTAAGCATTGCATTAGACACTGGGACTAGTGTGAAGAGTCCTAAGGTTCAACTTCTGGAGGCTCAGGCAGGTCTGAGACCCAAGTTGGAGGCCAGCCTGGGCAGCTAAGGAAGAACCTGTCTCAAAGTAAAATTTGAAAAAAGGTTGGGGATGTAGCTCAGTAGTAGAGCATTCCCATAGCATGTACAAGGCCCTGGGTTCAATCCTCACCACTGCAAAAAGAAAGGCAGAGAAGGGATTCCAAGAGAGTCTGAGAAGCCGGGCGTGGTGGCGCACGCTTGGAATCCCAGCATTTGGGAGGCTGAGACCGGAGGATCACGGTTTGCGGCCAGCCTCAGTCACTTAGTGAGGCCCCTTGCAACTCAGTGGACCCAGTTTCAAAATAAAAAGAATAAAAAATAGGGCTGAGAGTGTAGCTCAGAGTAGAATGCCCCTGGGTTCCATTCCCAGTACCCCCAAAAAAGTTTTTTGGGGGTACTGGGGTTCCTGGAAGCCCTTCTACCTCTGGGCTACACTCCCAGACCTACTTTTACATTTTTATTTGGAAACAGGGTCTCCTAAGGCAGCGCGCGCGGCTGGCTTTGAACCTGCGTGATCCTCCTGTCTCTGCCTCCCAAGCGCGGGGATTATAAGCGTGCGCCACCACGCCCGGCCAAAAAAAATTATTTTAAAAAAGAGTTTGAGAGCCAGGCACGGTGGTGCATGCTTTTAATCCTAGTACTTGGGAGACTGAGACAGGACAATCGCAGGTCCAAAGCCGTCCTCAACAACTTAGCGAGATTCTCAGCAACCTAGGGAGATCCTGTTTCCAAATAAGAAATAAAATCGGTCTGGGGGTATAGCTCCGAGGTAGAATGCCTCTGGGTTCAATTCCCAGTACCACTAAAAAAGAAAAAAAAAGGAGTTTTAACTATATCCACAATATCTTATTTCTTTAAAACTGACCTAGAGCTCACCCCTTTCCAATGCCCTTCCCTCCTACTCTGGCTAAGTGGGAGAGTGAGCTCATCGTCCCGCCGAGGACACTGCTGAGCGCATTCAGCAGGGACCAGCCTCTGCCAGCAAGTGATGTGGGACCATCTCACTCGCTATTTCACTATTTTCCCTGGTCTTCCCAGCAAACGTAGACATCAGTGCCTGCCTACATGGACCGAAAAAAATAAATAAATAAAATAAAATGACAACAGTACTTGTTAAAAGGTGTCGATTCCCCTAAGAGAATGGCATGTGAGGGGCACAACAGAAGACACGAGATCAGTAACAACCAAATCCATTTACTTTCCCCAGGACTTGTCCATTGTCAAGCTGTGTTACTAGGTGAGCACAGGACACAGATGCTTGAGGTTAGGAATGCAATAGTGTCTCGAAATGACTAACACACACACACACACACACACACACACACACACACACACACTTCCTTCTCCCTGGGAATGTCTCTAATAATCTCGGAACTGAATCTTGGCCTGATCCTTATCTTCCTATCATGTGGTCCCCAGGTCCCCTGAAACGTATGCACTCTCGCCCCTCCTGGAGAGGGCTTCCTAACTGCTTTAAAGCAGGACTCCAGTCTCTCCCTTTTCTTCCTTTTTTCTGTTGGTTCATTATGTTATAATATTAATCTCAGCCTCTCTAAAGTGCAGGGACTTTGTCTAGTAACTCACTGGGCACCCAGAGCTTTAAAACACACACGGTCAATTGTAGGCGCCCAATAAACACGCGTAGATGAACACACCTGCTGTCTCTGTCCGTCTCTCTTTAATATTCTCTCTACTAATTGTGTATATCATTCAGAGGCCGGTGTCCTGCCAAGCACCAAGATACAGCAATCTTTTGTTTTTAATCTGATCCTAATTTCCACTATACAAAAGGCTGCCTCCATCTCCTGCATTTTGTTTTTTCTCCAAAGGGAGAGAAAATTAAAAAACCGGGTCCCCTCTGCCACCAACTCTTACCACCTCTCCTCCCTAATATTTTTTTTTTCAGTACTGTGGATTGAACCCAGAGCATTCTATCTCTGAGATACACCTCCAGTCCTATTTTTTGGTCTTTTTTATTTTTGAAACAACTCATTGAGTTGTGAAGGGCCTCACTAAGTAGCTGAGGCTGTCTGCAAACCGTGATCCTCCGGTCTCCGCTTCCCGAATGCTGGGATTACAAGCATGCGCCACCATGCCTGGCTATTCTTTATTTTTGAAACGGGGTCTCACTAAGTTGTGGAGGGGCTGAGGCTAAGTAGTTGAGGCTGGTCGTGAGCTTGCGATCCTCGTGTCTGAGCCTCCCAAGTACCGAGATTACAAGTGTGTGCCACCACGGCTGGCTTATTTATTTATTTATTGTGGCATTGGAGATTGAACCAAAGGGCAGTCTACCTCTGAGCTAAACTCCAGCTTTATTTTTTATTCTTTTTTATTTTGAAACAGGATCTCACTAAGTTGCAGATGGTCTCGCTAAGTAGCTGAGGCTGGCCGTGAACCTGTGATCCTCCTGTCTCAGCCTCCCAAGTACTGGGATTCTATGCGTGCGCCACCTTGCCCAGCCTCTCCCATCATTGTTTATCCTTTTATCACTATTTATCATTATTAATATAACTTGGAAAAATCTACCTTAAATTTTAATTGAACATTGCCATCTACAAAGTATTTAACCTTTAAACCTTATAAAACTGGGTAAACATGAAGCTCATGTTCACACAAAAACCTGAACATGAATATTTATAGCAACTTTGTAAGAGCTAAAAACTAAAGATAGCCCAGATATCCTTTAACAGGTGATAGACAGACTGTGGCATTAATAAAAAGGAACAAACTATTTTTGTGTGTGTGGGTCTGGTGATGGACCCCAGGGTCATTCCACCTCCGAGCTACACCCTCTGCCCTATTTTTTTATTCTTTATTTTGAAACAGGGTCTCACTGAGTTGCAAAGGGCCTCACTAAGTAGCTGAAGCTGTCCGCAAACCATGATCCTCCAGTCTCAGCCTCCTGAAGGCTGGGATTACAAACGTGCGCCACCACGCCTGGCTCAGGAACAAACTATTAACACACACGACAATTCAGATGGGTTTCAGGGACACTGAAATGAGAAAAAAAGCCAATCTCAAAAGTTTGCATATTAGCTGGGCGTGGTGGCACACGCTTGTAATCCCAGCATTCGGGAGGCTGAGATGGAGGATTGCAGGTTCATGGACAGCCTCAGCTACTTAATGAGGGCCTCTGCAACTCAGTGAAATCCTGTTTCAAAAAATAAAGAATAAAACATAGGGCTGGGGGTATAGCTCAGAGGTAGAATGCCCCTGGGTTCCATCCCCAGTACCAAAAAAAAAAAAAAAAAAAAGAATGAAAAAATAGGGCAGTGGGTATAGCTGAGAGGTCGAATGCCCTTGGGTTTCATCCTCAGACCCGAAAAAAAAAAAAAGTTTACATATTGATTGTGTCACTCCATTTTTCTAACAATCTCGGAGTGACCAGTCTCATGATGGAGAGCAGAACGGGCCTTGGCAGGGGTTAGGGACAGGGAGAGTGTCACTGCAGAGGGCGGCCCAGGGTGACGGCACAACTCTGTATCCCGCTCCTGGTCGTAGTTACACAATCTATACATCTGATATGACAGTGTACTCCAAAATACAACACCAATGACAAAAAAACAGGACACGTGAGAGCCACAGAACCTGAACAAGGTCTGCAGTTAGTTTTCACGAACATCACCCATGTCAGCTTGCTGGTTTTGATAACATCCCCAGAGGAAGCCGAGGCGGGGCTCCAGGGCAACTCGACACCATTCTGCAAGTCTTTGTGAGCATAAAACTATTTCTAAATAAAGTTTCAAATGATATATAATTGTATAAATCAAATATGTTTAATGTGAAGTGACCAGCTTTTGTTTAAAAGAACTAGCAAGTAAAAAATTTACATTGGGCCAGGCGTGGTGGCACACGCTGTAATTCCAGCATTTGGGAGGCTGAAACAGGAGGATCATTGTTCGCAGACAGCCTCAGCTACTTAGTGAGGCCCTTTGCAACTCAGTGAGACTCTGTTTCAAAATAAAAAAAAATAAGAAATATGCCTGGGAGTGTAGCTCAGAGGTAGAATGCCCCTGGGCTCAATCACCAGTACGGAAAAAAAAAAAAATTTACATTGGGATTCTCATCTGCAAACTTTAGAGGCTGTATTTCAAATTCTGAATCATTAATAAAACTTCTGTGTGTATGTGCAGTGCTGTGGATAGAACTCAGGGGCATTTTACTTCTAAGCTACACCCCCAGCCTGATTTTCTTTGTTGTTGTTTTTTCTTTCTCTTTTTTGTGGTACTGGGGATGGAACCCAGGGGCTTTCTACCTCTGGGCTATACTCCCAGACCTATTTTTATATTTTATTTGGAAACAGGGTCTCACTAAATTGCTGAGAGCCTCACTAAGTAGCTGAGGCTGGCTTCGAACTTGTGCGATCCTCCTGTCTCAGCCTCCCAAGTGCGGAGATTACAAGCGTGTGCCACCACGCTCGGCTTTAGTTTTTGTTTAAAAAACTAAACTCCTTAAGTTAAACTCCAGGGTCTCCTTAAGTTGTTGAGGCTGGTCTCAAACCTGCAATCCTCCTGTCTCAGCCTCCCAAATATGGCGATTATAGGTGTATGCCACCATGCCATTCCTAAAACTTAATAAATAAATAGCACTCTAAATTAGTACCTGGTAATCACGATTAATAAGAAGCAAATTTAATTTTACTAACCTGAGCCACAGTTGCCAATAAAGGTTTCAAGACTCACTACTTAAATAAAATGGTCTGTTTTTACTCTCTGGATGCCGAGGCCTGTCATATACAGAGAAATTGCCTCATCTGAAATGTGATCAGAGGGGCCATGTTCAAGAGATGTTCTCTCAAAATTCTATTATAAGGAGGTATGGGAGAAAGGGTAGCACACATCTGTAATCCCAGTACTTGGGAGTCTGAGATTGGAGTATCACAGGTTAGAGGACAGCCTCCACAGCACAGCAACCTAGAGAGGCCCTGTTCCAAAACCAAACAAAAGAACCAGCTCGAAGGGAGAACTCCGAGCCAGGTTCGAAGCCAGCCTCAGCAGCTTAGTGAGGCTCTCAGCAACTTAGTGAGACCCTGTTTCCAAATAAAATATAAAATAGATCTGGAGGTGTAGCATGGAGGTAGAAGGTCCCTGGGTTCTATCCCCAGTAACACACACACACACACACACACACACACACACACACATAAAGGCAGAATTTCCCTAGGTTCAACCCCCAGTCTCACAATAAACAAACAAACAAACAAACAGGGGTGGGGTATAGCTCAGTAGTGACCCCCTTCAATGTCTAGTACCACACACAAAAGAAAATGACAGCCCTGTTATATGCCAAATCCTTTTATTTATTTATATTTTTATGGTACTGGGGTTGAAACCAAGGGGCATTCTACTTCATGCTACACCCCTAGCCCTAATTTTTTTTTTAATTCTTTATTTTGAAACAGGGTCTCACTGAGTTGCAAAGGGCCTCACTAAGTAGCTGAGGCTGTCCGCAAACCGCGATCCTCCTGTCTCAGCCTCCCAAATGCTGGGATTACAAACCTGCGCCACCACACCCGGCTTCTATTTTTTTATTCTTTATTTTGTTTTGTTGTTGTTGTTGTTGTTGTTGTTGTTGTTTTCTGTCCTTTTTTTAATTTTTAAGCACTCTTATACTGACACAGAAGTAAAAGAACTGAACTTAAATATGAAAAATGCTTTACAATTCAATTCACAATTTTATATATTTGTCTTACTCATATGTCAGTGAAAAATCAGCAACTATTATGAAAAGAGGATACTTTTACCACAAAGAAGCAAAAATTAGAAAAAATTTATAAAAAATGTATTCAGCTATGAGAGGCGGTGTTCCCTTGGCGTCTCACTTCCCTCTCGTCTGCGTGCTGATGTACAGTACGTTGTTTCCTCGGATAAACACACCCCCATACTTATTCTTCAGGTGTCCATTTACATATTCTTCTGTCTGCTCCAGGGCTGTGTTCATGTAGCCATCCAGGCAAGCCAGGACCCCTCGATAATCCACTCCAGAATTTAATTTTACCACAACTGGCCGTCCGGTGATTTACTTTAAGAAGTCACTAGGGGTTTGCTTCCGCAGACTCACTTTACCAATCTTGGGAGGCAGGAACCCTGAGTTCTAATCCCAGCTCTGCTACTTAATTAGCTATGTGGCTTGGGTAACCCATCATTCCACCTCTCATGGTCCCAGGTTCCTCATCTCGCCGCCGGGATCCACAGCCCCGACCCCCACGAGCCCGGCCTCTGCGGATCAGCGCAGCCAGAACCTTATTCTTTATTTTGAAACAAGGTCTCGCTAAGTAACAGAGGGCCTCACTAAGTAGCTGAAGCTGGTAACCTGGGATTCTCCTGTCTCAGCCTCCCAAATACTGGGATTCCAAGCATGTGCCACCGTGCCCCGTGAATCTGAACTTTTAAATTAATTTTATATTTATTTTTAGTTTTTATTTATTTATTTTTGCCGTGCTGGTGTTCAAACCCAATTTCGCTTGCCAAATTCTTTTTTTTTTTTTTTTTTTTTTGGTGGTACTGGGGGTGGAACCCATAGTCTTTCTACCTCCGGGCTATACTCCCAGACCTTTTTTTCTTTTCTTTTCTTTTTCTTTTTTATTTGGAGACAGGGTCTCACTAAGTTGCTGAAAGCCTCACTAAGTAGCTGAGGCTGGCTTCGAACCCATGCCATCCTCCTGTCTCAGCCTCCCAAGCGCGGGGATTACAAGCGTGAGCCACCACGCCCGGCCGCTTACCAAATTCTAATGTAATTTTAATCTGCATTACCTCACACGAGAATGTTGCCTATGTATATGTCGTACAGATAAACTTGTAAATAAACAACGACCACTCACAACACAACCATCAAAGCACAGCAGTTGTTAGTGACAGGGCCTCCTCGGGCTGGGGTTTACCCAAGGCACTGGGGAAGGGTCTGCCTGGATCGTGTCATTTCACCCGCCTGACAGCCACTGGGAGGAGGGACTCCTATTTTTCTCTTCTTATCCACGGACCGGGGATACACAGCAGCCATCAGCGATCCGGGAAGGACTGGCGTGCGGTGCGCTGCCTCCTCAGCGTCCCCTCCCGTCTCCCCAGGCATGCTCTGTCCTCTCTCGGACACAGTCAATGCCGCAAGCTTAGTGGCTGCGTGCGCTCACGGTTCTTAAAGCCAGAAGTCAAGTCTTCCCAGGCTCCTCCTGCGGGCTCTAGAGATGGGGCTTGCTCGCCCTTCTCCAGCTCCCCAGGAGGCTGTGTCCCCAGCCCAGGCCCTCTCCCGCCTCCCTCTGCTTCTCTCCTGCCTTCCTCTTCCACTCATGATGGTGCTGGGAATTACTTGGGGTCTCCTGGCCCGTTCAAGACCCCTCTCCAGGACGCCCCACCTCAAGGTCCTGTGATTGGCAACCTTAATTCCACCTGCAGCCTTGACTTCTTGCCAAGTAAGCTAACAGAGCCTAACACAGGCTCCGGGAATTAGGGCTTGCACCTTAGGGTGGGGTGGGGTGGGGGAAGCATTGTTCTGCCTATCGGATTGAAATAATTTTATATCCAGGTGTGGGGGTGCATGCTTGTAAGCCTAGTATTTGGAGGCTGAGACAGGAGGATCTCAGATTCAAAGCCAGCCACAGCCTCAGCTACTTAGTGAGGCCCTCTGCAACTCAGTGAGACCCTGTTTCAAAATAAAGAATAAAAAATAGGACAGAGAGTATAGCTTGAAGGTTGAATGCCCCTGGGTTTCATCCCCAGACCAGCAATAAGTAAATAATAAATAAATAAATAAATAAATAAATAAATAAATAAATAAATAAAGATAGAGGTGTAGCTCGGAGGTATAATGTCCCTGGGTTCCACCCCTAGACTTGCAAAAAAAAAAAAAAAAAAATCCAGCCTCAGCAACCTAGTGAGACCTTGTTTCCCAAAGAGAAGTTTTTTGGAAGGAGTTATCTCAGAGGTAGAATGCCTCTGGGTTCATTCCCAGCACCAATATAAATCTTAAATTTATTTTAATATTTGGGATACTGGGGGTTGAATCCAGTGGTGCACTCGTATTCAACTACATCTCTGAACCTTTTTATTTTGACATAGGGCCCCGCTGAGTTGCCAGGGCTAGCAATCCTCCTGCCTCAGCCCCTCCAGTGGCTGAGGTTCACAGACATGCGCCACCACTCCCAGCTTGAAATAATCTTTAATACGCTCCTGATGTAGTATAACCTTTCTTTGCTTTTCCTACCAACTCTATTCAAACAGTTTCATTTAAATGTTTATATTCGTGCTTTGTTCTTCAATAATTCAGTGTAGTTTAGCAACACACAAAAAGAAAATTACAGATCTTTAGGTACTGGGGATCGGACCTAGGAGGATTCTATCTCAAGCTACAAGTCTCACTAAGTTGCTGAGGCTGGCTGCAAACCTGTGATACTCCTGTCTTAGCCTCCCAAGTACTGGCAATATAAGCGTGGGCCGTCACGATCAGATTGGCAGGCTTTTTTTTTTCTTTTTTTTTTTTTTCTCGGTACTGGGGATGAAACCCAGGGGCATTCTAACTCTGAGCTACACCCCCAGCACTATTTTTTATTCTTTATTTTGAAACAAGGTCTCACTGAGTTGCCAAGGGCCTAAGTAGCTGAGGCTGTCCTCGAACCACGATCCTCCTGTCTCAGCCTCCCAAATGCTGGGATTACAAGCGT
This sequence comes from Muscardinus avellanarius, assembly GCF_963383645.1. NCBI lineage: Eukaryota > Metazoa > Chordata > Mammalia > Rodentia > Gliridae > Muscardinus > Muscardinus avellanarius. The sequence goes on along the minus strand of NC_137798.1, from coordinate 40,985,195 downwards.
GGTCCACGGGCATTTTTCTTACACAAGATAGAAAAACAAATACATAGTCAAACCCAAATCAAAGCAAAAGAGTGTTCCTGCTGTTTCACTAAGTCCCAGTAGGTGGCAGTAATACCACACAAACCAGTTCGAGTTTGATTTCTGTTTATTGAGAGCATCCATCTTTTTGCTACTGAGATTGCAATATTTATTTTTAGTGTGACTTGATGGGCCCCATCTGTAATTTAACAATATTGGGAAAAAATCTGATACCTAATCACAATGATGTAAGCTCTATTCGATTTCAATTAGCATTCACTCTGATTTGATTATAAAACTTTAGCCATTCACACTGCTAATAGGAAGACATTTAGACAATTGCAGCTGTCTGGGGTTATTACATTTGCTATCATTTTCACAGAGTGATTCATGTAAAGACTGGGCCATAAAATGTGTTTGTGTTGCTGGAGACGAGGGGCGGAGGCTTCCAGGCCCGGGGCCTCTAGCAAGCACTTTGCCATTTTGGTCTGGCATTAGGATTGTTTTCATTAGGATGGGAAATACAAGTAGAGGGTGTTTGCCAGTTAGCTGTGCTCCAAAGAGATATTCTTGAGTCTCCATCCTCAGGATTGTTTCATTTGGCAAAAGAAAAGAGGCATTAGCCAAGTCTCCTTTTCCTACTCCGTAAGTGAACTGAATTGCATTTAAACTGAACATATTAGCCACACCCAAACTTATCTTCTGCACAAAGGCCTTCCATGGAATCAGGGTCCACCTTCTCACCTGAAACTATTTCTTCGTGTGTGTGTGTGTGTGTGTGTGTGTGTGTGTTGTACTGGAGATGGAACCCAAGGGGCATTCTACCTGCAAGCTACACCCCCAGCCCTATATTTTATTCTTTATTTTGAAACAGGGTCTCACTGAGTTGCAAAGGGCCTCATTAAGGAGCTGAGGCTGTCCATGAACTGCGATCCTCCTGTATCAGCCTCCCGAATGCTGGAATTACAAGTGTGCGCCACCACGCCCAGCTTACGTGATGCTATTTCTTTTTCTTCTTTTTTTTTCCCGTGTGTGTGCGTTTGTGTGATATAGCAGATTGGACCCAGGGGTCCTCTACCTCTGGGATACACCAACATCATCTCACTAGTTGCTGAGAATGTCACCCACTTGCCAAGGCTGGTCTTAAAAGGACGATCTTCCTGTCTTGGTCTCCCAAGTACTGGGATTACAGGTGTGTGCCGCCACACCCAGCTCACCCAGTACTATTTCTAAGGGCAAATGCTCGAGATGTTGGCTCAGTGTTGCTAGACCACTTGGCAAGGATGTTGAAGGCATGCTTTGAGCAAAAAAAAAAAAAAAAAAAAAAAGCAAAAAGTGATGATAGTAAAGGTCATTTCCAGCTCCCACAGTCCAAGACCAAAATCAGTAACAAAATGTCCCTCAGACTCTAGGAACAGAAGAAGCTGGGATGTGGAAGTAACCCACATGTGATGTCCTGAACAGAGGGGTCTAAAGAGTTGGGCTGTAGAAAGTCGCCCCCCTGCTGTACGTGGACCACCAGGAGCTAGTTCAAGTTTGAAGAAGAAAAAGGTAAAAAAAAAAAAAAAAAAAAAAAAGACCAATGAAAACTCGAGGGTTTTTTTTCTTTGTTTGTTTGGTTTGGTTTTGTTTTTTTTGCAGTACTGTGGATGGAACCAAGGGGCATTCTACCTCTGAGAGATACCTCCCAGCCCTTTGTGTGTGTGGGGGTGGGTGGGGTACTGGGGGTGGAAACCAGTGGCTTTTCTACCTCCAGGCTATACTCCCAGACCTATTTTATATTTTATTTGGAAACAGGGTCTCACTAAGTTGCTTAGAGCCTCACTAAGTAGCTGCGGCTGGCGTCGAACCTGTGTGATCCTCCTGTCTCAACCTCCCAAGTACTGGGATTACAAGCGTGCGCCATCATGCCCGGCCTTTTTGTTTTTGTTTTTTTTCCTTATTCTTTATTTTGAAACAGGGTCACACTGAGTTCCATAGCGCCTCACTAAGAAGCTGAGGCTAGCCGGGCGTGGTGGCGCACGTTTGTAATCCCCGCGCTTGGGAGGCAGAGACAGGAGGATCGCGCAGGTTCGAAGCCAGCCGCATGCGCTGGCTTAGGAGACCCTGTTTCCAAATAAAAATGCAAAAATAGGTCTGTGAGTGTAGCCCGGAGGTAGAAGGGCTTCCAGGAACCCCAGTACCACCAAAAAAAAAAAAAAAAAAAAAAACCAAAAACAAAAAAAAAAGAAGCTGAGGCTGGCTGCAAACCCCAATCCTCCTGTCTCAGCCTCCTGAATGCTGGAATTACAAGCATGTGCCACCACACCCGGCCCAAGAGTTTTAAATATAGATAAATTGGCCGGGCGTGGTGTTGCACACTTGTAATCTCAGTACTTGGGAGGCTGAGACAGGAAGATCATAGGTCCAAATCCAGCCTCAGCAGCTTAGTGAGGCTCTCAGCAACTTAGTGAGACCCTGATTCCAAATAAAATATAAAAATAGGTCTGTGGGTATAGCCCAGAGAGGTAGAAGGCCCTTGGGTTCCATCCCTAGTACAATAAATGAATAAATGAATAAATAAATGCTGTTAACTTGTCAATATGACCTCAGAATTATTTTTTGTTTGAGAAAGTCCAGGTAGTCTCTGATGGCTGGAAAGCAGACTTTGAGGGGAGCTGACAATTGTTTGTTATACTAGAAGATCTTTCTCCTGTGCCAGTGAGAAAATGTAAACTCTCACAGAAACGTCTTCATTCTCGGAGGTCTCCTAGAGCCTTTCTATTTTGGAACAGAACCTAGAATCCAGGATGGCATCTTTTGCAGTCCCAGATCGCACTGGCTCCACACAGACAAGTGCCTCCCTCGACTGCAGATCCAGTTCTAGCCCAGGTTAGACAGGGGTTTTTGTTTTGTTTTGATTTTGTGGTACTGAGGATCGAGCCCCAGGGGCACTCTACCACTGACCTACACCCCCAGAACTTTTAATTTATTTATTTTTTTTGAAACAGAGGCTCACTAAGTTACTGTGCACTGACCTTGAGCAAGGAACGTCCCGTCTCAGCCTCCCAAGTACTGGAATTACAGGTGTGCACACCACTACGCCCTGCTCGCAGGTCGTACACTGCTTATGCAGAAGCTAAAACATGCAGAACTTTCTTAGACCAGGGATCCACCCAGTCCAGTTGGTAGACTGACTTTAACTGTGACAAATACTATACATTTAAGATCTCTATTGGCTTAGTCATCTTCCAGAAAGACAGACATCATGTCTGACATTTAACGTGTTAATGAGTCTTTTTTTTTCCCCCCTATTACAACCACTGTTACAGGTGGTTGCCGGGTGGGCCGGGACCCAAGCTTTTGACCATAAAAAGAAGCCAAGGTCTGAGCCTTTGCGTGCAGAAGGGTGGGGTCCACTTTTCCAAGAAGCTCAGACAATGTAATTTGTAATTTAGAAAAAATGTGGTCCACTTTGCCAGGGTGATTCTCTTGGAATTTAGAGAGAAGGCTGTGGGTGGGAGGTAGGGATGGGGAGGGGAGGATGAGGTGGTGTCCAGATGCTCATAAAGACAGCCCAGAGCCGGGCGTGTGGCACGTGCTTGTAATCTCAGCATTTGGGAGGCTGAGACCGCAAGATCTCAGTTCAAGGACAACCTCACTCAGCTACTTAGTGAGTCCCTTTGCGACTCAGTGAGACCCTCTTTCATAAAACAAAAGACTAAAAACTAGGTCTGGGGGTGTAGCTTGGAAGTAAAGTGCCCCTGGGCTCCATCCCCAGCACCAAAAAAAAAGACAGCCCAGGAACATAAATACATAAAGATTGCTGGTGTGTGTGTGTGTGTGTGTGTGTGTGTGTGTGTGTGTGTGTGTACTGGGGATTTGGGGAGCATTCCACCTCTGAGCTACACCCCCAGCCCTTTTTATTTGTGTTTGGGGTTTTTTGGGTTTTGTTTTGTTTTGTTTGGATACTCGAATGGACCCCAGGGGTATTCTACCTCTGAGGTATGCCCCCAGACCAATTTTTATTCTTATTTTGAAACAGGGTCTCACTAGCCTACTTGCTGAGGCTGGCCTCAAATCTGCAATCTTCCTGTCTTAGCCTCCCAAGGACTGGGACTACAGATGTGTGCCACCACACCTGGCTCTATTTACTTATTGTGAAACAGGATTTTGCTAAGTTGCTGAGGCTTGCCTCAAACCTGCAATCCTGTCTCAGCCTCCCAAGGACCCAGATTACTGGTGTGTTCCAAAGAGCACAGCTCCGTATCTGTCTCTTCAGACCGGTCTGTGTTCAGTTGTTTTGAAACCAGCAGTTGAGCACATTTCTCAGTCCCTTTGTAGAAGGGACTCCTGTTACTCTTCAGTGGTGGGAGACCCACGGCTGCAGGCGCTCCTGGGTCCCGGTCACAGCAGAGACCCAATGTCCCCTCGAAAGTAAGCAGGAAGCTGGGAGTGGTGGCACATGTAATCCCAGGTACATGTAATTACAGGTTCGAGGCCAGCCTCAGCAACTTAGTGAGGCCATTTCAAAATAAAACATAAGCCGGGCATGGTGACGCACTCTTATAATCCCAGCATTTGGGAGGCTGAGACCAGAGGATCACAGTTTGTGGACAGCCTCAGCTACTTAGTGAGGCCCTCTGCAATTTAGTGAGACCCTATTTCAAAGTAAAGAATAAAAAATTAGGAGTTGTAGTCCAGAGGTCGAATGCCACTGGGTTCCATCCCCAGACCTGCAATAAATAAATAAATAAATTAAATTAAAAATAAAAAGAGCTGGAGGTGTAGTTCAAAGGTAGAACAACTACCCCCACGAGTAAACCCCCATCTCGCGAGATGCATACCTTGAAAAGGAGAGCCCGCGTCCTCAAGCTTCGGACAGGCGCGCGGGCCCCATGTTGCCTCGCCCTGATCCCCGGGAGAGCCGTGCCATTAAAACTTTACATGCCACGTGTACCAGACCTCTCTCGTGTTTTTCACACTCCGCCGTACTCACTTATTTTTTATTTTACTTATCATTTGGTGCCGAACCGGGAGAACTCTTGGGTCCCTCCCCATTTTTTTCTATTTTTTTCTTTTTTCTCTTTTTATTTTTACTCTCTTTTTGAGCCCCCAGACTCTCCGACCCGCCAGCATTTCGACTGTGAGGTCCCACACCAGCGCTCCGCTTGCAGGCATTGCTCCCACCACTGCCGCCGCTGCCGCCCTGTGCCTGCCCGGACTGTAAGCCTTCTTCCCCAGCCCCGCGCTCTCCGGGAGAGCCAGCGGCCTTCTTCCTGCCCCGGGCTCTGCTGAGAGTCCGCAGCCATCTTTCCAGCCCCGAGCTCTGCTGAGAGCCGGTGGCCATCTTTCCGGCCCCGAGCTCTGCTGAGAGCCGGTGACCATCTTTCTGATCCCGCGCTCTGCTGAGAGTCTGCGGCCATCTTTCCGGCCCTGCTCTCTGCTGAGAGCCGGTGGCCATCTTTTTCCACCTACATGCTCTCTTCCGGAGTGCCGGCAGCCATCTTCCACTGCCAACGCGGCTGCGGCCACCACCACCGGGGTGTGCAGGCTCCGCAGGCCACCAGGCTGCCAGTTCTACCCGCCCTGAGCCAGGCTCCTTGGGTGATGCTGGCATCTGCTCTGTCCGCCAACCACCTGGGCGGGCCAGGATCTCTGCCTGCCGCTTGGACCTCCTAAAACCGCCGTTCCAGCTCAGCGCTCCAGTCACCGCCGGGACCTCTGGCCGATTTGCCCCGCCCGCCCCGAGCCAGGCTCATTGGGCGGCGCACAGCCAGCTTCGGTGTCCGCCATAGTCACCCGCGCCATGCATAGCTCTACTCGCTGCTGCTGCTCCGTTCCGCCCGCCCAAGCCAGGCTCACTGGCGGTGCTCCTCAGGGCCCAGCCTCAGTGACTGCCGCATTCCTGGAAGCCATTTTGTCTCCACGCCGCAAACCCGGCAAGCCATGCCACCTGCGTGCCACTGTTTGATCCTGCCTGCGCCGGCCACCAGTGCCATCCACACCAGCCACCGGCATCCATGCACCCCAGCTCCACTGCACCCCCCCAGCAGTTTCTCAGCACTTGTCGCAGCCAGCACTGGCCGGCAATGCTTCACTCCGATAAACTGCCTCCTTCCCTTGGTTAGCGGGTTCTGGACTTGGGTCTTCCGGTCCACTGGGACCCCAAAATCCAAGCGCTTGGTGACCCATTGTTCCCCGGTCCACTGGGACCACCCTCCGGATGACCAGGTCATCCTCCAGTTTTGAGAAGGGATGAAGACGTTCTTCCCTATCTCTTAACCTCTGTTTCTGACCGATTGAGCAGGGAAATCGGGGACGCCCATTTCCTGTTCTTCGTTTCTGCCCGCCAACCAATTATGGGGAGTCGAACCTTTATACTAGCAGATGCCCTGAGAGCCTGTCTGCCTTGATACGAGTTGGGAAATGGGTTGTGGTGGCCCAGGAATAGTTAGGAACTTTTATAAGCAGTCTGGTATCCCTCCAAATGCTCTCCCCCATCAGCTTCCATTTATTTTCCTGCCAGCTGCCATTTTGTGATGGCGCGTAGTCACTGCCTGGTGATGTCACAGTCGCCATCTTGGCCCATGCCAGACTGCAATTTTGCTGAGCGGCCCGCTCAGGCACGCCCTAGGTGCTGCGGGAAACGCCAGACCAGGGCTGGGGAGACACCCTCTGCCCGTGGGGAGTCTGCGTTGCCATTCTCGCCAGACACCCGCCCCGGGACGCGCTTTTTGTGTGTGAGTGTAGGTCCGTCGCAGCTGACAGAACCTTAACATGGCATCTAAAGTTTTAATTCCAGAGAGAAACAGGCGGAGATGGAGCGTACACTCTGACTTTGCCAAAAAGCAGATCCCTGGTAGCTGCCCTTTGGCTGGCGGTGGCGGCTCAGCCCTCTGGAGCGCCACCTAGGTGTGGAGGACTGCAACAACGGCTACCTCCAGGAGCCTGCCTGAAGTGGGGCGAAGCCATGCCCACCAATCAGACTGTGCCCAGCGTGTGGCCAGGAGGGCCACTGGAACAGTGCCCTTGGAAAAGGGTGAGCCCCAGGTGCTTCAACACAGGGGGAGCACCTTTCTAGACCAGGCCCCACTGCTGGCCCTACTCAGCCTGGCTGAAGACTGATGGCTCCTGGATCCCTCAACCTCTATCCTCTTTGCCAGCTCGGGGTAGCTCTCCAGGTACTGAGTAAGCCAGTCTCCTTTTTGGTCGCCTGCTCAATCTCATGATTTGTTTTTTTCTTTAATAGCCCTTGCCTGTTCAAGCCTCCTCAAGCGCACATCACCAAGCTGTCCAGGGTAACCTCCAATTTGCACTACAGCTATGCACCCACCTGCACCCCCTTCTGGGGGACTGGACTCCTGACTCCTCCTGGCCTGGGGCCCCTGATGACGCCCCTTCACAGCAGGAAGAAGCTAGAGGGTCCAATCGTCATCCGTTATCCCTACCATCAAAAGGCCGGGATGATAAGTTGGGTCCTGCACTCATGTGACTTTGTGTCACATGACCTCTGCAGGGCAAGGGAGGGGCTGAAACCCCTGCGAGAATTGGGTGTTCCCGCGAGTAAACCCCCATCTCGCGAGATGCATACCTTGAAAAGGAGAGCCCGCGTCCTCAAGCTTCGGACAGGCACGCGGGCCCCACGGTGCCTTGCCCTGATCCCCGGGAGAGCCGTGCCATTAAAACTTTACATGCCATGTGTACCAGACCTCTCTCGTGTTTTTCACACTCCGCCGTACTCACATTATTTTTTTATTTTACTAGCATAATTTTTAATTTTACTTATCACGGAGGATGACCTGGTCATCCGGAGGGTGGTCCCAGTGGACCGGGGGACAATGGGTCACCAAGCGCTTGGATTTTGGGGTCCCAGTGGACTGGAAGACCCAAGTCCAGAACCCGCTAACCAAGGGAAGGAGGCAGTTTACCGGAATGAAGCGTTGCCGGCCAGCGCTGGCTGCGACAGAAGCGCTGAGAAGCTGCTGGGGGCGCGGTGGAGCTGGGGCGCACGGATGCCGGTGGCTGGTGTGGACGGCGCTGGCGGCTGGCACAGGTGGGATCAGTGGGGGCGCACAGGCAGCGTGGCTTGCTGGGCCCGTGGCGTGGAGACAAAATGGCTTCCGGGCACACGGCAGACGCTGAGGCTGGCCCCAAGGAGCACTGCCAGTTAGCCTGGCTTGAGCGGGTGGAACGGAGCAGCAGCAGCAAGTAGAGCTACGCCTGGCATGGGTGACTGTGGCGGATACCGAGGTCGGCTGTGCGCCACCCAGTGAGCCTGGCTCAGGGCGGGCGGGGCAAACCGGCCAGAGGTCCCGGTGGTGACCAGAGCGCCGGGCTGAAATGGTGGTTTTAGGAGGTCCAAGCAGCAGGCAGAGGTCCTGGCCCGCGAAGGCAGTCGGCAGGCAGAGCAGGTGCCAGCATCACCCAAGGAGGCTGGCTCGGGGCCGGAAAGATGGCTGTGGGCTCTCCCGGAGAGTGTGGGGCTGGGGAAGAAGGCTTACGGTCCAGGCAGGCACGAGGCAGCAGCGCGGCGGCTGCCCAGATGGAGGAGCCCGCTGGCACCACCATGTCGGCGGGCACCGCGAAGGTGGCGTGGGGGCTGGCAGATGGAGGAACCAACTTGCACCGGGGCAGGTCGCGCGGGCTGGTGCTTTTGTGCAAAGTCCGAGCTTGTGCGCAGATAGAGTCAGCTGCAGGCAGAGCGGATGGAGGGTCCAAGAAGCGCAGGTCCATTAGGCAGGTCCAGGTTAAGGCCCCATTAATTCGATACGGCCTTCGGCACCAATATGATTAATAAATAAAGATGCGCGGGTCCCATTGGCGCACAGATACACGCGGAAATCCGTTATAGGTGGTAAGGATGCCTTTATTCGTGGGGAGTCGGCCTCCAGCCACCGCGAGCTCGCGGGGGCTAGTGGGGGAGAGCACGCCAGTCTGTCTTTATTGGGCTTCTCTTAAATTGAGGGGCGTGGTCTCCTCTGGGAATCACAGGGCTCTGCCTCCTAGCTTCCGGCCCCGCCCCCTGCGGGGCAGCGGCTCAAACCTTTCAACCATCAGTTCCCAAGATCCCAACATGGATCTGGCTTTCTGTTACCTCTGAGTTCACTTCCTATACTGTTGCCCTGACTCACACCGCCTCACCGTGCTGGCCCCCGCTGGCCCCAGGTAGGCCCCCACAGGGCCTTTGCACTTACTGAGTACTGCCCAAGTCATTGCTTCAGTGTTGCCGCCTCTTCTTCCCTGGCCACCCACTTAAAACGTCCACTTGCTCACCGGTTCTACGTTTCCATAACAATTCCCCCCATTAACCTCTTCCTGCCAGTGCTTGGGAGGCCGAGACAGGAGGATCACACAGGTTCGAAGCCAGCCTCAGCTACTTAGTGAGGCTCTCAGCAACTTAGTGAGACCCTGTTTCCAAATAAATATAAAATAGGTCTGGGAGTATAGAAGGCCTCTGGGTTCCACCCCCAGGACCACCAAAAAACAAACAAAAAAACAAACAAACGTTTTTCTCTTGCTATTCCTTTACTTATTTATCTTGTACGTTTGTCCCTCCTGTAGAAGGTGAACTCTCTGAGGGCAGTTTTGTACTTTATCTCCAATGCCCTAAACAGAATTTTGTTCATTTTTGGTACTGGGGACTGAACCCAGGGGGCATTCTACCTCTAAGCTACACCCTTGCTCTTTTAATTTTTTATTTTGAAACAGGATCTAAGTTACCCAATGCTGGCCTTGAACCTGCGACCGTCCTGTCCCAGCCTCTAAGTTCTGGGATTACAGTTGTGCACCACTAAGTTCAGCTCCAAACTTTTGAATGAATTAAGTTCAGATCCAGGGCTGAAGGGGGTGGCTCAATGGAGGAGCGCTTGCCTGGCAGGCTCACAGTGCTCTGAATTTGAACCACAGCACTGCAAAAAATAAAATAAAAATTAAAAATAAATATAAAAAGAATTTAGAAGTTCAGGTTCACAGGGAATGACAGCACATACTTGTAATCCCAGTATTTGGGAGGCTGAGACAGGAGGATCGCCATTTGAGGACAGCCTTAGCTCGTTAGTGAGGCCCTTTGCAACCCAGTGAGACCGTTTCAAAATAAAGAATGAAAAATAGGGCTGGAGATGTAACTTGGAGGTCGGATGCCCCTGGGTTCCATCCCCAGTACCACAAAATATAAAATAAAATTTAATTTAAAAAGTTCAGATCCATAGTCATAATCCCTATTTCCACAAGGACATTCCGATTTGCATGAAGAAAATGTTTTTCATGCAAATTAATAATATTATAAGGAGGAATTCTGAGAGACGGATGGAGCCGCCCAGGAGCACCGTCTGCCCTTGAGAAACCTGAGGTGCGTGTGAGGCCAGGCTTCTAGGCCAGTGGCTCTCGCCGCACGCTCCCAGGCTGGCATGGGCTGTGTGCCTGTAATCCCAGCTCCTCGGGAGGCTGAGACAGAAGGATTTCAAGTTGTAGGCCAGCCTGGGCAATTTAGAAAGAGTTTGTCTCAAAATAAAAAATAAATAAATAAATAAGAAGGACTAGGGATATAGATAGTGGTACAGTGCCCCGGATTCAATCCCCAGTACCACCAAAAAAAAAAAAAAAAAAAAAAAAAAATGCCCGGGCGTGGTGGCGCACGCTTGTAATCCCCGCGCTTGGGAGGCAGAGACAGGAGGATCGCGCAGGTTCGAAGCCAGCCGCGCGCACTGGCTTAGGAGACCCTGTTTCCAAATAAAAATGTAAAAAAAAAAAAAATAGGTCTGGGAGTGTAGCCCGGAGGTAGAAGGGCTTCCAGGAACCCCAGTACCACACACAAAAAAAATAAAAATAAAAATAAATAAATAAATAAAATGTGGTCCAGGGCTATAAACAATAGGTACTGGACTTGTTAAAAATGCCCTCTCAGCCAGGCGTGGTGGCACACACCTGTAATCCCAGTACTTGGGAGGCTGAGACAGGAGGATCATAGCAAGATTGTTTCAAAATAAAAAATAAAATAAGATTAGGGGTATAGCCCGGAGGTAGAATGCCCATGAGTTCTACCCCCAGTATGGAAGGAGAGAAGGGAGGATGGATGGATGGATGGATGGATGGATGGATGGATGGATGGATGGATGGACGAACGGACGGACGGACGGATGGATGGATGGATGGATGGATGAATGGATGGATGGAAGAAAGGAATTATCGAGCCCCACCTGGATTTACTGAATGAAAATCTCTGGGGTAGGAACCATGTGTTTTCTTTTCTTCTTCTTCTTTTTTTCTTTCTTTTAGTACTGGGGAGGGAAACTAGAGGCACTCTATTACTGAAAAACAGCCCAGAACTTTCTTATTTTTTTTATTCTGAGTCAGGCTGTCACTAAATTGCCCAGGCTGGTCTCAAACTTGGGACCCTCCTTCCTCAGCCTCCTAGGTAGTTGGAATACCAAGCATAAGCCACTACCCAGCCAGCTATCTGTGCTTTAACAAGCTCTCTAGGTAACGCTAACAAAGAAGGAACTAAGATAGTGAGTTTATGCCTATAATCCCAGGATTTGGGAGACTGAGACAGAAGGATCTCAGACTTGAGGCCAGCCTCACCAACTCAGCAAGGCTCTCAGCAACTTAGTGAGACCCTTTTTCAAAAAAAAAAAAAAAATCAAAGGGCTGGAGGTGCAGCTGTAAGATAGCATGCCTCAATCACAGCACCCAGCCCCCTCAGAAAAAGGAAGAACATGAACTTCCCCCGAGGGAAAGCCTCTGCCCAGATGTCTGGGGAGGAGGAGTGAGAACCAGTCTGTGACATTTTGAAAGCTCCAACTTGAGCTTCAAACTGAAGTCTGAGAACCAGCCACTGCCTGAGGGAAAGGGCAGCGGGCAAATGTCTAGAGATCTGGAGTCTAGTCCTGACTATGCAGTCGCGTGACCTCGGTGAGAGCCTGCCTCGCCAGCCTCCTCTGATCCCTGGTCACCTGAAAGAGATGCAACACTGCATTCCACACTCTCTCTCTCTCTCCTTCCTTCCTTCCTTCCTTCCTTCCTTCCTTCCTTCCTTCTGCACTGAAGGTCAAGCCCAGAGGCATTCTACTTTTGAGCGACATCCCCACCCCTATTTTACTTTGAAACAATAAAAAGTTGCTGAGGGACCCAGTCAGTTGACCTGAAGCCGGCCTCGAACCTGCAACCTGCCATCCTCCTGTCTCAGCCTCCCAAGTGCTGGGATTATAGCCGTGCGCCACCACGCCCGCTCATTCCTTGCTTTTAATGTATGAACAGTGAATCTTCCCAACACGACTCTGAGGACCCAGACGGCTGACCATGTCACTGTAACAGCCACAGCCCACAGAGGGCGCAACATCAGACCCCTATAGGATGATGGCCCGCGAGGTTATAACAAGGCTGAAAATTTCCCATCACTTCCGAGCGACACCCCCAGCCCTATCTTTTAATTCTTTATTTTGAAACAGGGTCTCACTGAGTTGCAAAGGGCCTCCCTAAGTAGCTGAGGCTGGCTTCACACCTACGCAATCCCCGTCTCAGCCTCCCAAGTGCGGGGATTACAAGCCTGCGCCACCACGCCCGGCTTTCATTTTCACTTTGAAAGAGTCTCACTAAGTGGCTGAGGCCTCAGTAAGCTGCTGAGACTATTTTCAAACGTGCTCTCCTCGGCCCCCCAAGCACTGGGATTGCAGGCACGTGCCACCGCGCCCGCTTATCATTTATCTCTTATCTCTGGTTCCTGTCATTTTTCTCTTGTTCTCATTTAAATCCCATGTCGTTTTGTTCATCGTGGCCCTGGAAACAGCAGGCTACACCGTCACCGTGCGTGGTGGTGGAGGGGCCTCTGTGCACCGTAAAGCCTGGGTGTGTAGCCGACTACAGGTAGCATCTGGGTTTGTCTAGGCATATTCTATAACAATGTCTACACGATGCTGAAACCACACAGCATTTCTCAAAACCTCCCATCAGGCCGGGCGTGGTGGCGCACGCTTGTAATCCCCGCGCTTGGGAGGCAGAGACAGGAGGATCGCGCAGGTTCGAAGCCAGCCGCGCGCGCTGGCTTAGGAGACCCTGTTTCCAAATAAAAAAGTATAAAAAATAGGTCTGGGAGTGTAGCCCGGAGGTAGAAGGGCTTCCAGAAACCCCAGTACCACCAAAAAAAAAAAAAAAAAAAAAAAAAACCAAAACCTCCCATCATTAAGTGACGCTTTGTAACTGAACATCTGGATTCGCATCGTGGTGAGTGTGAAGCCAAAGAAAAACCAGGAAACACGTTTGGAGAAAGACTTCTTACTGCAGAGAGCACCAGGGTTATTTCCAAAGCAATGCTCTCCTGCTCTCCCCAGGAACAGAAGCAGGGGGTTTTACTGGGGGAGCCTACACACATTCACATAGGAAACACTGTGAGGGCAGGCAGCGCCTGAGCATGTTTAGTTTAGGTGTATCTGTGTGTGTGTGTGTGTGTGTGTGTGTGTGTGTGTGTGTGTGTGTGTGTGGTGGGGTTAAACCCAGGGAATTCTACCTCTGAGCTACACCCCCAGCCCATTTTATTTTTTATTTAGAAATGGGATCTAACTAAGTTGCTAAGAACCTCACAAAGTTGCTGAGGCTGTCCTCCTGACTCAGCCTCCCAAGTACTGGGATCACAGCTATGCATCACCACGCCCGGCTTAGGGTGTACATTTCTGAGCATGCTTAGCTTAAAGTCACGGCTCCAGAAGGAACGCTAGCAGACACACTTCTGAGCATGCTCAGCTCAAGGAACTAGAGTGCACAGCCAAAAGGTTAAGATGGTGGGCCCCTTCTGGGCATGCTTGGGTCAGTATTACAAAGAGCCAAGTTTACTTTAGGTTGCCTAAAAGAATGAATCAGAGTGGCTGGTGACCTTTGCGGTTTCTCCACAGGTTTGAAAGCATCATAGATGAAAGAAAGAAAGAAAGAAAGAAAGAAAGAAAGAAAGAAAGAAAGAAAGAAAGAAAGAAAGAAAGAAAGCCGGGCATGGTGGCGCACGCTTGTAATCCTTGCGCTTGGGAGGCTGAGACAGGAGGATCACGTAGGTTTGAAGCCAGCCTCA
>NC_137798.1:40766142-40966142 GCF_963383645.1 Muscardinus avellanarius | reverse complement strand
AGTCTCTCCACGCCTTGCCCTAGGACAGGATTTGCGGCTCCACGTGGCTGAGGTCACCCTAGCCTCAGGCGCTCCGCTCCGGGGCGCTGGCTCCCTTCAGGAGATGGGGATGATAGTTTGCTCACTGGGAGGCGGTAGTTGGGCCAGATGACCCCTCGAGATTCTTTCCAGACAGAGAAAGAAAGCTGATTGGATGAAGAGTGACGTATTAGCTAGGCACACACCTGTGATCCCGGGACTTGGGAGGCTGAGATAGGAGGATCAAAGGTTGAGGACAGCTACTTAGTGAGGCCCTGTTTCAAAATAAAGAATAAAGAGGGGGGAAGGGCTGGGAGTGTAGATCGGAGGTAGACTGCCCCTAGGTTCCATCCCCAGTACCATAAATAAATAAATAAATAAATAAATAAATAAATAAGAGCTAGGCTTGTAGCTGAGAGGTAAAATGCCCCTGGGTTCAATCTCTAGTGTCTCTCTCTCTCTCTCTCTCTCTCTCTCTCTCTCTCACACACACACACACACACACACACACACACACACACACACACACACAGCATTAACAGAGAAGAATTAAGAGACGATTTCGATGATGATGGCAAAACCGGCTCTGGGCATTCGTTTCAACGCAGGATGAGCCAAGCACAGGGCCGGCAGAAGCCAGAGCGCTCGCGAGGTGCGGTCTTTCCCCGGGACTGCGGTAAAGGCGGCACTGTTGTCTCAGCCAAATTACCCAGCCTGGGTGCACATCCTCAACCCAGCTTTCCAGAAATCCTCTCCTCAGGAAAATGGGATTCCTCAGGGGGGAGTGCTTCCACAAATGGCCAGCAGATGTCGCTGCAGACAGCACATCCACCCGCGTTCCTCTTCCCGATGTGGATTTCCACCTGCCCCGCGGTCCTCACCTGCTCCCTCCAGCCCGTGCATCCCCTGCTGTCTCCCCAGCCTCCCTGCCCTGAAATCCAGCTTGGGGCTCCGCTGCTGTCCTGGCAACCTGGGGTGACCCTCACCCTTCAAGCTGCACAGCGGGGATTACTTACCAAGGATCCATTCCTGGGTGGGGTCCTGCCTGGGAGTTGGCCAGGTGGTGCAGGGGCTGGCTCCCCTAGGCCCTATTTCTCCCACTGTCTCAGAGGGTACAATTTTTCAAACATTTGCATTGGAAGATTTGGTGATGCATTAATCTGCCTTGCTTTCTAAAAATATCAGTGTTTTGGTAAAATAATAATAATCCCTAATGTTTAGCTGCCTACAAGCAGCCCTGGGAAGCAGGAAATGATGAGCAGGACCGAGCCAAGTGGATGACTTATCCAGAGGAAATATGTGACAGTCACAGGACTGGTCACAGCGGAGACCTGGTAACAAGGACAAACACGAAAGGCGCCCAGCCAGCCTGCCCCTCGCTGGCTGCTCAGGGACCCGGGGCTCCTCTTATTCTGTCTCCCACATGCTTTTAGCGTGTAAAAATCAGCTAAGAAGCGCTGGGCATGGTGGCACACCCTTGTAATCCCCGCACTTGGGAGGCGGAGACAGGAGGATCGCACAGGTTCGAAGCCAGCCTAGCTGGCTTAAGAGACCCTGCTTCCAAATAAAATATAAAAAATAGGTCTGGGAGTGTAGCCTGGAGGTAGTAGGGTTCCATGAACCCCAGTACCACCAAAAGATATCAGTTAAGAATAACTTTTAGGACCAATATTTTTACAGGTATCTTTCCCCATAGATAGCCTCAGAGACAGATCTCAATTCCCAACACTTATCCAAGCAATCCAGTGAACGGAGTTTCTACTTTTTCTTTTTTCTTTCTTTTTTTTCTTTTTGTGGTACTGGGGATGAAACCTAGGGGCACTCTACTTCCAAGCTACACCCCCAGCCCTATTTTTTATTCTTTATTTTAAAACAGGGTCTCACTGAGTTGCAGAGGGCCTCATTAAGTAGCCGAGGCTGTCTTTGAACTGCGATCCTCCAGTCTCAGCCTCCCAAATGCTGGGATTACAAGCGTGCGCCACCACGCCTGGTTGGAACAGAGTTTCTAAATGGAGGTCCTGGAAGAGCATTTCCCTGAGTGTTTGCAAGAAAGGGCTGGGGATCCAGGTTTCCAGATTCCCACCCTTGTTCAAAATCTGAAACGATCTTAGCAACTCAAATTCTGTTTCCCTTTGTTCTAAACTATCCCCAAGAACTTGTCCCATAGTATGAAGGAAGTTTCTACTCTTCCACAGTTTCTGGTAGTGAGTTTGGCTCGGCCCCTGAAACTGAGAAGGATCATGAGCCTCTCACCTAATTATAGTGCCCCAAAATCAAGGACCTCAGCTGGGCATGGTGGCACACACCTGGCTGGAATCCCAGTACTTGGGAGGCTGAGACAGGAGGATCAGAGGTTCAAAGACAGCCTCGGCAAGTAGTGAGACTCATGAACCTGGTGAGACCCTTTTTGTTTTGTTTTTTGTTTTTTTTTTTGTGGTACTGGGGGTGGAACCCAGAGGCTTCCTAACTCCGGGCTATACTCCCAGCCCTATTTTATATTATATTTTTGAAACAGGGTCTCATGAGGCTGGCTTCGAACCTGCGCAATCCTCCTGTCTCGGCCTCCCAAGCACGGGGATTACAAGCGTGCGCCACCACGCCCGGCAGACCCTATTTCAAAATACAAACAAAATAGGGCTGGAGGGTGTAGCTTGGAAGTAGAATGCCCCTGGAATTAATCCCAAGTGCGACACACACACACACACACACACACACACACACACACACGAACAACGCCTCCTGTCATTTGTGTCTCAGATCCTGCCAAGTGTTAGGCTCTTGTGTGGGACCTGCTTTATTTCTAAGTCTCCTCCTCCCCTGACTAAACTCAGAATGGATTTATACCCAAGACAAAATAGCAAGGGCATTGGTATGCAGGGAGACAATGTGCGTTCAGCCTTCGCCGCCTTCCTGGTCCAACCTCTCCTCCCAGAACCCAACAGAACACGCGCGGTCCCACACACCGCTGCACAGGGCTCTTTACTGCCCACAAGCCGGGAAAAGGGAGAGCCAGGAGCCTGGCCAGGCCAACGCCTGCCTCCGCCTGCCTCCCAGCCAGCTCCCCACAGGCCGCCTGGGCACGTGGCCGGGGCACCGCAGCACACCAAGAGAGCTGCACGAGGCATCTACTGAAGGGATGTTTCTGTAGTTCCTGAGAGAAACAACAACAACAACAACTTTGTTGGACTTTTGTCTATGTTACAGTGTAGTGTTTAAAAATCGCTTTGGGGAGCTGGGTCTGGTGGCCCACTCTTGTAATTCCAGCGCTTGGGAGGCTGAGACAGGAGGATCACATGGGTTTGAAGCCAGCCTCAGCTGCTTAGTGAGGCTCTCAGCAACTCAGTGAGACCCTGTTTCCAAATAAAGTATAAAATAGGTCTGGGAGTATAGCCCAAAGGTAGAAAGTCCCTAGGTTCTACCCCCAGTACCACATACACACACAAAAAATTGCTTTGGGGAGCCAGGTGTGGTGGTAGTAGTTTGTAATCCTAGCACTTGGGAGGCTGAGACAGGAGGATGGCAGGTATGTTTGAAGCCAGCCTCAACAATTTACTGAGATTCTCTTTCAAAATAAAAATAAATAAATAAAGCTGGGGTGGTATACACTTGTAATCCCAGTACTTGGGTGGCTGAGACAGGAGGATCACAGGTTCAGGGCCAGCCTTAGCTACTCAGTGAGGCCCCCAACTTAGTGAAACCCTGTTTTCAAAATTAAAGAATAGCTAGGCGTGGTGGCGAATGCCTGTAATCCTAGCATTCAGGAGATCTAGACTGGAGGATTATGGTTCGCGGACAGCCTCAGCTACTTAGTGAGGACCTCTGCAACTTAGTGAGACCCTGTTTCAAAATAAAGAATAGAGCCGGGCGTGGTGGCGCACGCTTGTAATTCCTGCACTTGGGAGGCTGAGACAGGAGGATTGCACAGGTTCGAAGCCAGCCTCCGCTACTTAGTGAGGCTCTCAGCAACTGAGACCCTGTTTCCAAATAAAATATAAAATTGGTCTGGGAGTATACCCCAGAGGTAGAAACTCCCTGGGTTCCATTCCTGGCACCACAAAAAAGAAAGAAAGAAAGAAAGAAAGAAAGAAAGAAAGAAAGAAAGAAAGAAAGCAGGCATTAATAAACTGGGCGTGGTGGCACATGCTTGTAATTCCAGCATTCGGGAGGCTGAGACAGGAGGATCGCAGTTTGTGAACAGCCTCAGCTACTTAGTGAGGCCCTCTGCAACTTAGTGAGACCCTGTTTCAAAATAAAGAATAAAAAATAGAACAGGTGGTGTAGCTCAGAGGTTGAATGCCCCTGGGTTCCATCCTCAGACCCACAAATAAAAGAAAAACTAAACTAAAGAATGAAATATAGGACTAGGGGTGTAGCTTGGAAGCAGAATGCCCCTGGCTTTAATCCCCAGTACCACACAAAAAAGTAATTAATTAAAAAATAAAAAAATCACTGGGGGTATAACAGAGATAGAATACCCCTGGGCTCAATCCCTAATACCACATGCACAGAGCCTTTCATTGTAATTCTGGAGCCAAAAGCAGCCCTGTGCAGCCTGGGTGGACACACCCTGTCCCCAGCCTCCTCGCGGTGGCCAAGGAAGCAGAAGGTGGTGGCCCTTGTCCAAACTACCACTAGACCATCAGGCCTCACCTGGGAAAAGAGGCTGTAAGCTTGGAGCCTGTGGGCTCCACAAGACACCGAAACTTTCTGACACTTTCTGAACCCAGCATTCCACCTCTCAGCTACACTCCCAGCCTTATTATTATTATTATTTTTTTTACTACTGGGGATGGAACCCAGGGGCATTCTACTTCCAAGCTACACCCCCAGCCCTATTTATTTTTTCTTTCTTTCTTTCTTTCTTTCTTTCTTTCTTTCTTTCTTTCTTTCTTTCTTTTTTGAAACAGGGTCTCAATGAGTTGCAAAGGGCCTCACTAAGTAGCTGAGGCTGGCCAAGAACCGCAATCCTCTTATCTCAACCTCCCAAATGCTGGGATTACAAGCGTGTGCCACCATGCCTGGCTTGTTTTTTTTTTTTTTTTTTTGGTTTTTTTTTTTAAAACAGGGTCTTGCTAAGTTGCTTGAGAGCTTCATTAAGTTGCTGAGGCTGGCCGCAAACCTGCAATCCTCCTGTCTCAGCCTCCCAAATACTGAGATTACAAGCCTGTGCCGCGTCACCTGGCCTGGGTTTTGTTTTTTCTGTCCTTAACAGTGGAAGCTCAGTGCTGTAGTGAGTGGGCCACACAGCAGAGGTTCGGGGGCCATGGAGGGAGGGGACGTGCTCAGATCTGGCCACTGAGGGTCCTGCTCTCTGTGGACTCACATGGCGGCTCTGCTCCTCTGTGAAACCTGCCTGGCCCCTATGGTAGGTGCCTGAGAGCTCATTTGTAGCCAAGAACACAGTAAGGCTTTGTCTGTTTTCACTTCACTGTGAAAGGTCCTGAGCTGTTTTCCTACAGAAAAAGAACCATAGTAGGAGGGCTGGGACTCTGAGGACATTGTAAATGGTAGCTAACCACCATGGGAGGAAAGAAGAAGCCTGAGACAGGATGCAGAAGAGGGTCCGAGGGCTGGAGATGCAGCCCAGCGGTACAGTGCTTATGTGGCATGTAGGGAGGCCCTGGGTTCAGTCCCCAGCTACACACACACACACACACACTCACTCAGAATGTCTCAGTGGAGCTCAACATCAAGACTGTGCCCGCCCTGCTTGGCCTTCAGGGACTCTGTCATAGTGCGCCTGTCTTCCAGACTGACTGCACTGAATGACAGCCCGATTCAGGAGTTCCATTTGCAGAGACTGAAACAGTTTAGGTTTAATTGGTTGTCAACTGGCAAAAGACCACCATGTTAAGAATAAGAGAGGATAGCTGGGTGTGGTAGTGTGCGCCTGTCATCCCCGTACTTGGGAGGCTGAGACAGGAGGATCACAGGTTCGAGGACAGCCTCAGCAAGAAGTGAGACTCTCATCAACCTAGAGAGACTCTGTTCCCAAATAAGAAATAAAATCTTGCTGGGGGTATAGCTCACAGGTAGAATGCCTCTGGGTTCAATCCTCCCATACAATAAATAAATAAATAAATAAATAAATACATACATACATACATACATACATGCATACATACATACATACATAACAGAGAAGAGCTGGGTGCAGCGGTCCATGCCTATAATCCCAGTGACTGGGTGGGTGAGGAGCTGGAACAGGCAGATTGCAAATTCAAGGCCAGTCTGGGCAACTTGGCAAGTAAAAGCCCAGCGAGGTGGCTCGTGCTTGTGATCCCAGTACTTAGGAGGCTAAGACAGGAGGATCACAGGTTGACAGCCAGCCTCAGCAACTTAGTGAGGCCCTCTGAAACTTAGAGATGTGTGTGTGTGTGTGTGTGTGTGTGTGTGTGTGTGTGTGCGCACGCGCGTTGGGGACTGAACCTAGGGGAATTCTACCTCCAAGATACACTCCCAACCCCTATTTTATTTTTATTTTTGAAGCAGGGGCTCGCTGGGTTGATGAGAGTCTCACTACGCGCTGAAGTTGGAGCATCTACCCCCTACCTCAAAGCTACGATCTTCCTGTCTCAGCCTCCCAAGTACTGGGATTACAAGCTTGTACCATTATACCCAGCCTTATTTATTTTAAAAGTGTCTTGCTAAGCCGGAAGTAGTGGCACATGCTTATAATCCCAGCCCTTGAGAGGCTGAGACAGGAGGATCGCACAGGTTCGAAGCCAGCCTCAGCTACTTAGTGAGGCTCTCAGCTACTTAGTGAGACCTTGTTTCCAAATAAAGTATAAAATAGGTCTGGGAGTATAGCCCAGAGGTAGAAAAGCCCCTGGGTTCCACCCCCAGTACCACATAAAAATAAATAAAGAAAAATAAAAATAAAAGTGTCTTGCTAAATTGCTGAGAGCCTCTCTGAATTGCTGAGGCTGACCTTGAACCTGTGATCCTCCTGCCATAGCCCATGTTCAATCCCCAACATACACACACACAAAAGATAACTATGTTTGACAATAGAGTGAAGATCCAAAAACAGAGAATCCATAAAGATCTTCCTAAACCAAAAATCAGACCCTTGTTCTGTCCTCTTTCTTTTTGTATACACACACACACACACACACACACACACACACACACACACACACACACAGCGATACCACCACAAACAACAATACAATGTGCTCATGGTGCTAATTTCCAAGTGTTTCTCTGTTTGTTATGATGTTTGTTGACTTAAACCATATTGAGCTGTATGTGATGGGGAGAAAACCTGTTGGATCACATTATTCAAAACTGTCTCCCAGGGTTGCAGGTAAACAAAAGGTAGCTCTTTGGGAATCCCCACCTCAGCAAAGCTTGGCACCTCCCAATTTTTTCACAAGACTTGTAACAAATCGAGGAATATCTGGGCCTGACTCTTACCACTAGGTGTCATACCACACAACCAGGAACGTAGACCCCAGGTCCTGAAGGCTGTCAGGCACAAAAGCATCAGAGGAAGCACAAAGAAACATATTCCTGGATTTTTAAAACTGCAGCTTCAGATGGGGTGTGTGTGTGTGTGTGTGTGTGTGTGTGTGTGTGTGTGTGTTACTGGGGATGGAATCCAGGGACATTCTACCTCTGCACTACACTCCCAGCCTTATTTTATTTTTTATTTCATTTTGTTTATTTATATTTTGCGGGTCTGGGGTTGGAACCCAGGAGCACTTGTCCTCTGAGATACACCCCATGCCCTATTTTTTTATTCTTTATTTTGTTTATTTATTTACATTTTGCAGGTCTGGGGATGGAACCCAGGGGCATTTGACCTCCGAGCTACACCCCCTGCCCTATTTTTTTATTCTTTATTTTTTTATTTTAATTAATTAATTAATTAATTTGTAGTACTGGGGGTGAACCCAGAGGCTTTCTACCTCCGGGCTATACTCCCAGACCTATTTTATATTTTATTTGGAAACAGAGTCTCAGTTGCTGAGAGCCTCACTAAGTAGCTGAGGCTGGCTTCGAACCTGTGCAATCCTCCTCTCTCAGCCTCCCAAGTGCAGGAATTACAAGCGTGCGCCACCACGCCCGGCTAATTTCTTTGATTTTTTTTTTTTTTTTTTTTTTTTTTTGGTACTGGGGTTCCTGGAAACCCTTCTACCTCTGGGTTACACTCCCAGACCTTTTTTTTTTTTTTTTTTTTTTTTTTTAAACAGGTCTCTTAAGCTAGCAAGGCTGGCTCCAAACCAGCATGCACCACCACGCCCGGCTTATTCTTTATTTTGAAACAGGGTCTCACTGAGTTGCAGAGGGCCTCACTAAGTAGCTGAGGCTGTCTGCGAACCGCCATCCTCCGGTCTCAGCCTCTCAAATGCTGGGATTACAAGTGTGCGCCACCACAGCCGGCATTTTTTATTTTCAAACAGGGTCTCACTGAGTTGCAGAGGGCCTCACTTAGTTGCTGAGGCTGGCCCTGAGCCCACGATTCTCTTGTCTGCACTGCGATTACAAGCGTGTGCCACCACGCCTGGCAGAAGATGTCTTATTCCAGGGGCTATCCTCAGACAGGGGAACACCTACCTATAGTTTACAATTGAAGTAGAAAATACCTTAAGTATATTCTAAATTATAGTGCATTCAGTCTCATTTTCACCATGTGTTTTTCAAGTGTTAATTCTATAACTTCTTTGGCCAAATGATTAATATATTGGGATAGAAATTAGACAACTGTCATGGGGTGCTTAGGTAAATTTCTATGCATTTCACTTTCTTTTTAGAAAAGTGGGAATAATATCTATCTTACAAGATTGGTTCTGAGAACTAATAATGTGATGCAGAAAGTCCTGGAGTTCTTTCAAAAATTTATGCTGTGGTATTTCCAAGAGCCCTGGCCATTCTTCCAAAGCAGGCTTAGACGTACATTTGTGAACACGTAATACAAATTGTAAGCCACAAAAGACCCGAAATGGCATCGAATGGCACTGAACCAATAGCATTGAATCTGGTCTTGTAAAAGCAAGGAAAACACAAAAAGTTAGCTGACATCTCCTACGAATGCACGGTTCATTGGAGGCAGAACCCTGGCGTTGAGCTCTCCTACTGAGACTTAGTTTCAACTTGCCTTGGTAATTGTACCTTCGCATATCATAAGCCTTAAGA
This sequence comes from Muscardinus avellanarius, assembly GCF_963383645.1. NCBI lineage: Eukaryota > Metazoa > Chordata > Mammalia > Rodentia > Gliridae > Muscardinus > Muscardinus avellanarius. Next base: position 40,956,983 of record NC_137798.1, on the reverse strand, counting down.
GGCAATGGAGCCAATCCCTGGGAAGTTTTCGTTTTAACACATGATTACTACCTGGGAGGTTTTCTTTCTTTTTCCTTTTTTTTCCCAACAGGGATTGAGACCAGGGGTATCCTACCTCTGGGCTACACCCCTAGCCCTTTTCATTTTTTATTTTGAAATGGAATCTCGCTAAGTTGCTGAGGGTGTCTCCCTAAATTGTTGGTGCCGGCCGGGTGTGGTGGCGCACGCTTGTCATCCCCACGCTTGGGAGGTGGAGACAGGAGGATCACGCAGGTTCGAAGCCAGCAGCGGTGGCTTAAGAGACCCTGTTTCCAAAACTAAAAAAAAAAAAAAACGGTCTGGGAGTGTAGCCCAGATATAGAAGGGCTTCCAGGAACTCTGCCACCTAATAATAATAATAATAATAATAATAATAATAATATAATAATAAAATAAAATAATTGTTGATGCTGGCCTCGAACCTGCAACCCTCCAGTCTCAGCCTCCCGAGTACTGAGATTAACAGGCCTTGTGCCATCGTGCCTGGCTTTATCTCTTGATCTAACCTTTTTTTTCTTCTTCCCTACATATTTTGTCTCAACAATAAAATACTGGGGGCGGGGAGGGGGGACAGAAATAGAGAATGGTTTGTTAGTATGTGGCCAGTCAAGGAAAACACAATTGCAAAGATCACCAAAAACCTCTGTAGAAGTACAGAGGTAAATTTTGAAGAACTGACAAAGTTGCTTTATTTTTGCCTGGACCAATCCTATAGTAGATGATGAATTCAATCCCCGGCTTGCAGGCTAGGAGCGGGGATGGGACAGGAGCATCAGTTCTATTTCTGCAGGTGAAACCAGAGGATGGTGAACTCAACCCCTTTTTTTTCGGGAGTGGGTACCCAGAATGCATGGACACTCTGACTGCTGCCCTCCCTGGGGCTGAGGAGCAAGTCAAGCCAGCCGGGGAGGGAGGAACAATGCCAGGGCTTTCTTGAGCCTCCTGCAGGACGCCTTTCTTGGCCATCTTTAAGGGGACTCAGCTGGGCACCCAGGAGAGGGCTCAGGATCCATTCTCTGCAGCAGAACAGTATCAATCAGCAACAATGCAATAGTGAGTCCTTCACGACACCTACAACTGCTACTACAAAGATTAGCATCTCGCTTTACTGGGGGAAAGGGGAGGGCTATGCTTCCTCTGAAGTCGTTTTTGCCACATTGAGCTAGAGTTTGCCCCTCCCCTAGTCAACAGGATTATTAATTCCTGGAAAATAATCTGAAGGTTCTCCAAGCATTTAAGTTTTTAATGCCAAAGCTTTCCCAACTTTTACGGGGTGTTCTGGAGATGGTATTGGCAGAAATGCAGACTGGCCTGAGACCTTTTCACCACTAGCGCGTCCTTCCCCGCAGAAAGCAGTTTGGGGGAAGTAAATCCGTACACCTCGCCATCATTTCCACTCTTGCGTTTTTAAAAGATCAAAAAAAAAAAAAAAATGGAAAGGCCTGGCAGGTTGGCAAACCCCAAAGAGGAACTGCCCACCGGGTCTGCGTCCTCGGGATCTCAGCAGCCGACGACCCCAAATCAAATCGGTCCTGGGAAACCCCAGGGAAAGAAGGTGTCTTGCAGAGGGACAGGGTGACCGAGTGCAGGCTGCAGGGAAGTACCTGGGGGAGGGGGCCGCTCGGGAGGACTTTCCAGCCACTCCGCCAACATGACCCCAGTGGCTCATCGCAGGGAGTTTCTCTAATGAGCCCCGGCTCTCTGCAGAGGACGAGGCCAGTTCTCTTTTTCTGGTCTGACTGGCTTGGAAATTCCCCGCGCCTGACCCCGCCCCGGAGAATTCCCCTGCCAGCGTTTATAGGGCGGCGCGGCGGCGCTGGCGAGCCCACAGCAGCCCGAGCGAGGAGCCGCCGCCAGCGCCACCGCAGGAGCAGCGCGCAGCCGGCGAGGCAGACACCGCCGACCCTCGGCGCGCCATGTTGCAGCAGGCCGAGCGCGCCCCGGAGCGGGCCATGGAGGGGCCCCGGGACGGGCTCAAGAAGGAGCGGCTGCTGGACGACCGCCACGACAGCGGCCTGGACTCCATGAAGGACGAGGAGTACGAGCAGATGGTGAAGGATCTGCGGGAGATCCGCCTGGAGCCGCAGGAGGCGCCGCGCAGCCCCGAGCCCTGGAAGCAGCAGCTCACGGAGGATGGAGACTCGTAAGTGGCCTGGCGGGCGGCGGGGGCTGCAGCCCGAGCTCAGGGCGCCTGCTGCGCGGCGTTGGGGGTGGCTGGGGCGCCCCACTGCACGGCCTGGGCTCTGCACCCCGAGCTCGGGGAGCCTGGTGCACGGCCTTGGGGGCTGCAAGCCCGAGCTCAGGGCGCCTGGTGCACGGCCTCGGGGTTTCCTGGGGCGCCCCACTGCACGGCCTGGGCTCTGTAGCCCGAGCTCGGGGCGCCCCGCTGCACGGCCTCGGGGGCGGCAGCTCGGGCCCGGCGGGGGCGGGCGGGGCTGCGCGGCCGGGGAAGTACAGGGCGTCCCGGGCGCGGGGCGGGGCGTCTGGCCGGCGCCGGGCGGAGGGGGTGGGGCCCGGAAAGTCCCTGGGCGCCTGCCAGGAACACTCAGCTCATAATAACCTCGCGGAAAACACCGCGGCCGCGGCCCCCAGAAACCCCGGGCTTGCGCAATCCCCGCCGCCGCGCCTCCCCGCCCCACGCCGCGCGCTCACCGCCCCTGGGGCTTTCCCTCTCGCCCCGCAGGTTCCTGCACTTGGCCATCATCCACGAGGAGAAGGCACTGACCAAGGAAGTGATTCGCCAGGTGAAGGGAGACCTGGCCTTCCTGGACCTCCAGAACAACTTGCATCAGGTGCGCGGCGGGCTCAGCCCGGTGCCCTCTCTGACCCCAGCTGCAGCTAGCACCGTCGCCCCCAGAAGTTTCTAAGTGAACAGTCACTGGTCCTTAACTGCTCTGGCCTTTTACGTTCAAATCAGCCAGTATCTTAAGAGAGTCCCGTGATTTGGGGAGGTTTTTCTGACCCACCTGGGGACTCCGGTATTCGCACCCCCCCCCGCCCCCCACACACCCCTGGCTGGGAGGCTGCGCGTCCAGTCACCACCGGGAGAGGTCCAGGGTTCAGGGAGTCAGTATGTGGGTCTGCACGGTGGTTTATCGTCTCTCTCTTCCCTCTTCCACTTGTAGACTCCACTCCACTTGGCGGTGATCACTAACCAGCCAGAAATTGCTGAGGCGCTGCTGGAAGCTGGCTGCGATCCTGAGCTCCGAGACTTTCGGGGAAATACCCCCCTACACCTTGCCTGTGAGCACGGCTTTCTGGCTTGTATAGGAATCCTGACACAGGCGCTCACGTCGCAGCATCTCCACTCCATCCTGCAGGCCACCAACTACAACGGTAGGTCTGCTTGCCCCTGTCCAAGACCCGGGACGTGGAGAGGGGGTGGAGGGCCACTGGAGGAGTCCAGGCAAGAGCGTAAACTCGCAACATGTGAAAGATTAGGAAGATACGTGTACAAAAATGCCCATTGGGTTCCTTTATGAGGTTCACCCAGAGCCCATGTTCTCAGTTCTTAAAGTTCTGAAGAGGTGACCATATGTCCCATAAAAGAGCAGGGGAAGAGCTCCGTTTGGGTGGGAGAGCTGGAACAAGTGTTTGAACTTCTTGCTTTCTTTTCTCTAGGCCACACGTGTCTGCACTTGGCGTCAATCCACGGCTACCTGGGCATCGTGGAGTTCTTGGTGTCTTTGGGAGCTGATGTCAACGCTCAGGTGAGTCCTTCATGCCTCCTGATGGAGCGGGCTAGGCTCCGCCACAGTAACGCTAAACAAGCTCTTGGTGCAAGTGGGAATTCCAAACTCAGTTGTAAGCATCTCTCGTTGCTTTTGGTTTCAGGAGCCCTGTAACGGCCGGACAGCCCTCCACCTCGCGGTGGACCTGCAGAACCCTGACCTGGTGTCACTCCTGTTGAAGTGTGGGGCAGATGTCAACAGAGTCACCTACCAGGGCTACTCCCCATACCAGCTCACCTGGGGCCGCCCGAGCACCCGGATACAGCAGCAGCTGGGCCAGGTGACGCCGGAAAACCTTCAGATGCTTCCAGAGAGTGAGGATGAGGAGAGCTATGACACGGAGTCAGAGTTCACCGAGGATGAGGTGAGTCTCCATTCATTACCACTGCCCAAGTCCTCAGGGCCATTTGCCCTCCGCCCTCCCAGGCCCTTGCAGCTGCTCCTTTAATCATAGCAGTCTCAACATTATTCATTCATCAAACTCCAGCTTCTGTAACCAGTATCCCAAGAGTAGTGTGTCTCTTTTTTAGTTGTTTTATTTCTTTATTTATTTTGTGGTACTGGGCATGGAACCCAGGGGCATTTGACCTCCGAGCAACACCCCAAGCCCTATTTTTTATTCTTTATTTTGAAACAGGGTCTCACTGAGTTGTAAAGAGCCTCACTAAGTAGCAGAGGCTGGCCGGGATCCTCCTTTCTCAGCCTCCCAAATGCTGGGAATTACAAGCGTGGTTGTTGTTTTAATAGTTTACCCCTCCTCCTCCTCTTTTTTTTTTTTTAATCCTGGCGATTGAACCCAGGCCCTCGTGCATGCTAGACACATATTTTACCATTGAGCTATACCTCCCAGCAATAGCTGAGCCTTTTTTTTAAGGAGAGGAGGAGTTTTAAAGGGAAACCCCCTCTGCCTATAAAGGTTCGTTATATTTAGGTTAGGAAGAAAAGAATCCAAGAATACTTGAGTTCTTCCCAGTGGCAGCCCTGCATCGTCCTAACATTTTTGGCAGAGTTGTGGAAGTTTAATGTGGTTTTTTTCCCCATTGTTTTCAGCTACCTTACGATGACTGTGTGTTTGGAGGCCAGCGCCTGACATTATGAGCAGAAAATGCAGACAAGAACACGGACTTGTATGTACTTATTTGTATGTACTTGTATGTACTTATTTGTACAAAAAGAGAGTTTTATTTTTCTAAGAAAAAAAGAAAAAAGGAAAAAAAATTCAAAGGGTATACTTACCACCACACCGCACACTGCCTGGCCCCACACATTTTTCTGTGGTGGGTCAGCCCTCGTTTTGTTACTTCTGTGGACTTTGTATGGGGGGGACAAGAAAGATCTTTGGAATTCACAGAACACCTCTTTTCATCTTTGCCACTGTCGAGATTTTGGAGAAGGTTACCAAGAGAATCTGATGAGAAGACTACCTTTTATTTATTGTACTTTTGAGTGAACCACCATGGATTCAACGGCTGGCCCCAGTGGTGTCCTGTGACACGTGATAATCAGGGGTTTGGTGGTGTGGGGTTAAAGTCACTACCTACTCAAGGTTTGTATTACCCTCTTGTAAATGATGTAAATGGTGTATTTTGTTGGTAATTATTTTGGTACTTCTAAGATGTATATTTATTAAACAGATTTTTACAAACGGCTATCCTGGTCATTGTCTTTGGGCCGTCAGGGGCTCCCATTCTGAGATTTGCTGGCTCCTCAGGTGGAGGTGGAGCCACGTGGAGGTGGAGCCATGTGGCGGGGAACAGTCAGCGTGGAACTCATTCAGAGAGCAGCTTCTCACAGGCTTAGCCGCCCCCCTCGCCCGCTGGGGCAGGCACGTGTGGGAGGAGGCTGTTGGCAGCCAGGGATGATACGCCATAGGAAATGCCTAGCTCAGCCTTTCAGCCTGTGGCTGGAAGGCTCTAGATTGTAGCCCTCTTTCATCCCCTTGATCTAAGCTATTCCAGAAACCTATTTCCACGGTAGGAAATTAATTGGGGTAAGAGGAATATGCTGAATGTATATTTTATAGAGGTAGGAAAAACTTAAGACAGCTAGAAATCTCCTAATGGTGGAAATTCCTAAGGCTGTGGGCTCAGGTGGGACTGCTCCGATGATGTGTGTTGGCAGAAGCTCACCTCTGGGCTCTCGTTTTCCAACTGGGCCCTTGGGAGCATTGCCCAGGACCATCCGTGTAAAAAGTAACAGTGTCGGGCATGTGGTGCTAGAGAAAGATGCAAGCTACTGCACGACACCCTACACAGCATGGTGAAAGAAACATCCAGAGAGAATGGCCAGGGTTACCTTTCAGGAGAGGCAGATGGTTAGCTTTAATACCCTCTTGTTTTCAGGCGGTTAAACATTGAAACATGTTGCACCTCTAAAAATCGACTTGTCTTGCTCATGGGTCTTGGATAAAAAGTGATGATAAAGCCACGGAGAGTCTTCAGCTCAGGCTACCGAAACTACTGAATGATTCACAGAAGGAGATTTCACAAGAAATCAGTAGCTTCTGTAATCCCAGTACTTGGGAGGCTGACACAGGAAGATCGCAGCTTGGCGCACAGCCTCAGCAACTTAGCAGAACACCCTTCCGTCTCGAGCCAGCACGATGGTGGTCCTACCTCTGCTGTTCTCTGTCAAAATGCCTCCGATTCTTCAGTGAAACCTCCTGTCCATCAGGTCACCTGACCAAGAGTGTTAAATGCTGAAACACCTGAGCGTTGGTTTGGGTTCAGCTCTCTGCTGGTAACTGGAAAGGGTAAGGTGGAGATGAGGGAAATATCCACATCCTTATACCCAAAAGAACAAAGATTGGAAACTTGGCTTCTCCATTTTGGAACGATGCCCTCAGTGTCCCTACTCAGAAGTGACGTTTCTTTCCATTGTAATGGTGTTGTATAGAGGCCAATTCAGCCGTGCACGTTGGCTCAACTTCTGTGCTAGGAGGCTGGAAAAATGGCGGATAGCTGTGGTCCACCCCTCCTGGGCCTTCTTCGAGACCAGCTTTTGAATGGAGCCTCGCCCTCCGGGACGACAGCGGAGTGTCCTCTGCTGACCCACTTGGGCCCGCTGGCCACCTTTCTAGGCTTCAGCCAACCTCAGACGCTTCACCGCACAAATCCCACAGTAGCTGAGTCCAGTTAGGGCCTAAGGTCAGTCCTGGTTCCTTATCGTCCATGTCTCCATCCCCTCCCCCCTTCCATCCCATCATGCCAGTCGGTTGGTTGGCTGATGCCTGGAGTTCCCTGAAGGAAATCAGAATGGAAACACATTAATCTATAGAAAATCTTGTTTTACATTTTGAGTGTGTGTATATGTATGTTGCAAGGGACTGAATCCGAGGCGTTCTGCCTCTGAGCTATATGCCCAGCCCTATTTTTTTGTGGTACTGGAGATGGAACCCAGGGATATTCTACCTCAGAGCTAACCCCCGGCCCTATTTCTTATTCTTTATTTTGAAACAGGATCTCACTGAGTTGCAAAGGGCCTCACTGAGTAGCTGAGGCTGTCCGTGAACCGCGATACTCCGGTCTCAGCCTCCCGAATGCTGGGATGTTAGGTGTGTGCCACCACGCCCGGCTTTTTTTTTTTTTTTTTTTTTTTACACAGGGTCTCGCAAAGTTGCTGAAGGCTTCATTAAATTGCCGAGGCTGTCTCTTGCAACCTTTCATCCTGTCTCAGCTTTCCAGGTACTGGGATTACAGGCAGGTGCCACCACACATGGCTCTTCTTCAAATCTCAGCAAACAAGAACAAAAGCTTTCAAAGAAAACAGTTCAGCAGACTGGGATTCTGCAATCCCGGGATTTGGGAAGCTGAAAAAGGAGGATTGCATGTTTGAGGCCAGCCTTGGCAACTTTGCAAGACCCTGTTTCCAAATTTTATATATATATATGTATATCTATATGTGTGTGTGTGTGTATATATATATATATATATATATATATATGAATTTATATATATATATTGGAACATGTATATATAGGAATTTATATATATAATTTGGAATTTATATATATATATATTTGGAATTTGGAATACTGGAATTTGGACTACATATATATATATATATATATATATATATATATATATATATATATATTTTTTTTTTTTTTTTTTTTCCCCTAGAAGCTAAAGGTCTCCTCAGGACAGGTAGAAGCAAAGGAGCCTTGGGAGAGAGGGAAGTAGCAAGAGAGGGGAAAAAAAGAGTCACATCAGCAACTTCCTTGAACTGAGTTCCTGATTCCTTCTGCTTGCCTCATCCAGCAGGATCAGTTTCCTTTATGGGGCATGTAGACCACGTCATTTCCATAGGGAATTTTTCTTTAAGGAGAGACAAAACTCTAGACTGAGCAATCTGGGTCGCTTCCTGTGCAGCCCGCGTGCTCGGGGGCTTTGCTTTGAAACTGCAGTTGCTTCTGGGAGTGGTTAAGTGGGGCCAGCACTGAGTCAGTGAGACAGGTTCTGTCCCGTCTCCCTTCCCCTCAGATTTTTACTAACTTATCCTAGCTGTAGCGAGGCAAGAAAGGTCAGAGCTGTGGAACTCCAGTCAGAAACCGGCCGAAGAAGTATCCCCAACCTCTGCCCTGGGACAAGACTACCCCAGGATGGTTCTCAATCCTACTGGAGCAGTACAGAAATTGAAACTAGATTGCATTTGTATTCATTTGCATTATAAAGAACTATTATTCTGCAGGCCCTGTGCCGGGAGCAGGAGACAGTGAGTCTTGGCTTCTGCCTCAAGCACCAAGGACCAAGCAGAGACAGAGCGGGCCCTGGGAGAGGGGCCACGGGCTCACACCCCAGCTCGAGGCTTACCCTTACCGCCAGCACTGTCTCTCATTCTACCTCTGAGCTACAACTCAGCACTATTTAATTTTTTCTTTGAAACAGGGTCTCCCGAAGTTGCTGAGGGCCTCACTAAATTGCTGAGGCTGGTCACAAACCTGTGATCCTCCTGTCTCAACCTCCCAAACCCTGAGATTACAGGCATGCTCCACCACAGCTACCACTATCTACACTCGTCTTATGCTCCAAGGGACCAGCAGCATCGTTTTGCTAGGAAACCACTTGTATTCAGAACAAAGCTAATTTCTGGTCTGGGGTTCAGCTGACTATGCCCAGCAGGCTACACCACTTACTGTTATTATCATCATTATTATTGTAGTACTGGGGATTTAACCCAGGGTGTTCTACCACTGAGCTCATCTCCAGCCCTTAATGTATTACAAGACAGGATCTCGATAAGTCACCCAGACTGGCTTTGAACCTGTATCCTCCCTCCTCAGCCTCTCAAGAAAATGGGATTACAGGCATGCGCCACCATGCCCAGCCACACTTTTCATTTTTACATCTGTGTGTGACCCTAGACCCAGCCTGAGAGAGCTCTCCCACCTAGATGGAGCATGGTGGCACAGGCCTAAAATTGCAGGATTTGGGAGGCTGAGACAGGAAGATCACAGGTTCAAGGACAGCATCAGCAAGAAAGCAAGAGTCTCAGCAACCTAGTGAGATCCTGTTTCAATAAATAAATAGCTGGGGGAGCCGGGCGTGGTGGTGCACGCTTGTAATCCCCGCGCTTGGGAGGAAGATCGTGCAGGTTCGAAGCCAGCCTCAGCTACTTAGTGAGGCTCTCAGCAACTTAGTGAGACCCTGTTTCCAAATAAAATATAAAAAAGGTCTAGGAGTTTAGCCCAGAGGTAGAAAGCCTCTGGGTTCTACCCCCAGTACCACCAAATAAATAAATAAATAAACAAATAAATAGCTGGGTGTGATGGCGCATGCTTGTAATCTCCGCACTTGGGAGGCTGAGACAGGAGGATCGCGCAGGTTCGAAGCCAGCCTCAGCTATTTAGTGAGGCCCTCAGCAATTTAGTGAGACCCTGTTTCCAAATAAAGTATAAAATAGGTCTGGGAGTGCAGCCCGGAGGTAGAAAAGCCCCTGGGTTCCACCCAGTACAAATAAATAAGTAAGTAAGTAAATAAATAAATAGATAAATAAATAATATATAAAGGGCTGGGAAGTAGAATGCCTCTGGGTTGAATCCTCAGCACTATAATAAATAAATAAATAAATAAATAAACAAACAAACAAACAAACACCCCATCATGGTAGCACGCACTTGTAATCCCAGTGCTTGGGAGCCTGAAACAGGAGGATCACAAGTTGTTCGAGGCTAGCATCAGCAATTTAGCAAGACTCTCAGCAACTTAAACAGACCTTGTTTCAAAATAAAATAAGCCGGGCGTGGTGGCGCAGGCTTGTAATCCCAGCATTCGGGAGGCTGAGACTGGAGGATCGCGGTTCACAGACAACCTCAGCTACTTAGTGAGGCCCTTTGCAACTCAGTGAGACCCTGTTTCAAAATAAAGAATAAAAAATAGGGCAGGGGGTGTAGCTCGGAGGTCGAATGCCTCTGGGTTCCATCCCCAAACCCACAAAAAAGTTAATAAAATAAAAAATAAAATAGAGCTAAGGGTATGGCTCAGAGGTAGAGTGCTCCTGGGTTCAACCTCTAGCACCACAAAAAGAATTAACTAATTAAAAATAGGCCTGGGAGCCAGGTGTGGTGGCGCATGCTTGTAATCCCAGCATTTGGGAGGCTGAGACAGGAGCATCGCAGTTCAAAGACAGCCTCAGCTACTACTTTGTGAGGCCCTTTGCAACTCAAGTGAGACCCTGTTTCAAAAATAAAGAATAAAAAATAGGGCTGGGGGTGTAGCTCAGAGATAGAATGACCCTGTGTTTCCTTCCCGGTACCACAAAAAATGAAAACAACAAACAAACAAAAAAAGAGGTCTGTCTGCTTCAAATTAATGACAAATGATGGTCATGTCTTAGGACAAAGCTTCCCAAACTCAATGTGTGCTTGAATTGCCTAAAGATCTTATTCAAATATAGTACCGCCAAAAAAGAAATGAAAAGAAAAAAAAGAAATACAGGTTCTTATTCAGTTGCATTGAGGCTAGCCTGAGACAGGTTCATTCATTTCATCTCTCTCCCCTTCAGCTGAAACTAGGTGTGTTCTACCTCTCAGCTACACCTCCAGCCCTTTTCATTTATTTCTTTTATTTTGAAAAAAAATTCTTGCTAAGTGGCTAAGGGTACTGCTAAATTGCTGAGGCTAGCCTCATACATGATAATGGAGGAGGAGCCCGGCAGGTGCTCTAGGGAAGAGGGAGGGAGAATGGATGAAGTAAACACTTCCATTGATGTTATGAACATATGTGAGAATGTCAATGCCAACCTCCACACCCTGTGTGGGGAGGAGGGGGAGTGGGAAGGGAACCAGGAAAAGCCCACCGAGTGCGGTGGCATGTGTGCGCCACTACCTCTGTGAACTATTTTATGATTTTATTATGCAACAATAAAAGTATAAATATATCCCAGCATTCAGGAGGCTGAGACCAGAGGATAGGGATTCACGGACAGCCTCAGCTACTTAGTGAGGCCCTCATGCCATACATGCCTGTTACCCCAGTACTGGGAGGCTGAGACAGGAGGATTACAATTTTAAGGCCAGCCTTAGCCACTTAGCGAGACCCTATTTCAAAATAAAAACCAAGCCAGGCGCGGTGGTACACACTTGTAATCCCAGCAGGACAGGAGGATCACGGTTCGGGGACAGCCTCAGCTACCTAGGCCCTCTGCAACTCAGTGAGACCCTGTTTCAAAATACAGAATAAAAAAATAGGAGTGGGGCATGGTGGCGTGGTCTGGGAGTGTAGCCCGGAGATAGAAGGGTTTCCAGGAACCCCAGTACCAACAAAGGAAAAAAAAAAAAAATAGGGCTGGGAGGCTAGGCATGGTGGCACATGCTTGTAATCCCAGCATTCGGGAGGCTGAGACCGAAGGATCACGATTCACGGACAGCCTCAGCTACTTAGTGAGGCCCTCTGCAACTCAGTGAGACCCAGTTTCAAAATAAAGAATAAGAAATAGGGCAGGGGATGTAGAATGCCCCTGGGTTTCATCCCCAGTACCTCAAAATAAAACAAACAAATTAATTAATAAGGAAGGCTGGGGGTAGAATGCCCCTGGGTTCAATACTTGGAAACCCCCCAAAAAATTAAAAAATAAAATAGGGTGGCAGGGCGTGGTGGCACACACTTGTAATCCCAGCATTCGGGAGGCTAAGACAGGAGGATCACGGTTTGTGAACAGCCTCAGCTACTTAGTGAGGCCCTCTGCAACTCAGTGAGACCCTGTTTCAAAAATAAAAAGACTAAAAAATAGGGCTGGGAGGTACAATGGGTGTAGCTCAGAGATACAATGCCCCTGGGTTCCATCCCCAGTACGGCAAACAAATAAACAAAAAAATAAATAAATAAAACCCAAAAATGTCTGGGGTGTAGCTGGGAGGTAGAATGCCTTTTTCAATCCCCAGTATCTACACCCTCCCCAAGGTACAATGAGTTGGTCTGTACCTCCATGTTGGGCTTTGTACAGGACAGGCTCTGGCCTTAGAAGTAGAAAGAGCAGAGAGCGGCAGCTGCTTCTCCCTGCGATGAAGTTCCCACTGCCACTGGAATGTGAGGAGGCTAACAAGCAGTTGATCAAAACGCAGCAGGGAATTTTTTTTTTTTTTTTTTTTTTTTTTTTGCGGGTTTGGGGTTGGAACGTAAGGGCCTTTGACCTCTGAGCTACAGCCCCTGCCCTATTTTTTATTCTTTATTTTGAAACCAGGTCTCACTGAGTTGCAGAGGGCCTCACTAAGTAGCTGAGGCTGTCAATGAACCGCATCCTCCTGTCTCAGCCTCCTGAATGCTGGGATTACAAGCGTGCGCCACCACGCCCGGCAAGGGAAAATCTTAAGAATAACTTCGGGGTGTTGTGGCACGCTCTGGTAATCCCAGGAGGATCACAGGTTCACAGACTGCCTCAGCTACTTAGAGAGGCCCTTTGTAACTCAGTGAGACCCTGTTTCAAAATAAAGAATAAAAAACAGCTGGGCGTGGTGGCGCACGCTTGTAATCCCCGCACTTGGGAGGTGGAGACAGGGGGATCATGCAGGTTCGAAGCCAGCCTTGCTGGCTTAAGAGACCTTGTTTCAAAAAAAAAAAAAAAAAAAAATATATATATATATATATATATATTAGGTCTGGGAGTATAGCCCAGAGGTAGAAGGGTTTCCAGGAAAGCCAGTCACACACACAAAAAAAAGAATAAAAAAATATATAGGGCTGGGGGTGTAGCTTGGAGGGCTTGGAGTTAGAACACCCCTGGGTTTCATTCCCAATACCACACACACACACACACACACATAAAAAGCATAACTTCCCCTGCTGGCCATGGTGGTGCACGCCAGTAATTCTAGTACTCACAAGGCTAAGATAGGACTGAAGTTTAGAGGCCAGCTTCAGCAACTTAGTGAGACCCTGTTACAAAATAAAAAATAAAAGAGGGCTGGGCGTGTGGCTCAGAGGTAGAATGTCCCTGGGTTCCATCCCCAGCACCACGGGGGGAAAAAATAATACTAATAAGGGCACTAATCCCATTTCCGATGTCTCCACCCTTAACCTAATTACCACAATCACCCACATCACCTTGGAGACGATTTCAACTTGAGCTTGGGGTGGGGGTGGCACAAGCATCCGGCCCATCCTGCAGTGGGCGCAATCCTGGAACAAAGGACCTCCGCGGGCGAGAGGCCTCTTGACCACAAGTAAAGAGGCTCCAGCCCAGCTCTGGTTCTAGCCAAGAAAGCATTTTACTACCGACCCCAATTCCAGGGCTGGGGGGTGAGAGCAGGAACCCCAGCAAAGGACAGAGAAATCCATCTCCCCAGAGCCTGTCGGGAAACCCTGGCAGCAGAAACTGATCAGCGCGCGCTGCCCACTGACCCACTGGGGTGGGGAGGGCACCTGTGGGCCATGGGGCTGGGGGCCACTCTGCAGCCACGCCCCGGTGGCTCTCAGGACAGAGGCAGCGCCAGAGTGATCACCTATCCACTGGCGTCCTCCTGCCCTGGCTCCCACTCTGGGCCCCATCTGCACCACTGTGTGACCTCGGGCTTGTGGCTTACCCTCTCTGGGTCTGAGTCTCTCATCTATCGAGCAGGGTAATCCGAGCTGCCTGGCAGAGCCGCTGTGGTGTGTAAGGGTCACTACTGTGTCTGCAGTTCCTGCAAAGGGTGTGGTACATGCAGGCGCTCAGGAGATAACAGCTTCTGAGAAGAGGATTATTAATATAATTAATGTGAAGGACTCTGGTGCCCTCCCTGCAGGATGCCATCTCTCCAGGCCAGCGCGCCTTCCTCGGCTCTCAGGGTCCCCAGGACCAGGACCCCAGCCTGCCCTCTTGGCCCCCCAACCTTGCCCCCCACCTGCTGCTCCATTTCACGCAGCCCTGCTCAGCCTCCAGCATCTGCCCAGTGCAGACAGGACCCGCAGGGGCTGCTGGGAAGGCACAGGTACAGAACCCAGACCAGGTGCAAGCCTAGGACCTCAGGGAGTTTCTCAAAGCACTGGAAGGTGGGGTTGGGGGAGGGGGAACTGCTGCGGCTGCCCTCAGCCATGGGCCTGCCACAAGTCCTGAGGGAAACACACACTGTGTGACCCTGGGGCCCTCCGGCTCCCAACGCTGGCTGGCTCAGTAACGCAGAAAGTGAGCTTTTAGCATGGAGAGCTGGCCTTTCTTGTCCCAATGACTTGTGGGAAAGGCAGGGAGAGAGAACTCTCAGCCCTGGAGCGGTCTTTGAGGGAAGAAGGGAGAAAGGGCATCTGCCTTCTACAAAGGCAGCCTCTGTCTGCCATTAAGTAAAAGGGAAATGGCCAGGCATGGTGGCGCATGCCTGTAATCCCAGTACTTGGGAGACTGAGACAGGACGCTCTCAGGTTCAAGGCCAGCTTCGGCAACTTAGCAAGATCCTGTTTCAAAATAAAAAATAAAGCTGGGCGTGATGGCGCACACTCGTAATCCCCACGCTTGGGAGGCTGAGACAGGAGGATCACACAGGTTCAAAGCCAGCCTCAGCTATTTAGTGAGGCTCTCAGCAACTTAGTGAGACCCTGTTTCCAAATAAAATATAAAATAGGTCTGGGAGGATAGCCCGGAGGTAGAAAGCCCCTGGATTCTATTCCTAGTACCACCAAATAAATAAATATAAAAATAAAAAAGCTGGGGTGTAGCTTGGAACAATTTGCATAGTATAATTTTATCAATAAACAAAAAATTACATTCAAATGCTCTACCCACCATGATTCTGGATTATAAGAAACTAATTCTGCCAGGCATGGTGGCGCACACTCGTAATCCCTACGCTTGGGAGGCTGAGACAGGAGGATCGCACGGGTTTGAAGTCAGCCTCAGCTACTTAGTGAGGCTCTCAGCAACTTAGTGAGACCCTGTTTCAAAAAAAAAGAAGGTCTGGGAATATAGACCGTAGGGTAGAAAGCCTCTGGGTTCCACCCCCAGTACCACCAAAAAAAAAAAAAAAAAAAAAAAGAAGAAGAAGAAACTAATTCTGTGTGTTTTTATAGATAACTACTCAGTTTTTATAGATAACTACTCACTTATCTATAAAAGTACACAGTATCCTGAGGCTTTCCGCAACTTAGTGAGACCCTGCCTCCAAATAAAAAAATAAAATAGAGCTGGGCATGGTGGTGCCCGCTTGTAATCCCACACTTGTAATACTTGGGAGGCTGAGACAAGAGGATTGCAGTTGGCAGCCAGCCTCAGCTACTTAGTGAGACCCTCTGTAACATAGTGAGAGCCTGTTTCAAAATAAAGAATAAAAAGATAGGGCTGGAGGTGTAGCTTGAAAGTTCTGGGGAAAAAAAATTAAACCCCCAGTTCTGCAAAAAAGATTTTTTAATTAAAAAAAAATTTAAAGAAACTAATTCTGAGTAATTTCAGTAAAAAAAAAAATGTGGAAAAATATCTGAGGAGCCCAAGAAATTCTAGGTGGCCTAGAGAGCCAGAAATCCAATGGCCTCACCCCAGCTGCTGCGTCCATGTCCTGCCGCCAGCCCTGGCTGGCCCATTTGCCCTTTGTGGATTCTGCACAATCCCGCCACTATAGCCTCTGACTCAGGTCTGGGCAGAGTGTGACGGCTGGAGCCTCTGGCACAGGCCGCACAGGGAGGCTGAAGGAGGGAACGCCTAGCAGTTTGCTCCAAACATAGAACACAGGTTCAGATGACAACTTTTTTTTTTTTTTTTTTTTTTAGTACCAGGGATGGAACCCAGGGATGTTCTACCTCTAAGCTACACCCCAAGCCCAATTTTTTATTCTTTATTTTGAAACAGGGTCTCACTGAGTCGAAAGGGCCTCACTAAGTAGCTGAGGCTGTCTGCGAACTGTGATCCACCAGTCTCAACCTCCCAAATGCTGGGGTTACAAGCGTGCGCCACCATGCCTGGCCTGACAATTTTAAATGACAAATGTCCCAAGATGTCAGTGGTTATCTCTGGGTGACCATATTTTAAGGGTTAGAAAAACCAAAACAAAACCAAAAAAAACTTATTATAGAGAATTTCAAATACACAAAGTTCTAGACAAAATAATAAAATTAATCCTATCTCCAGCTTCTGTTATCAGCTTGTGGGTAATTTTGTTTTATTTATACCTCTATCTGCTGCTTCTCTCCCCATTTCAAAGTAAACACCAGTCATATTATATAAAGTCATCCCTAATTTATCTATTTATCTCTAAAAGATAATGACTATATTTTATTTTATCCCTAAAAGATAAAGACCATGTTTTATTTTATTTGCAGTGCTGACGAGTGAATCTCTGGTCTACACTCTACACCCCCAGACCTATTTTGGGTTTTATTTGGAAATAGGGTCTCACTAAGTTGCTGAGGGGCATACAAACACACACACACACACACACACACACACACACACACACACAAACACACACACACACACGGAGATTTATTCTCTTTATGCTTTTCTCTTTATCACTTTATCAAGAGAAAAATAAACTAGTAACGCTATTCTTGTTTTTAATTTGTTTAACCCACAGCTGAGCGGGCCCCACATACCCAGCCCTGAAGGGCAGGGCTGCTGGAGGACACAGCACGCCCAAGGCCACAGTGGGCATGGCCTGTGTCACAAATCACAGAGCCCGGGGTGAGGGTTTGGGAGGCTCATTAGAGAGGGTGAGGCGGTGGGGCCTGCAGGCTGCCAGGCCTCCTCTGAGGCGGGGCATCACCGCTCTCTTTGTGGGAGCTTCCCCAGTCCTGCCTGCCACTCAGCAGGCCCATGGTGGTGCCACAAAGCTGCTCAGGGTCACAGTGTGGAACCCAGAGGAGCCGAACCCTCAGTTGGGCACTTGTGCATTTATTCCCCCCACACACACACACACATACACACATACCCAGAGACAGGACCTAGGCTGGTCTAATTATAGCCCAGGCGCTAGGCAGGTCTCCCACCTGACGGCAATGTGCTAAAGCCTGGCTGGGCCAGACACATGGAGGGCAAGGACCAGAAGGTAGGACGTTCTTGTAACCTGGAGAGACAGCCAGGGTGGCCACCTCATACAGGCCCCCACACGGGCAGACAGCACGGAGTCTCAGAACAGGACAATGCTCGTGAGCTCACACAAAGGCAGGTCCTGTGGATGGTGGCGTGGTGGGACCCGCACACCACCAGGCCTTCATCCCAGTAGCTGCTGCCAAGGGAGACCTCTATATGTCTTTGTGAGCCTGGGATTAATGGCTGTCTCTATTTTTCTGAGATTCAACAGTTCAAGTCCACCTGTACCCACCTGGCTCACTGGACTCTCATGATAAAGGCAAAGAAAAGGTCACAGCTGGTCCCCCCATGACCTCTGTCAGGGCTGGGGCCTCAAAAAGAAGAATGAACAAAAGTCCAGGGCCATTGGACAGCATTGGTTCAATTCAGAACTGTGAGGCGGGAACTGGGCTCAGAGCTTCGTGCTTATAATCCCAGTACTTGGGAGTCTGAGACAGGAGGATGGCAGGTTCACGGCCAGCCTCAGCTACTTAGTGAAGCTCCCCACAATTTAGTGAGACTCTGTTTCAAAATAAAGAATAAAAAATAGGGCTAGGGATGAAGCCCGGTGGTAGAATATCACTGGGTTTAATCCCCAGTACCCCCCTGCAACAAAAGATAGATAGATACGACTGCCTCAGCCTGGGAAACTCCACCAGAAGACTATCTGTGTCCGTGCAGAACACATCATATCGGACAAGCGTACTCTCTTATTGGACTAAGCCACACAAAGACAAACTGCATATAAACTACAGCCACAAGCTGACAAAAGAGACTTCCTGAGCTCCACTCTGCTGGCTCGGCCAGGGCACTCCCTCGGAGCCACGAGCTGTTCCTCAAGATGACAGTCAGACGCTCCTAGACAGAGTTCTCCCATCAGTGAGCGACAGAAGCCTGCGCCACTGTGATATAAGATCCTGGTGCCACAATCGGTGAATCACCTCCGGACAACGACCAGTTCTCCAGCCATCGGTGAGAGTCCTCTGGCTGAGGCTCTGATAGTTAGGATCAGGATTTGTATTTCCCAATAAATTAAGCAGTATACCTTGACTTCATGTTTTTCTGAGTTTCTGCTGCGAATCCATCACAACACATACCTACACACACAAAAAAAAGAAAAGTTAAAAAAAAAATTAGGGTTAGGGGTGTAGCTCAGAGGTAGAATGTCCCAGGTTCCACCCCCAGTACCAAAAAAAAAAAAAAAAAAAAAAAAAGCAACCAGCAACCACATGACCCAGCGCAGGCCTTAACAGGTGCTGGCACAGCAGCCCCCAGGGAGGGTCAGTGACTGTCCCCGAATCAACTTCCCAGGCACTGATACGGATCCAGAGAGCCAACCTGTACCCCAGACTCTTACCAGGAAAGACAAGAAGGAAGAAGGCCTTCCATTTGGGGAAGGCAGTGAGGTGGTCTCCCAGGAGTCCCTCAAGGAGAGCACAGGCTTCTGTAGTCAAATGAGGGACAGAACCAGATTGCAGAGGGTACGCATTCCTGAATTTGCCATAGGGACCATAGGGAGCAAACTAAATTCTTTTTTTTTTTTTTTTCTGGGTTTGGGGATGGAACTCAGGGGCATTTGACCTCCGAGCCACACCGCGATCCTCCGGTCTCAGCCTCCCGAATGCTGGGATTTCAAGCGTGCGCCACCACGCCCGGCTGAGCCAACCAAATTCTTGAGCAGGGGAGTCACAGGAGAAAAATCCATCCATGACACTTGAGAGTTTAGTATGCAGGGAGACCCGAGAGGGAGCACAAGCAGGAAGCTGTAGCAATTGCCCAGGAGTGAGGAAACACAGCCAGCCCTGAACGGGTCAAGGGATGAGTTAGTATTAGATGCCTAGTAAAGAGGAAATCACAGGACGCTGTCTGCAGCCCACATCTCAGCTGAGCCGTTGACTTCAGCCTGACGCTTGTGTCCAAGAGCAATCTACCACTCCAGCTAATGTAAGTGGAGAGGAATTTATGTCTCAGCCCACAGAGGTGGAGAACCCACAGGGCGGACAAGAGATCCGGAAGACCAGGCTTGGGAGGGTCAGGGGATGACGGCCGTGATGGGCCAGAGGGGATCGCGGCCAGGAGGTCGATGTCACGGCCGTGCCCGCTGCACCTGCTTCTGCAAATGACCTCCAACCACCACGGTGCCCTGCTGGCTCACTCAGGAGCCAGCACCCTACATGAGAACACCTCGTGGGCAGCAGATGCCACATTCCTGTGCCTCTGGGCTGGGGGATGGGCCATGAAGGACTTGACCTCCTGCGCTGTCCTGGAGGGAAGTGGGAGGTCAGGGAGCTCTTGGGTACCCTAGAGTGGCAGCCAGCCTATGTCCCATGCTGCTGGTCCCCCAGCTTGCTAAGACTTCTCAGCCCCTACTCTTCTCCAGAAACTGCTTGGTAGGACTCCTGTGTGCTCTAAGGGTCTTCAGGGGCCTCTGATCCACGTTTGCTGGACTTGATGCACCTGTGGGTGGGGGGCTGATCCTGGGTTAGCAGGGCACCCTGAGTGGCCCCTCCTTCTCAGTCCCTCCTTCACACAGCTCTGGAGCAAGCCTTCCGTCACCCTCAAGACCAAACTTTAGGGGTGCTTGAGTCACCTGGTTGCGTGCCAGTCTGTTCTCTGGGACGCCCCTCCTCCCATTGGTGCTCCTCACCCAAACGCATCTGAACCCCACCCACCATCCCCTGTGACTGGCTGGGGTGAGTCTGGTTGGCTCTTCTTCAGCCTGCAGGTCCCCCAACATTCCTCTTGTTTTGCTTTTTTTAGGGGGCGGGTACTAGGGATGGAACCCAGGGACATTCAACCTCTGAGCTACACCCCCATCTTTTTTTTTATTCTTATTTATTTTATTTATTTTTTGTGAGTCTGGGAATGGAACCCAGGGGCATTCAACCTCTGAGCTACACCCTCTGCCGTATTTTTTATTTATTTTTATTTTTTATTTTTTTTGGTGGAACTGGAATTCCTGGAAGCCCTTCTACCTCAGGGCTACACTCCCAGACCTATTTTATAATTTTTATTTGGAAACGGGGTCTCTTAAACCAACACAGCTGGCTTCGAACATGCGCTATCCTCCTGTCTCCACCTCCCAAGCGTGGGGATTACAAGCTTGCACCACCACGCCCGGCTTATAGTCACTATTTAAAAACAGGGTCTCACTAAGTTGAGGAGAGCCTCACAAGGTTGATGAGGCTGGCCGTCAACCTGTGATTCTCTGGTCTCGGCCTCCCAAGTACTGGGATTACCAGCATGTGCCACCAGGTCTGGCTCTATAATCCCTTTTTGGTCCACCACATTTGTACATGTCTCAACCAATGCACTTTTTGTTTTCTCCCAGAAACATCAGTTTGTTTGTAACTGGATGTGATGGATGTAGCTGGATGTGATGGTACACACCTGTTATTCCAGTATTTGAGAAGCTGAGATAGGAAGATCACAGAATCTAGCCCAGCCTCTGCAACTTAGTGAGATGCTGTTTTCAAATTTAAAATATATATATATAGGGACCAGTGATGCTGAGATCGGAGCCTGCCGTGAGGCAAGGCCGGTGCTCGGGCCTCCGAGGCCAGGATTGGAGCCTGCCGAGGGGTGAGGCCGGTGCTGGGGCCTCCAAGGCTGGGATTGGAGCCTGCCGAGGGGTGAGGCTGGAGCTGGGGTCAGTGAGGCTGGGATCGGGGCCTACCATGGAGCAAGGCCAGTGCTGGGGCCTCCAAGGCCGGGATTGGAGCCTGCCGAGGGGTGAGGCCGGGGTCGGGGCCAGAGAGGCCAGGATTGGGGCCTGTCTTTTGGTGAGGCCATAGATGGAGCCAGTGAGGCCGGGATAGTACCCTGCCTAAAGGCAAGGCCGGTGCAGGGGCCTCTGTGGCCGGGATCGAAGCCTGCCATGAGGCAAGGCCGATGCTGGAGCCAGCAAGGCCGGGAACAGAATCTGCCGTGTGACCAGGCCAGTGCTGGGCCTTCGTGAGTGGGATCAGAACTTGCAATGAGGAAGATGGCGACAGAGAAAAGAGGGGCTTACGAGCCCCGCTAACAACCAATCTCTATTACCACAAAATCAGTGCCTTTTATAGTCAGATAACACCATCAGCAGAGAAACAAAAAATATAATTACAAGGGACAGAGAAAAAGAGGGCTGGAAAAATGAGACACCAGAAAGAAAACTGACCGCAGTGCTGCGGCCGGAGCCGCAGCACAGAACAGCTCAGGCGCCATCTTCCCTTGCAGCACCAGGCCCCAGAGAGGAGGGGGACTCAGAACGGAGCTCAGAGCCAGAGAGGAGATACAGCCGGCCTCATGCCCGAGGATGTGGCAGAGGCGCCTTATTGCCGGTGGCAGCGGCGACTTCACCAGACAACACCAGACCAATGCACTCAACAGCCCACTAGGCTCCAGAGAGGAGCGGTGGACAGCGAGCTGAGGTGAGCCGCTGTGGAACAGCCAAGCAGAATTCAGCAGATTTTTCGGCGCAGGGAGCATCTAAAGCTCCCAGTGCTGGCTCAGCACACCCTGCAGGGACTCAGAGAGGAGATCAAAACCAGAGAAGAAATACACCAGCCTCACAGCTAAGGGCATGGCAGCGGCGCCATATTGCCACCGGCGGCAGCAGCAGCGAATTCACCGAGTCCACTACAGCTCCATCAGTGCACTCAACAACAGTGAGTCAAATTGTGGCCCCTAGAGGAGAAATACCAGTACTGCACTCCCAGGGACTTGACCCAGGGGGGGAGTGGTGATGGCAGAGATATCACACCATAGGAGAACGCCCAACCTGGCACCCCCCATGGTCTAAAGCAGCCTCAATTGACTCCCTGGGTCTGAGACTCTATGATACAACCCAGTAAAGGAGTAGTGGGGACTGAGATACCACAGACTCGAGATCCAGAGCACCTTAAGCGAAGTCGTAGTGACCTAGGGGAAGAACCCAGAGAAGGCACAAACTTCTGAAATCATGGGAAAGAGGAATAACAATGGAGCAATGAATGCCCACAACCCCACAACATCAGAACCTGATAAAACAGAAATGCAGAGATTTCTAGAAGATCAAATCAGGAAAATAACTGTAAAAATAACAGGCGTTTTGAAAAGAATTCAGAGAGAGCCAAAAAGAGATAGAGGATGCAATTAATGAAGTAAAGGCCTCAATTCAAAGTACAAACAACCGATTAGACCACATGGAGAATAGAATCTCACTCCTAGAAGATGATCACTCCAAAAATGAACGCATAGTTTCTAATTTAGAAAAAAAAAATACAACATCAGGATCTGACATTGAAGAAATATGGGCCCATTTTAAGAGAGCTAACCTAAGAATAATTGGAATAGAGGAGGGAAAAGAAGGTGAAACCAAAGGGATCAACAATCTCTTCAAGGAAGTAATAGCAGAAAGTTTTCCAAACATAGAGCAAGAGGTCGATACACAGGTCCAGGAAACTTATAGAACCCCCGTTAGAGAGGATCAGAGAAGAGGATCCCCACGCCACATAATTGTCAAAATGACCACTGTGGAAGCCAAGCAGAGAATCTTAAAGGCAACAAAAACAAAGGGCCAAGTGACATTCAGAGGCAAACCAATTAGAATCACTCCAGACTTCCCAAACCAAGTCATGAGAGCCAGAAGGGCCTGGAGTAACATATTCCAAACTCTGAAAGAAAACAACTTCCAGCCAAAAATTTCCTACCCAGCAAAGCTTTCTATCAAATTAGATGGGGAAATAAGAAGCTTCCATGACAAACAGAAACTGAACGAATTTATGTCTTCAAAACCAGCGCTAGAGAAAATACTCAAAGAGATTAACTACAAAGAAGAAATAGGTAACACACACCAGGACCAGAGAAACAAGAGTTTCCATCCAACAGACAACTAAGATTGGTTATCTGTGGAGATTCGTTATTTATGTTAGTCTTTTACATATCTCTGCATTGTATTGCTTGCTTTTATTGTTGCTAATTTTTTGGATTTCTAGTTGGAATATTAATATACCTTCAGATATAGCATTTGGAAATATTTTATCCCATTCTATCAGTAACTTTTAACTCTGTTTACATTGTCTTTGGATATACAATTTTTTTTATTTTTTAGGGAGTTTGTTTATTCTTCTGTTGCCTGTGCCATTGAAATCATATCCAAGAAATCACTGCCAATTACCTTGTTGTGAGGTTTTATGACCCAGATTTTCTTCTAAAAGTTTATAGTCTTAAGATTTATATTTAGGTCTTTTATCTAGTTTGAGTTAATATTTGTATATGGTGTTAGGTAAGGGTCCAATTTTATTCTTTTTCATGTAATTATTATTTTCAACAATATTTAGTTAAAAGATTATTATTTCCACCACCAAATGTTTGTGGAAACCTTGTCAAAAATAACTTGACAATATATGGAAGAATTCATCTCTAGGCTTTTATTTAACTCCAATGGTTTATATATATGCCTTTATAACAGTACTACACTGTTTCAATTATTGTAGCTTTATATGGTTTGAAATCAGAAAATATACATCTTCTAGCTTTGTTCTTTTTCGAGATCACCACAAAGATCTCCTGTGCCCCCCACTTACAATGGTGCCTCCTGCCTTCCCGCTTCACGAGCCTGTACCCGCTAAGATGTTGGCCAGGTCTGTAATTTTATGTTTGAGAATGTTGCACAGATAAACTAATGATATAAACACGTAAGCTCTTGAGATTGGCATTAGCCTTGCTGCACAATCCTCTTGAGACCTACCCAAATGTTGCCTATATCACTAGCTCCTTACTTTCTGTTCCTGAGTCTTCAAAGGTTTAATCATTCGCCAACTGAAAGACGGGCTGTTTCCAGCCTTTGGGTATTACGAATAAAGCTACCGCGAGCGTTTATGTACAGGCTTACATGTGATGGAAAGTCTTTTGAAATCTTGAGTTCTCTCTATTTTATTTATTTATTTATTTCCCCCGCCAAATGTTCGTGGAAACCTTGGCAAAAATAACTTGACAATATAGGGAAGAATTTAGCTCTAGGCTTTTATTTAACTCCAATGGTTTATATATATGCCTTTAGAACAGTACTACACTGTTTCAATTATTGTAGCTTTATATTGTTTGAAATCAGAAAATATACATCTTCTAGCTTTGTTCTTTTTCGAGATCGTTTTGGGTATCTAGAGTCCATATTCCATATTAAGATAGATTTTTTTCTGAAAAATAAATAAATAAATGTATGATAAGTTCACCTAAAAAAAAATAGAAAAAAATATTCTCTGGTAAGAAAGAAAGCAAAAAGAAATATTGAAATGTTATCTTTAAGTCATCAAAAGCTTGGTATCAGACAAATGAAACTGTTATGTGAGATTATCATTTTTAATTTTGGATAAATTGCTATAATACTAGATGTCAACCCCTAAGCCAAGCATGGGAAGGAGGGATGGGGAGGGAACGGAGTGGGGATCGGGTAGGGGCTAACTGGGCGACGTTGCATGTATGTCTACAAAATTTTTTTTTTATCCCATTATGATGTATGACTACAGTGCACCAATAAAAAAAAGTAAAAAAAGGCCGGGCGTGGTGGCACACGCTTGTAATCCCTGCGCTTGGGAGGCAGAGACAGGAGGATCGCGCAGGTTCGAAGCCAGCCGCGAGCGCTGGCTTACGAGACCCTGTTTCAAAAAAAAAAAATGTAAAAATAGGTCTGGGAGTGTAGCCCAGAGGTAGAAGGGCTTCCAGGAACCCCAGTACCACCTAAAAAACTCAAACCAAAACAAAACAAAAAAAGTAAAAAAAAAAAAAAAAAAGAACTTACAATGAGGCATACACAGAGAAATATCAAAGAAAAATAAAAAATCAGATGCTCTCCCTAATATGCAAAAACTATGAAGAAATGGGTAGTAGGAGGAAATCTAGTGGAAGAAAGGGCCCTATGGAGGAGCAATTAAGGTGACCAATCAGAGGGGATGGGAAGGGGGAAGATGAAATCTCATTAAAACATAAGATGTACTGTGGGGAGCCATTAAGGCTTTCCCCTAAATTAATATTTCTGACTCAGCTGACTGTCCTTCTCCCAGAGTCAACAAGGTTTGGAGTCATGGAGAGTTCAAAGTAAAAAGTCTGGGAGAAGATCAGATGGTGATGGCACAAGGGTACTGATTAACCTATCTGTAAAATATGTGCTTTGGATTGGTCTTTATTGTATTCTGGTGGTGGTAGCACGAGGATGTGGATTGACCTGTAACTGTATAAATACCTCTGGAAAAACAAACCCAGCATCGGCGCAATAGAGAATACTGACCCAGGAATAGCCGTCAACCAGTAGAGATACTGACCCAGGAGCAGGGGTCGACCAGTAGAGATAGTAGGCTGGCAGTCCCCACCAAGTTAGAATAAATTAAATATTCTGAAAATCAAATTCTTAGAGTTAAATTCTTCATTCTCACGCATCTCTTCAGAACCTGTACGTTTGCCAGCTGGCACCGGCAATGTATGTAAACAAATATATCAATGTTAAACACTAAATCAAGCATGGGATTGAGGGAGGGGGAGAGAATGGAATGGGGATTGGACAAAGGCTAATTGGATGATGTATACTTGGATATCCACAAAGGTCTTGTATTCTATTGTGATGTTTGATTACAATGCATCAATAAAATTGTATAAAAATTTTTAAAAATTAAGTAATTAGACTTCCGGGAAGATGGCAACTGAGAAAAGCGGGGCTTAAGAGCCCCGCTAACAACCAATCTCCATTACCACAAAATCAGTGCCTTTCATAGCCAGAAAACACCATCACCAGAGAAACAAAAAAATCACCAGGCTCCAGAGAGAAAGCGGACTGAGAACAGAGCTCAGAGCCACAGAGGAGATACACCGAGGACGCGGCAGCAGCGCCATACTGCCGGCGGCAACAGCAAATTCACTGGATGGCTACAGCAAGCCGAGGAGAGCCTCTGCGGAACAGCCAGGCGGGATTTCTCGCCGCAGGTAAAATCTAAAGCTCCCAGTGGCTGAGCTCAGCACACGCTGCAGGGATTCAGAGTGGAAATCAAACCCAACAAGAAATACGCCAGCCTCACGGCCGAGGGCGTAGCAGCGGCGCCATATTGCCACCGGCGGCAGCAGCAGAGAATTCACCGAATCCAGTACAGCTACATCTGCGTACTCAAGAACAGTGAGTCAAATTGCGGGCCACAGAGGAGAAATCCCAGTACTGTACTCCCTGGGACTTGACCCAGTGGGGGAGGGGCGGTGGCAGAGATATCACACCATAGGAGAACGTGCAACCTGGCACCCCCATAGTCTAAAGCAGCCTCTATCAACTCTCTGGGTCGGAGACTCTGTGATACAACCCAGTAAAGGAGTAGTGGAGTCAGAGATACTACTGACTCGAGATCCAGAGCACCTTAAGCGAAGTCATAGTGACCCAAGGGAAGAACCCAGAGAAGGCACAAACTTCCGAAATCATGGGAAAGAGGAATAATACTGGAGCAATGAATGCCCACAACCCCACAACATCAGAACCCAATAAAACAGAAATTCAGAGATTTCTAGAAGATCAAATCAGGAAAATAACTGTAGAAATAATAGAGGTGCTTCGAAAAGAACTCAGAGAGAGCCAAAAAGAGATAAAGGATGCAATTAATGAAGTAAAGGCCTCAATTCAAAGCACAAACAACCGATTAGACCACATGGAGAACAGAATCTCGCTCTTAGAAGATAATCATTCCAAAAATGAATGCATAGTTTCTAATCTAGGAAAAAATATCCGACAGCAGGAATCTGATATTGAAGAAATATGGGCCCATTTTAAGAGAGCTAACCTAAGAATAATTGGAATAGAGGAGGGAAAAGAAAATGAAACCAAAGGGATCAACAATCTCTTCAAGGAAGTAATAGCAGAAAGTTTTCCAAACATAGAGCAAGAGGTTGATACACAGGTCCAGGAAACTTATAGAACTCCCTTTAGACAGGATCGGAGAAGAGGATCCCCACGCCACATAATTGTCAAAATGACCAATGTGGAAGCCAAGCAGAGAATCTTAAAGGCAACAAAAACAAAGGGCCAAGTGACATTCAGAGGCAAACCAATTAGAATCACTCCAGACTTCCCAAACCAAGTCATGAGAGCCAGAAGGGCTTGGAGTAACATATTCCAAACTCTGAAAGAAAACAACTTCCAGCCCAAAATTTCCTACCCAGAAAATCTTTCTATCAAATTAGATGGAGAAATAAGAAGCTTCCATGACAAACAGAAACTGAAGGAATTTATGTCTTCAAAACCAGCACTAGAGAAAATACTCAAAGAGATTAACTACAAAGAAGAAATAGGTAACACACACCAGAACCAGAGAAACAAGAGTTTCCATCCAACAGTCAACTAAGATTGGTTATCTGTGGAGATTCATTATTTATGTTAGTCTTTTACCTATCTCTAAATGGTATTGTTTGCCTTTATTGTTGTTAATTTTTAGGATTTCTACTTGGAATATTAATATACCTTCAGATACAGCATTTGGAAATATTTTATCCAATTCTATTAGTAACTTTTAACTCTGTTTACATTGTCTTTGGATATACAGTATTTTTTTATTTTTTAGGGAGTTTGTATACTCTTCTGTTGCCTGTGCCATTGAAATCATATTCAAGAAATCACTGCCAATTTCAATGTTGTGAGGTTTTATGACCCAGATTTTCTCCTAAAAGTTTATAGTCTTAAGATTTATATTTAGGTCTTTTATCTATTTTGAGTTAATATTTGTATATGGGATTAGGTAAGGGTCCAATTTTATTCTTTTCCATGTAATTATTATTTTTCAACAATATTTAGTTAAAAGATTATTATTTCCACCACCAAATGTTCGTGGAAACCTTGTCAAAAATAACTTGACAATATAGGGAAGAATTTAGGTCTAGGCTTTTATTTAACTCCAATGGTTTATATATCTGCCTTTAGAACAGTACTACACTGTTTCAATTATTGTAGCTTTATATGGTTTGAAATCAGAAAATATATGTCTTCTAGCTTTGTTCTTTTTCAAGATCGTTTTGGGTATCTAGAACCTATATTCCATATTAAGATAGATTTTTTCTGAAAAATAAATATATAAATATATGATAGTTTCACCTAAAAAAAATAGAAAAAATATTCTCTGGTAAGAAAGAAAGTAAAAAGAAATATTGAAATGTTATCTTTAAGTCATCAAAAGCTTGGTATCAGACAATTGAAACTGTTATGTGAGATTATCATTTTTAATATTGGATAAATTGCTATACTAGATGTCAACCACTAAGCCAAGCACGCGAGGGAAGGATGGGGAGAGAATGGGGTGGGGATCGGGTGGGGGCTGACTGGGCGATGTGTGCATGTATGTCTACAAAAGTTTGTATCTCACTATGATGTATGAATACAGTGCACCAATAAAATATATATATATATAATAAATAAACAAATAAATAAATTAAGTAATAAAAAAAATAGGGCTGAGGGTGTAACTTGGCAATAGAATGCCCCTAGGTTCAATGCCCAGTATCACAAAAACAAAACAAAACAGAAATGATATTTGAATAGCCAGGTGTGATGGTGCATGCCTGTCATCCCACTACTTGAGAGGACAAGGCAGAAGGATCTCAGGTTCAAGGCCAATCTCAGCAACTTAGTGAGACCCTCAGCAAATTAGCAAAACCCTGTTTCAAAATAAAAAGTAAATTGACTGGGGCTAGCTCAGAGGTAGAATGCCCCTGGGTTCAATCCCTAGTACTGCAAAAACAAAAACAAAAATGAACAAAGAGCCTTGTCCTTGCAAAATCACAGTTCCAACAGCAGGTTGGTGCTTGAATAGTGGGCTGGAAAAGGTCAAAGCTAAAACTATCAATCGTCTCCTGGAGTGATTAAGCCAGTGCAGGGGCCAGCAAGGCTGGGATCAAAGACTGTCGTGAGGCAAAGCCAGTGCTGGGGCCTCCAAGGCTGGGATCAGAGCCTGCCGTGAGGCAAGGCCGGTTCTGGGGCCTCTAAGGCCTGGATTGGAGCCTGCCAAGGGGTTAGGCCAGTGCAGGGCCATTGTGGCTGGTATTGGAGCCTGCCATGAGGCAAGGCTGCTACTGAGACCTTTGAGGCCAGGATCGGAGCCTGCGGAGGGGTTAGGCCAGTGCCTGGGCCAGTGAGGCCAGGATCGGAGCCTGCTGTGAGGCAAGGCTGGTACTGGGGCCTCTGAGGCCGGGATCAAAGCCTGCCAAGGGGTTAGGTGGTGCTGGGGTCAGCAAGGCCAGGATCAGAGCCAGCCGTGAGGCAAGGCTGGTGCTAGAGCCTCTGAGGCCAGGATCGGAGCCTGCCGAGGGGAAAAGCCTGTGCTGGGGCCAGCGAGGCAGGGATCGGAGCCTGCCAAGGGGTTAGGCTGGTGCCGGGTCCAGCGAAGCCAGGATCAGAGCCTGCCGTGAGGCAAGGCCAGTGCTGGGGCCTCTGAGGCCGGGATCGGAGCCTGCCCAGGGGTTAGGCTGGTGCTGGGGCCAACGAGGCCAGGATCAGAACCCGCCGTGAGGCACGGGCAGTGCTGGGGCCTCCGAGGCCGGGATCGAAGCCTGCCCAGGGGTTAGGCCAGTGCCAGGGTCAGCAAGGCCGGGGTTGGAGCCTGCTGTGAGGCAAGGCCAGTGCTGGGGCCTCCGAGGCCTGGATCGGAGGCTGCTGAGGGGTTAGGCCAGTGTCGGGGCCAGTGAGGCTAGGATCGGAACCTGCCGTGAGGCAAGGCCAGTGCTGGGGCCTCCGAGGTTGGGATCAGAGCCTGTCGAGGGGTTAGGTTGGTGCTGGGGCCAGCAAGGCCAGGGTCGGAGCCTGCCATGAGGCAAGGCCGGAGCTGGGGCCAGTGAGGCCAGGATTGGAGCTTTTCGTGAGGCAAGGCCAGTCCTGGGGCCTCCGAGGTTAGTATACGAGCCTGCCGAGGGTTAGGCTGGTGCCAGGGTCAGCGAGGCCAGGATCGGGGCCTCCAATGAGGCAAGGCTGGTGCTGGAGCCACCAAGGTCGGGATCAGAGTCCTCCGGGTGGTCAGGGCACTACTGGGGCCGTCAAGAGTGGGATCAGAACTTGCAAATCGGCATGCACAGAGAAATAGCACAGAAAATAAAATCAGATGCTTCCCCTAATTAGCAAAAACTAGGAGGAAAGGGGTAACAGGAGGAGGCGGAGTTGTAGAAAAGGCCCTATAGAGAAGCAATTAAGGTGACCAATCAGAGGGGATGGGATGGGGGAGGATGGAACCTCTTAAAAACTCAGGAGGTATGTAAACAAATGTATCAAAGATAATCACCAATCGCTGGGCATGGTGGTGCACGCTTGTAATCCCCGCGCTTGGGAGGCGGAGACAGGAGGATCACGCAGGTTCAAAGGCAGCCACGCTAGCTTAAGAGACCCTGTTTCCAAATAAAAATATTAAAATAGGTCTGGGAGTGTAGCCCAGAGGTAGAAGGGCTTCCAGGAACCCCAGTACCACCAAAAAAAAAAAAAAAAGATAATCACTAATCAAGCATGGGATTGAGGGAGGGGGAGGGAATGGAATGGGGATTGGAATAGGGCTAATTGGATGATATGTGCTTGTATGTCCTCTCAAGTCTTGTGTTCCAATGTGATGTATGATTACAATGCACCAATAAAAATATTAAAAAATAAATAAAAGCAAATCTCAGGAGTTATAAAAAAAGAAAAATAAATAAATACATTGATTCATTTCCACACTTGAAAAAAAAATTGTCTCCTGGAGTAAGAGTGAAGTGTTATAGTGTGTCTTTAAATTCATGAGTGCAGTGTTATATGCCGTGTTAATAAAAGTTAATAATCAATAATAGGTAACTAATTTAGTTCTGTATGGTGTTTAATAATCAGTTACATAATAAATTCTTAATGTCACATATATAGGTCTGTGTTTATAAGTTTTGTTTAAAAGTTTTAAATTGACAGGCAGAGAGCAGCTAAACGGGAAACACCCAAAGCAGCTGCCCAGGCCTAGCCCGCCTGTGTGTCTTAGATAAGAAGACCCTGCCTATGCCTAGTTTGAAGTTAGATGCTTTAGGAATTGGTTTAAGTTTTATAAGGTTGCTGTGATTAAAAATAGGATTAATAATTGTGACAATATTATGTAATAATATTATTGTATGAGATAATAACAACCAATAGTATTGTGATCAATAGTATTGTGTGCCAATAGTTCAATAGTATTGAGTGGTTATTATAAGTCTATAGTTATAAATTTAATAGCAGAAGTTTATAATAGCTAATAATAAAAATAAGATAATGAGTGATTATAAAAGTGTTTTTATAATCTTTATTAGAAAATGTTTTTAATTGTATAAAAACTCCATAAGTTGTAAGCTCAAGTGGCCAATATTAACAGGCAAATTCCTAGAAAAGCTAAAAGTATAGGGTATCCGCCCTGGCTAAGAGCATCTGCCCCTACCTGGGCTGTAAACCTAGATAGGAGACCCTCTGCCCCTACCCCTGTTATCTTAAAAAAAAATGCCCATACAAGTTACGTGGGAAATGTAAAGCGGAGAATGTAAAGCTGTAAAATTCAAAAAACATCATCAATGATGTAAAGCAGTGACTTGCAGTTTAATGTAAAATGTATAAATTTGACCCCTGAATGGAGCTCTGGGCCCATGCCATTTCTGCTGTGCCAGAGGTGCTTGGGTCCAGGTTCGAACCTGTAATAAAGTGTGGATTTGCGGACATAATTGGCTCTGGACAGTTTTTCTCGCTGGCTAGGTTACAACAGAAGTAGTAGATTGTTGCATTTGGTGCCCTCCAAGGAAGGCATCCCCTGGCACCCATGCCCTGTGTAGTCCCCACCTACATCCAGACTGGCCTTGGCCATGCTGTTGGCTTTGGCCAGTGGGACTTTCTTTTTTTAAGATACCGTAGAGCTGGGAGCGATGGTGCACGCCTGTAATCCGAGCATTCAAGAGGCTGAGACAGGAGGATCTGGGTTCACGGACAGCCTCAGCTACTTAGTGAAACCCTTTGCAACTCAGTGAGACCCTTTTTCAAACTAAAGAATAAAAAATAGGGCTGGGGTGTCACTCAGAGAAGAATGCATCTGGGTTCCATCCCCAGCACCACAAAACAACAACAGCAACAACAACAACAACATGAAAGAAAGAAAGAAAAAAAGATAAAGATACTGGAGACTAAACCCAGAGAGGCATCTATCTACCTCTTGGCTACTCCCAGTCTTATTTTTATATTTGTTTTATTTTATTTATTTATTTATTTATTTATTTATTTATTTATTTATTGTGGTACTGGGGATGGAACCCAGGGGCATTCTACCTCCCAGCTAAACTCCAGCCCTGGTTTTTTTTTTTTTTTTTTTTTTTTTTTTTTTTTTTTTTGGTGGTACTAGGGTTGAACCCAGGGTCTTTAAAGCATTGCATTTTCTACCTCTGGGCTATACTCCCAGACCTATTTTATATTTTTATTTGGAAACAGGGTCTCACTAAGTAGCCGAGGCTGGCTTCGAACCTGTGTGATCCTCCTGTCTCAGCCTCCCAAGCGCGGGGATTACAAGCGTGCGCCACCACACCCGGCCTGTTTTTTATTCTTTGTTTTGAAACAGGTTCTCACTGAGTTGCAGAGGGCCTCACTACGCAACTGAGGCTGTCCACAAACCGCAATCCTCCTGTCTCAGCTTTAACTTTTTACTTTGAAAACAGGGTCTTAACCGGGTGTGGTGGCGCACGCTTGTAATCCTAGCATTTGGGAGGCTGAGACAGGAGGATCGCAATTTGCAGACAGCCTCAGCTACTTAGTGAGGCCCTCTGCAACTTAGTGAGACCCTGTTTCAAAATAAAGAATAAAAAAAAATAGGGCAGGGGATGTAGCTCGTGGTCAAATGCCCCTGGGTTCCATCCCTGGACCCGCAAAAAAAAAAAAAAAAAAAGGGGTCTTGTTAGAGTGCTGAGGGTCTCGCTAAATTGTTGAGACTGACCTCGAACCTTCCATCCCCCTGTCTCAGCCTTCCAAGTCCTGAGATCACAGGCGTGCACCACTGCACCCAGCTTGCCAGTGTGCTTTCATCTTATTCTTCTGATGGAGAGCACAGAATCCAGGGTGACAAATACTCTTATTTAGGGGAAAGAGCATTGTTATGACACTTCTGGTCCCTTGGTGTAACAAAGTGCTGAATCATCTGTTGAGTTATTCCTGTAACATGCTTCCTAGATTTCCCAAGACTCTTTTTATATTTCATATTTCCTTGATTAGGACATCAGTGCAGCTGGGTGTGGTGATACGTGCCTGTAATCCCAAGAGTCAGGAGGAGGCTAAGATAGGAAGATCACAGGTTCGAGGCTGGCCTCAACCACTTACGGAGACCCTGTTTAAAAATTAAAAAAAAAAAAAAAGTTAAGGCCTGACGGTGAAGCTTGGAGGAAGAATGCCCTTGGGTTCGATTCCTAGTGTAGACGCACACACACAAAGCCATGAGCGCACAGAGTAGCCTTATAAATGTCACGCCTGTAGAAAGGACTCCTTCAGGTGCAGGGAGCTCTTTGACCAAACCTTTCTGTTTGCCAAGGGCTCCTTTCTCAGATGCGAGAAAGTCTGCCGGGCCCCTTCCTGGGGAACGGAGGGCACCAGCTACACGCAGCTGTCTCTTTCGCTGGCTGCCTTGAGTCTGTCTAAATTGGAATTCTTTGTCCCAACTGTTCAGAGACTGTCCTGTGATCTTGATAAGAGGAAAGCACTTTTCCTATTTTTTCTGGCTTGCTAGTCTGCATCTTGGCTAGCCTGCCAGCCTCGTGTTGGTAGCCTATTTGAATAACCAAGCTCTCTGGTGAGGATCCTAGAACCCTCCAGCAGACCACAAAAGTAGACCCGGGCTGGGCTGGGCATACACCTCCTGATCATTGTGCCGCCGCCGCAGCCGCCGCCGCCTCCTCCTCCTCCTCCTCCTCCTCCTCCTCTTCCTCCAGCATTCTACCTCCATTTACATCTCCCAGCCCTTTTTATCTTAAAACAGAGTCTCCCTATGTCATTGAGGGTCGCACTAAGTTGCCAAGGCTAGCCTGAATCCTGCGATCCTCCCATCTCAGCCTTCCAAGGACTGGAATTACAGCTGTGCAACCCCACACCCCGCTCTTTAAGTCCTACTTTTTGACTCAGAGGCCACTGGGCACCCAAGAGTGTAATCTGGCCAGGGGCTCTCACAGCACAGGGCCCCTGAGCAGTTGGAGGTCTCATGAATTACAAAGAAAAGAATCGTTGCTCTTGGAACCCATCTGGTTGGGTGGCCTTGGTGAGCACCTCTTCAGAGGAGCCCTGGGGACCCATCCTACAGGGAGGCGGCTGCAGTCACTTCTGGAAGAAGGGCAACAGAGTATAGTGGTTAACAGGGCCTGCTGACTTCACTGCCCACCAACCATGAGGCCTGGAGCCTTTCTGCTCCTCATTTAACCATCTTTCTATCTGGGGTGGTGATAGTATTGAAAGAAGGAATACAAGCCGGGTGTGGTGGCACATGCCTGTAATCCCAGTACTTGGGAGGCTGATCCAGGAGGATTGCAAACTGAGGCCAGCCCCAGCAACTTAACGATAACCCTCAGCCACTTAGTAAGACCCTGTTTCAAAATAAAATAAATAAATAAATAAAAAGGTTGTAGCTCAGAGATGAAATGCCACTGGGTTCAATCCTCAGTACTACATACATTTTAAAAAGTGGATATTGCCAGTTATGGTGGCACAGCTTGTAATCCCTGCGCTTGGGAGGCGGAGACAGGAGTATCACGCTGGTTCAGAGCCAGCCGCGCTGGCTTAAGAGACCCTGTTTCCAAATATAAAATAGGTCTGGGAGTGTAGCCCGGAGGTAGAAGGGCTTCCAGGAACCCCAGTACCACCAAAATAAATAAATAAATAAATAAACAAGTGGATATTAAGCCAGGCGTGGTGGTGCACACTTGTAATCTCAGCATTTTGGAGGCTAAGACAGGAGGATCATGGTTCTCAGACAGCCTTAGCTATTTAGTGAGTCCTTTAGTAACTCAGTAAGACCCTGTTTCAAAATAAAGAATAAAAAATGGGGCTGGGGGTGTAGCTCGGAGGAAGAATGCCCCTGGGTTCCATCGCCAGCATCACACAGACACACACACACACATACACACACACACACACACCATCTTTGATGTGAGAGTCAACCCCCTTGGCAAGGAGTTGAGAAAAGCTGCTCAGAGAGCAGCTCGGGAGAGCAGGACCAGCTGCAGGCCGGCGCTGCACCAAGCCGGGGCCCTGGAGTCCAGGCAGGCTCTGCAGCCCCTGGGCGGTTCCGACTCCCAGCCCCTTCCTTGCCTGGGAAGTTAGGAAGCCTGGAGCTGGTCTCCACCTCTCCTCTGGGTTGCAAAGTCCAGGCTCCCTTGAGCTCCAGTCCCCGCCCTGACCTCGGGCTGCACCTCTGCGCACCTGGGGAAGAGACCGCCACAGGAATCATGACTCATGTTACGGTAACAGGATGCGTTTCGTGGTCTCTCTGGACCTGGAAAAAACCGAGAGTGCAGAGCTGGACCGGCCTGTGCATTTCCTGTTTCTCTGAAAGCTGAAGGCAAGAGAGAGGGGGGTGGGGAGGTAGAGAGAGAGAGAGAGAGAGAGAGAGAGAGAGAGAGAGAGAGAGAGAGAGAGAGAGAGAGATCTCCCTGTGTGCCCTCCTCTCCAGGCTTCCTCCCAGGGCTGGACTCGAACCCCGGGCCACTTCTCTTCCACTTCATTGGTGGAGCTGGTGGGGAAGGAGGGGCAGCCCAGCCTGACCGCTCCCGAGGGGCGTGTGGTCCCAGTGCCCACAGTAGGGCTTCGCTACATCTTTGGGCACCAGGATGCCCGGGGCCTCTGGAGGCTCCTCCTTGGCAGGAGGAAAGTGCTTGGCACCTGTGAACCCGAGTGTTTGCCAGGGAGTTGAGGGTGGGGCTGTGATGGACTGTGCATTCCCAAGATGTATTGTGCCCTGGCACCAGGGACCAGGCCCAGAAGCTTTAGTTTGTTTTGTTTTGTTTTGTTTTAGGTCTTGGGGTATTCTACCTCGAATCTAAACCCTCAGCTTTTTTTTTTTTTTTTTTTTCAGGTCTGGGGATGGAACCCAGAGGCATTTGACCTCTGAACTACACCCCCTGTCCAGTTTTTTTATTCTTTATTTTGAAACAGGGTCTCACTAAGTTGTAGAGGGCCTAAGTGGCTGAGGCTGTCCGCGAACCACGATCCTCCTGTCTCAGCCTCCTGAATGCTAGGATTACAAGCTTGCACCACCGCGCCTGGCTTACCCTCAGCTTTTTTATTTGAAAACAGAGTGTCACTAAATTGCTAAGACTGGCCTGGAACCTGCTGTCCTCCTGAGTCAGCTTCCCAAGTAGTGGGATTACAGGTGTGCCCACATCACTTGGCTTTATCTATTATTTTCTATTTATTTATCTTTCTTCCTTCCCTCTCTCCCCCCCCCCCTCTTTTTTCCTCATACTGGGGATTGACTCAGGAACATTCTACCTCTGAGATACACTCAGTGCCCTATTTATGTTTTAGTTTGAAACAGGATCTCGCTAAGTTGCTAAGAGCTTTGCGAAATTGCTGAAGCTTATCTCAAACCTATGATTCCCTCAGCCTCCCAAGCAGTGAGATTGCAGGCCTGCACCACCACACCTGCCTCTTGCCTGTCTCAGTGCTGGGTATTGAACCCCGGGGCATTCTACCTCTGAGCTACACCACCAGCCCTATTTTGTTTTTTTATTTGGAAACAGGGTCTCACTAAATTGTGGAGAGCCTCACTAAGTTGCTGAGGCTGGCCTTGAACCTGCGACCCTCCTGTCTCAGCCTTCTGAGTATTTAGGCATATGCCACCATACTCACTCCTCTCACTGCCTGGCTCTCTTCTTTCTTTCCTTCATTCTTTCTTTTTTGGGGGGGCAGTGCTGGGACTTGAACCCAGGAGTATTCTACCACCAAGCCGCATCTTCATTCCTATTTATTTATTTGTTTGTTTGTTTATTTTGGCGCTAGGGGTTGAATCCAAGGACATTCTACCTTTGAGCTATACCTCTGGCCCCTTTTTTAATTTTTTTATTTTGAAGCAGGGTCTCACAAATTGCTGAGGCTGTCCTCGAATCCGCGGTCCTCCTGTCTTAGCCTCCCAAAGTACTGGATTATAAGCATGTGGCACCACCCCTAACTCCCAGCACTTTTTAAGTTTTATTTTGAGACACTAAATGAGGTCTCACTAACTTGCCTCAAATTTGTGATCCTCATGCTGCAGCCTCCCAGGTCACTGGGAGTCGCTGGGATTCCAGGCCTACCCTACCACGCACGGTTCCATCAGTTTCTTTAAATTCACCCATCTGGGATCTTCCAGACCCGGGAACCCTGGGATGAAGGGTGGAGGTTAATTGGATCAGGTGGCCAGGTGTGGTGGCACACACTTGTAATTCCAGTACTTGGGAGGCTGAGATAGGAGGATTGCAAGTTGGAGAGCAGTCTCAGCAAGTAGTGAATGAGACTTGCATCAATTAGTGAGACCCTGTTTAAAAAAAATAGGACTGTGGGTGTAACTTGGAGGTACAACACTCCTGGGTTCAATCCCCAGTACCACAAAAATAAATACATTGGTAGCCCCATGTGGTGGCGCACGCTCGTGATCCCAGTATTTGGGAGGCTGAGCCAGGAGGATCCAGATTCACAGCCAGCCTCAGCTACTTAGTGAGGCCTCCACAACTTAGACCCTGTTTCAAAATAAAGAATAAGCTGGGCGTGGTGGCGCACGCTTGTAATGCCCGCGCTTGGGAGGCAGAGACAGGAGGATCGCACAGGTTCGAAACCAGCCTCAGCTACCTAGTGAGGCTCTCAGCAACTTAGTGAGACCCTGTTTCCAAATAAAATAAAAAATAGGTCTGGGAGTATAGCCCGGAGGTAGAAAGCCTCTGGGTTCCACACTCAGTACTACCAAGAAAGAAAGAAAAAAGAAAGAAAGAAAGAAAAAGAAAGAAAGAAAGAGAGAAAGAATAAAATACTAGGCTAGGGGTATAGCTCAGAAATAGAATGTCCCTTGGTTTAAGCCCAAGCACCACAAAAAAAAAAAAATAAATTAAAAAAATAAATACATTGGATCAGGGCGTGAGGCATGAAGGAGGGGAGAGGCCCCGAGGCATCTAATGTGTACATCTCCGGGTAACAGGCAGGACTCGGCGTCACATATACGCATGGCAGGTGACGTGGAGAGTTTGTTTACTAAGAGACCGTTTACGAAGGCAGGGCCAGGATGTGGCGGCGTCACAGGGTCAGTGCAGGACGTGGGCTCCTGGCAGAGGCCCAGACCTGTGACCCCTGGCTTGGAGACAGGGCTGCAGGAACCTGTAACCAGTGACACCCGAGAGAGACACAGAGAACTGTGGGCCGCCCTCGGGTGACCTGCGGCAGCCCTTGCAGACCCTGCAGGAAGCCAGGGGGGGACCCTGGCCTCACCGTCCCTCCACCACCCATCCACCCCATGACCCGCCACTGGGCCGGGCCCAGCCAGGACCCCTCCGACTGGACTGGCCCAGAGCGGCTGAAAGGATAGATATATGACAGATAACCAGTATTATGTGGGCTTGTCTTTGCAGTTTAAAGATAACTGTAAAAATAGCTGCATTCGGATGTCCCAAGACTCAAAGACTGTCACCCCAAAATGCTTTGCCTTCTTCCCAAACCTGTCCTTGGAGGGTGGGCTGCCCTCTGTTGGAGTCAGGGCCAGCCATCGAGGCACATGTTCTCTGCCATGTCTGTCACCCAGGAGCCGGTCCACAGCCAGGCCTCTGCCCAGGAAAGCCCCTGGGGGCCCAGGGAGCAGGCCTGGAGACACATGCCACGCGGACGCCACGCCCAACTCTGTCCTTGGCCTTCTCTGGGCCCCTTTGTACACGGAGTCCCAGCTGAAGGAAAGCATCCGGGGTTGCAAACTGCTTAAAATGAAAATAAACATACTTCTAATCCTAATGACATAGAAAAAGCAGTTTTGCTTTTACAAAACCAAATAAGCCACCCACAATTGTACTTACCAAGAAAAGTACGCCTCCGTTTGTATGCAGAAGGATGAGGAAATCTGACGGCAGGTATTTGAACTTATGTCCAGAGCACAGCTTTAGTGATTAATTTCACTTTCTACCCAGAATGAATTAAAAAGTCTAAAAGGAACCAGGCATGGTAACACATGCCTGCAATCTCAGTGCTAGGGAGGCTGGGACAGGAGGATCATAGGTTCCAAGCCGGCCTCAGCCACTTAGTGGGGGTCTTAGCCACCTATCAAGTCCTATTTCAAAACAAAAAATTTAAAAAGGACTGAAGGTATAATTCAAAGGTAGGATGAATCTGGGTTCAATCCCCAGTACCACAAAAATAAATAAATAAATAAATAAATAAATAAATGTGTGCGTGCGTGCGTGCATGTGTGCGTGTGTGTGTGGTACTAGGGATGGAACCCAGGGGCATTCTATCTCCAAGCTACACCCCAGCCCCATTTTTAATTCTTTAATTTGAAACAGGCCTCACAATAGGAGGGCTTACTACACCTGGCTTAGCAATCAATTAAAAAAAATTTTTTTAAGTCTAAAAGGAAGCAGGATGTGGTGGTGCAACTTGTAATCCCAGCACTTGGGAGGCTGACTGGGGGATCAAGTTTCGCGGACAGCCTCAGCTATTCAGTGAGGCCCTCTGCAACTTAGTGAGACCCTGTTTCAAAATAAAGAATAAAAAATAGGGCAGGGGGTGTAGCTCGGAGGTCAAATGCCCCTGAGTTCCATCCCCAGACCCACAAAAAAAAACGTCTAAAAGGAGTTAAGCCAAGTGTGGCGACACATACACACTAGTAATCCCAGTATTTGGGAGGCTGAGACAGGAGGAAGATCACAGGTTCGAGGACAGCCTCAGCAACTTAGTGAGATCCAGTTTCAAAATAAAAGTAAAATAAAATGGGGCTGGGAGAGTAGCTTAGCTCAGATAAAGAACATCCCTGGATTCAATCCGCAGTAACCTCCCATCACACACACGTGTGCAGATACTCAGTGCCCCTAATAAAACCCCTTAACCTCTCTGGGCCGCTCAGTTCCTGTCAGCACTTAGAGATAAGAGCTGTCCTCCTCTCCGACCTACAGAGAGGGTGAGGGTAACTATCATGTGCAGAGCTGCTGGGCGCAGCTCAGTGGCAGAGCACTGGCTTAGCATGCCCAAGTCCCAGGCTGGTCCCAGCACTGCAAAGAGAGTCACAGGCAGGATGCCTACAAGCTCTTCATAGATACATCACCAGACAGAGTTCTCCTTGTACCTCTGACCCCAGCTGTACTCTCCAGCGCTCAGCCGGGAGCGGAACAGGGTAGAATAAATCAACCCCAGTGATGTACAGAGGCCCCGGGCGGCTCCTGAGCTGCTGAGAGTCCCGGCCTGTCCTCCAGTGCCAGACCCTCTGCAGGGAGCACCAGTTAGTCCAAGTGAACCTTGAACTGTGGGAGACAGAGGCAAAGTAAGATGTCTTTTTTAATTTATTTTTATCCTGAGGATTGAACCCAAGGGTGCAGGAGCGTTCTACCTCTGAGCTACATCCCCAGTTCCTCCTCTTTTTTTTGAAACAGGGTGTTAATAAATTGCTTAGAGCACGCTTATAATCCCAGCATTTGGGAGGCTGAGACAGGAGAATTGTGGTTCGAGGACAGCCTCAACTACTTAGTGAGGCCCTTTGCAGCTCAGTGAGACCCTATTTCAAGATAAATAATATAAAATAGGGCAGGGAGTATAGCTCGAAGATCGAATGCCCCTGGGTTCCATCCCTAGTACCACAAAACAAACAAAGAAAAA
This sequence comes from Muscardinus avellanarius, assembly GCF_963383645.1. Taxonomy (NCBI): domain Eukaryota; kingdom Metazoa; phylum Chordata; class Mammalia; order Rodentia; family Gliridae; genus Muscardinus; species Muscardinus avellanarius. The sequence goes on along the minus strand of NC_137798.1, from coordinate 40,915,964 downwards.
AACAAAAAGTTGCTTAGGCCAGACTTAAATCTAGGATCCTCCTGTCAACCTCCGAAGTACCGGGATTATAAGTGTGTGCCACCACATCTGAAGATGTCTTATTCCAGGTGGTTCCTGGGTTCCAAGAAAAAGCATGGATCTGCAGGTGTGGCGGCACACACCTATAATCCCAGCTACTCAGGAGGCTGAGTCAGGAGAAGCCCATATTTGAGGCCAGTCTGGGCAATTTAGCCAGACCCTGCTTCAAAATAAAAAAAATAAAATAGGGCTAGAAGTATAGCTTAGAGGAAGAATGCCCCTGGGTTCAACACCAGTATCAGCAGGTATAGTGGCACACACCCATAATCATAGCTAATACTTGAGAGGCTGAGACAGGAAGATCACAGGTTCGAGGCCAGCCTCAGCAACATAGTGAAACCCAGCAACTTATCGAGACTGTCTCAAAATAAATTTAAAAAAAGGGCTGGGGGTGTAGCTCAGAGGTAGAATGCCCCTGGGTTCAATTCCCAGTACCATACACACACACACATATACACACACACAAATCCCCAGTACCCCCCCCCTCAAAAAAAGGGAGCTGGGTGGGCGCCAACCCTCGTACTGCAAGAGCAGTAGCAGCCGCACAGGTGCCATCCCATCCAGCCCAGGTTGCTAGGAGACGTCTTCGGGAAGCTCTGGCTCACGCAGGGCTCCAGGGCTCAGAGGGAGGCGGGTGAGCCAGGGATTTGAAGCAACAAGTTCCCTTGCAAAACTGCAGCCTCGAGTTGCAGCCGGATGTAGGGGAAAGTGCCAGTGGAGATAAGGGGCCCCAGCGGGGCACCCGCAGATGGGAAGATAAAAATAGAAACAGCGTTCTCCCAACCCCCACCCCAGGTGAAGAATGTCTCTACGAAAAGTCAGACTGAAGAGGGGCAGAGGCAGCCATGCAAATGACGCCGAGGAACAAAATACTGACGGTGCAGGACCTGGCACATAGTAGGTACACAACAAATGCTGTTTCCTTCAACACACACACACACACACACACACACACACACACACACACACAGCTGTGTTCAGCAAGGGCAGAGTGGAAAAGAATCTTTGGTGGTTTGCCCTGTCTTCCTTTCTTTCTTTCTTTCTTTCTTTCTTTCTTTCTTTCTTTCTTTCTTTCTTTCTTTCTCTCTTTCTTTTCTTTTCTTTTCTTTCTTTTTCTGCAGTAGTGGGGATGGAAAGCCAGGGGCTTTCTACCTCTGAGCTATACCCCCAGTCCTATCTTTTATTCTTTATTTTGAAACAAGGTCTCACTGAGTTGCAAAGGGCCTCACTAAGTAGCTGAGGCGCAATCCTCCCGTCTCCCAAATGCTTGGATTACAAGCATACACTACCACGCTTTGATGGTGGTACTAGGGATTGAGATCCACACAAAGCCCTATTTTATTTTGTTTTATTATTATTGATTTATTTTGGTGGTACTGGGGATGGAACTCTTCTACCTCCAGGTTACACTCCCAGACCTATTTTATATTTTTATTTGGAAACAGGGTCTCTTAAGCCAGCGCGGCTGGCTTTGAACCTGTGCGATCCTCCTGTCTCTGCCTCCCAAGCCCTATTTTATTTTTTATTTTATTTTTATTTATTTTGCGATACTGGGGATGGAACCCAGGGCCATTCTACCTTGGAGCTGCACCCCCAGCCCTATTTTTTATTCTTTATTTTGAAACTGGGTCTCACTGAGTTGCAAAAGGCCTCACTAAGTAGCTGAGGCTGTCCACAAACCAGATCCTTCTATCTCAGCCTCCCAAATGCTGGGATTACAAGCATGTGCCACCACACCCAGCTTTTATTTTTTATTTATTTTTATTTATTTATTTTGTGGGTCTGGGGATGGAACCCGGGAGCATTTGACCTCCGAGCTATACCCCCTGCCCTAGTTTTTTTATTCTTTAATTTGAAACTGGGTCTCACTGAGTTGCAGAGGGCCTCACTAAGTAGCTGAGGCTGTCCGCGAACCGCGATCCTCAGATCTCAGCCTCCCAAATGCTGGGATTACAAGTGTGCGCCACCACGTCTGGCTTATTTTTCATTTTGAAACAAGATCTCACTAAGGAGCTGAGGCTGGCTGCGAACCTGTGATCCTCCTGTCTCAGTCTTCCAAGTACTGGGATTACAAGTGTGAGCCACCAAGCCTGGCTTGTGGTCTGCCCTTTCAGTGAGGTTTCTCAAACTAGGCTAGCCTTCAGATTCCCCAGATGAATCAAAGAGGAGCTCCGGGCTCCTCCTCCAGCCACACATTTGCATGGAGGGGCGGGGAACTGGGTACAGGGGAAGGAAAGGGGAAAGCTGATGGCTGAGCCCCGGAGTTGGTGCCAAACTGGATTTTGCATCTGAGCAGGCTGAGAACAAGGAACACGGACAGGGCACCTGTCTGTGCCAGCTCTATATAGGGCCCTTTGCATACACTTTCCTTTTTTCACATATATACGGAATGCCCAGGGGCATTCCACCACCAAGCTACCCCACAGGCCCTTTTTATTTTATTATTTATTTATTTATTTATTTATTGCGGGTCTGGGGATGGAACCCAGGGGCATTCGACCTCTGAGCTACAGCCCCTGCCCTATTTTTTATTCTTTATTTTGAAACCGGGTCTCACTGAGTTGCAGAGGGCCTCACTAAGTAGCTGAGGCTGTCCCCGAACCGCGATCCTCCGATCTCAGCCTCCCAAATGCTGGGATTACAAGTGTGCTCCACCACGCCTGTCTTTCTTTTCTTTTCTTTTTCTTTCTTTCTCTCTTTCTTTCTTTCTTTCTTTCTTTTGCAGTACTGGTAATGGAACCTATGGGCATTTTACCTCTGAGGTATATCCCTAGCCCTATTTTTTTTTATTTAAAATTTTTTTTTCTTTTTCTTTTTCTTTTTCTTTTTTTAATTGAAAATAAATGGTAAGCCGGGCGTGGTGTCACACGCTTGTAATCCCCATGCTTGGGAGGCTGAGACAAGAGGATCACACAGGTTCGAAGCCAGCCTCAGCTACTTAGTGTGGCTCTCAGCAACTTAGTGAGACCCTGTTTCCAAATAAAGTATAAAATAGGTCTGGGAGTGTAGCCCGGAGGTAGAAGGCCTCTGGGTTCCACCCCAGTACCACCAAAAAAAAAAAAAAAGAAGAAGAAGAAGAAATGGTATACATTTAACCTATGCTTGGTGCCCTCTGGCCCCCATCCCTATTTTTTATTCTTTATTTTGAAACAGGGTCTCACTGAGTTGCAGAGGGCCTCGCTAAGTAGCTGAGGCTATTCACGAACCCACATCCTCCTGGCTCAGCCTCCCAAGTACCAGGATTGCAAGCATGTGCCACTACATCTTCTTCTTCTTATTATTATTATTTTTTTTTTTTTTAAGAGGGTCTCACTAAGTTGACCATGCTGGCCTCAAACCTTCCATCCTGTCTCAGCCTTCCAAGTCCTGGGATTACAGGCCTGCACCACCATGCCTGGCTTACATATACTTTTATTTAATCTTCACCACAGCCTTGGGAAATATGTGTTCAAAGCCTCTTTTACAGATGAAGGAACTGAGGCTCGAATTAATTCATTTAAAAATTTTATCTGTCTATATTTATTCATTTATTTTGTGGTAATGGTGGTTGCACCCAGAGGCATTCTACTTCTGACCTATGCCCCGGCCCTTTTTAGTTTTTGTTTTGAAACAGGGTCTTGCTAGGTTACTGAGAATCTCACTATGTTGCTGAGACGTGCGATCTTCCTGTTTCAGCCTCCCAAGTACTGGGATTACAGGCATGTACCACCACACCCGGCTTGTGTGCTGTCTCTTTTGACAGCGGGTCCCTCAGGGAGCTCCTGGGGCCAGTATGAGGAGGCTGGGGCTGCAGCCCCAGGAACCGCGGGGGCAGGCTGGCTTGGTGACCACGAAGGGCTGGGGCATAGTCACCAGGCCCTCTTCTCTGAAGTAAGCGGGGGTCCTCAGGCCCTAGATTCCAGTGTGGGCGAGGTCGCTTTCTGCCTTCCCACTTGATGCCTTTGGAAAAGTCCCTGCCTCCACTGCCGGCCATCGAGTGCTGTGTAATTTCCTCCGTGGGTCAGTCCTCCAGCGGGGGCTGTGACAGGGCCATGACTCAGGCCTCACCTGACCCTGACCAGCCACCAGCTGCCTGGCCTCCCGCTGGTGCAGTGGACGCAGGAGTGGCCGTCCATGGCCTTTCCCCGATTCTGCCCTGTCCTGCACAAGGAGTGGGGCCCTTCCAGGGATGGAGCAGGCGGAAGTTCACTGGGTACGCTGGACCTTGAGTGTGTCAGGAACCAGGAGCGATTCTGGGCTGTGACTGGGAGGGACCGTGACCAAGACAGACCCTTGGCCATGGGTCTCCAGGGCCAAGAATTGAGGTGCTACCGGCATGCCATTAGAGCTGGGGCTGATGTCCCAGCTCCCACCTAAGGGCATTCTCCATCTTCCCACCCACTCAGGAGCGGTGCAAGGGAATTAGCTCCTCCTTGAGAAAGATGCTTTGCTTAGGGAATTAAAGTCAAATTTTTAAAAAAGCTGGAGCCAGGTGTGATGCTGCACGTCTGTAATTCCAGTTCTTGGAAGTCCAAGGCAGGTTCCAGGCCAGATTCAGCTCCTTAGCAAGACCCTGTTTCAAAATAAAAAATAAAAAGGGGTGGGGTGTAACTCAATGGTAGAGCATCTTTGGGTTCAATCTCCAGTACCAGAAAGAAAAAAAACAGTACTGGGGATTGAACCCCGGGGTGTTCTGCCTCCAAGCCACACCCCCAGCCCTATTTTTTCTTTCTTTTTTTTTTTTTTTTTATTAAACAGGATTTTGCTAAGTTGCTGAGGCTGGCCTGGAACCTGTGACCCTCCCACCAAGCACTGGGTTGCCAGGTGCCACACCGACAAGGATCATCTTTAGTTCCCTGGTTCTGAGTTGACAGGAGCTGAGCCAGAGCCCCTCAGGCGAGGGAGGCCCAGGCCACGGTGCCAGTCATACTTCTGGGCAATTTGGAGTCACGTGTCGTGTGTTGCCAAGGCCGTGACTCAGCCCAGCGCTCGCCAACACTTATTCACCCGGGGGAGAAACTGCCCCGTCGGCGCTTTTCACAGTGTGGGCTCCTACCTGTTTGAAGGAAACTGAGCCAACCCAGGAGACAAGCTTCCCAGCTGCCCTGATGGAGCCAGTTCTGTGTCCCCAGCCTTTAGGATTTCCATAAATGTCTGTTAGATAACTAAATGGGCAACAGAAAAATAAATAAATAAATAGTGAACTAAAGCTGGTTCAAAAACTCTAAAGCCCATACCTGTGTATGTGTGTCTGTGTGCACGTGTGTGTGGTACTGGGGATTGAATCCAGAAGTTTACCTTTGAGCTATTCCCCCAGCCCTTTTTATTATTTGTTTGTTTGTTTTGCAGTACTGAGGATGGAACCCGGGGGCATTCTACCTCTGACCTACACCCCAGCCCTATTTTTTATTCTTTATTTTGAAACAGGGTCTCACTGAGTTGCGAAGGGTCTCACTAAGTAGCTGAGGCTGTCCTCGAACCGCGACCCTCCTGTCTCAGCCTCCCAAATGCTGGGATTACAAGCAGGTGCTACCACTAGAATCTTGCTAAATTGCTGAAGCTGGCCTCAAACTTGTGATCCTCCTATCTCAGCCTCCCAAGTACTGAGATTACAGGCATACTCCACCACCCTTGGCTGAGCCCATACTTTTCCATATGGGTGTTGACTGCTGTCTTGCTCCTGGAGGAAGAGGAGTTAACACTTGTGTGGCCCGAGAGGGAGCCCGAACTTCAAGCTTCGGAAGCTGACGGGCCATCCTGCGCCTGCGCTGCTCCCCCTCAGCATCTCCAGGAAGGGGAGCAATCCCCCTTTCAAGGAAGAGGGCCAATTGGTGTCGGGGTTTTTTCTGATATTATAAATAACTGTGTGGGTGGAGACCTTGAAGAGTTTTTCTGTTATTGTTATCACTAGTGTGCTTCTTAAAAAAAATAAAAATAAAAAGTCCTGGTGACAGATGCTAGGAGCCCAGGCTAACCTGCTGTGCTGGGTCAGGCTGTCCCGACACAGTGGGTAAGGCTGCTGTCTACACCGCAGGCTCCCCACCTGCAGCATCCCTCCGCTGGCTGGAACCCCCACCTTCGATGGGCGGATGCCATGGTTAGAGTGGGTGCCACTGTAGCTACTCCCTACCACAGACAGAGGGACCCAGGCTCCTGAGCTCAGGTTGGCTTTTCATTTTATTTTTTTAAATTTCCTTTTCTCCTCCCTCTTTTCCTTTGTCTTCTTCTTAGCTGCTAAGTTTGTCCTCAAACCTGTAATCCTCCTGTCTCAGCCTCCCAAGTACTGGGGTTGCAGGTGTGAGCCACTGCACCCAGATCTTTGCCTTCTCCTTAGTAAATCAAAGTACTAAAACAAATCAATTCAGCTGGGCGTGGTGGCGCACGCTTGTAATCCCCGCACTTGGGAGGCGGAGACAGGAGGATCACGCAGGTTCAAAGCCAGCCGCAATGGCTTAAGAGACCCTGTTTCCAAAATAAAAAAATATAAAATAGGTCTGGGAGTGTAGCCTGGAGGTAGAAGGGTTTCCAGGAACCCTAGTACCACACACACACACACACACACACACACAAAATCAGTTCAAAGTACTAACTAAGCTGGGCGTGGTGGCACATGCTTGTAATCCCAGCATTCGGAAGGCTGAGATCAGAAGATCGTGGTTCACGGACAGCCTCAGCTACTCAGTGAGGCCCTCTGCAACTTAGTGAAACCCTGTTTCAAAATAAAGAATAAAAAATAGGGCAGGGGGTGTAGCTCGGAGGTCAAATGCCCCTGGGTTCCATCCCCAAACCTGCAAAAACAAAAAACAAAAAAAAACTGACTAACCTGGCTGGAGGGGACCGGAACCTGGAGAAGATGTGGCACTGGGTAGAGACTTCCGCTGGAGGAGGTTGGACAATGAGAGGTTCCTTGGCCATCCCATCCTAGACAGATGGCTGGGCCCTGGACGTTTGGGTGTCTAGGTTTAACCTGAGATACCAGGGGCTTCAGAGAACAGAGAACCGAATCGGGAGGACACCAAGAGTTGGGTCCCCAAGGGGAAAGATGATAAGGACATCAACAGTTTAATCAGGCTCATCACAGTCATGGCCAAAGACACACTGAACGGAAGGTGGAGAGCTCAAGCTGACCGTGCGCCAGGGCGCCAAGCCCTGGATTGCTAGGCGGGCGCCGGGGCCTCCCACAGACCTTTTCTACCATTCTCAACCATAAACAAATGAAAACTCTCAAGGCCAAACTGCTTTCAAAGACTGTGGTCTCTAAAAGGAAATTGGAACTACATTTTCCCACAAGAAGTTCAAGGAATTGTGATTACTCAGAGCTCCCTCTCGACATTCCTGTGAACATCTGAGAAATTCCCAGTGCACCCCGCGGCCTTTGCTGCGGGAAACTAGGCGTGTGCGACTCAGGCCAAGTGGCCTTTGTTGGTGCCATGGCAACAGCACAATCCATTGCATAACTGCAAGTGCGTGTGTGTGTGTGTGTGTGTGTGTGTGTATGTACTGTTCTGTTTGATAAGGGAAAGAAATTTAAATAAAGCAATAACGGCTTCTGGTAAACTTATGCCTCAAAGATGACTTCCTTCCTACTCTGTTCCTCTTGTGTTCTTGAAATTCCTCTTCTCAAAACTTCTTCTCATGCAGCTTATTTTCAGAGAGGATTTCTCAGGATTGCTGCAGGACATGAAAAAAATTAATAATTCATTATATGAGACTCCCTCCTTTGGGAACAAGTTCCCCCTCCAGCACAGATATGGACACAGGGACTCTGCCAGCCAGGAGGGCAGCTGCCCACCAGCCAAACTCCAGAGCCCAGTAAAACTCCAGTCAGGAGCTAGGTGTGGAATCCCAGGGAGGCTGAGACAGGAGGATCGCAGGTTTGAAGACATCCTCAGCAACTTAGCGAGACCCAGTTTCAAAATAAAAATAAAATAGGGCTAAGGGTATAGCTCAGAGGTAGAATGTCCCTGGGTTCAATCCTCTGTAACACACACACACACACACACACACACACACACTTAAAAAAAATTTTAAAGCCGGGCATGGTGGCGAACGCTTGTAATCCCAGCACTTAGAAGGCTGAGACAGGAGGATCACACAGGTTTGAAGCCAGTCTCAGCTACTTAGGCTTTCGGCAATTTAGTGAAACTCTGTTTCCAAATAAAGTATAAAATAGGTCTGGGAGTGTAGCTCAGAGGTAGAAGTCCCCTGGGTTTCATCCCCAGTACCAAAACATTAATTAATTAATTAATTAATTAAAATTTTTTTACAAAGGGGGACTTCCGGGAAGATGGCGACCGAGAAAAGCAGCATTTATGAGTCCTGCTAACACTCGATCTCTACTGCCACAAAATCAGCGATTTTCATAGCCAGAAAACACTAGCAACAGAGAAATAAAAAATGTAAACACAAGGGACAGATAAAAAAAAGACTAGAAGAACAACCAGAGACCAGAAAAGAAAAGAAGCCCACAGTGCAGCCCCGGAGCCACACCGGCACCATCTTCCCTCACAGCGCCAGGCTCCAGAGAGGAAAGGTAAACAAGGAACTGAAGTGAGCAGCTGTGGATCATTCGGGTGTAATTCAGCAGTTCTTCCAGCACAAAGAACATCTAAAACTCCCAGTGGTCAAGCTCATCACGCTTTCCAGGGACTCAGAACAAAGCTCAAAACCAGAAAAGAAATATGCCAGCCTCACGGCCGAGGGTGTGGCAGCGGTACCATATTGCCAGCAGCTCCAGCCTCACGGCCAAGGGTGTGGTAGCAGCACCATTTTGCCAGCAGTGACAGCAAGTTCACCATGCCCTGCGACAGCTCCTGATCAGTGCGCACAATAACCGTGAGTAAAATTGCGGCCCCTAGAGGAGAAATCCCTGTACTGCACTCCCAGGGACTTGCGCAGCTTTGATAATCTCCTTGGGTCTGAGATTTTGCACCCCAACCCAGTGAAGGAGTAGCGGTAGCAGAGATACCACACACTACTCATAGTTCCCTGTGGGAAAAAGCCCAACCCGGCACCCCCACAGTCTCGCGCAGCCTCAGTTAACTCCCTGGGTCTGAGACTTTGTGATACAACCCAGTAAAGGAGTAGTAGTGGCTGAGATTACCACAGACTTGAAATACAGAGCACCCTAAGTGAAGTCATAGTGACCCACTGGCAAAAATTCTGAAATCATGGGAATGAGGAACAACAATAGAGCAATGAATGCCCACAACCCCTTATTATCAGGACCTGATAACACAGAAATTCAGAGATCTCCAGAAGATCAAATCAGGTATATAACTGTAGAAATAATACAGGACCTTCGAAAAGAATTCAGAGAGAGTCTAAAAGAGATAAAGAATGCAGTCATTGAGGTAAAGGCCTCAATTCAAAGTGTAAACAATCGATTAGACCACATGGAGAACAGAATCTCGCTCCTAGAAGATGATCACTCTAAAAATGAATGCATAATTTATAACTTAGGAAAAAAAATCAGACAATAGGAATTAGACATTGAAGAAATATGGGCCCATTTTAAGAGAGCTAACCTAAGAATAATTGGAATAGAGGAGGGAAAAGAAGGTGAAACCAAAGGGATCAATCATCTCTTCAAGCTGGGTGTGGTGGCGCATGCTTGTAATCCCAGCATTTGGGAGGCTGAGTCTGGAGGATAGCAGTTCACGGATAGCCTCAGCTAGTTAGTGAGGCCGTCTGCAACTCAGTGAGACCCTGTTTTAAAATAAAGAATAAAAAATAGGGTAGGGGGTGTAACTCGGAGGTCAAATGCCCCTGGGTTCCATCCCCAAACCCACCAAAAATCATCATCATCATCATCATCTCTTCAAAGAAATAATAGCAGAAAAATTTCCAAACATAGAGCAAGAGGTCGATACACAGGTCCAGGAAACTTATAGAACTCCCTTTAGACAGGATCAGAGAAGAGAGAGGATCCCCACGCCACATAATTGTCAAAATGACCAATGTGGAAGCCAAGCAGAGAATTTTAAAGGCAACAAAAACAAAGAGCCAAGTGACATTCAGAGGCAAACCAATTAGAATCACTCCAGACTTTCCAAACCAAGTCATGAGAGCCAGAAGGGCTTGGAGTAACATATTCCAAAAGAAAACAACTTCCAGCCAAAAATTTCCTACCTAGCAAAACTTTCTATCAAATTAGATGGGGAAATAAGAAGCTTCAATGACCAACAGAAACTGAAGAAATTTATGTCTTTAAAACCAGTGCTAGAGAAAATATTCAAAGAGATTGGCTACAAAGAAAAAATAGGTAACACACACCAGAACCATAGAAACAAGATTTTCCATCCAACAGACAACTAAGATTGGTTATCTTTGGAGATTCATTATTTATGTAAGTCTTTTACCTATTTCTAAATTGTATTGTTTGCTTTTATTGTTGCTAATTTTTAGGGTTTCTATTTGGAATATTAATATACCTTCAGATACAGCATTTGGAAATATTTTATCCCATTCTATCAGTAACTTTTAACTCGGTTTAGATTGTCTTTGGATGTACAATATTTTTTTTATATTTTAGGAAGTTTGTTTGTTTATTCTTTTGTTGCCTGTGCCTTTGAAATCATATCCAAGAAATCACTGCCAATTTCAATGTTGTGAAGTTTTATGACCCAGGTTTTCTTTTAAAAGTTTATAGTCTTAAGATTTACATTTAGGTCTTTTATCTATTTTGAGTTAATATTTGTATTTGGTGTTAGGTAAGGGTCCAATTTTATTCTTTTTCATGTAATTATTACTTTTCAACAATATTTAGTGAAAAGATTATTATTTCCTTCACCAAATGTTTTTGGAAACCTTGTCAAAAGTAACTTGACTATATATGGAAGAATTTATTTCTAGGCTCTTTATGTTACTCCACAGGTTTATATGTCTGCCTTTATAGCTGTACTACACTGTTTCAATTATTGTAGCTTTATAAGGTTTGAAATCAGAAAATGTACGTCTTCTAGCTTTGTTCTTTTTTGAGATTGTTTTGGGTATTTAGAATTCATATTTCATGTTAGGATAGATTTTTTTCTGAAAAATAAATAAATAAATGTATAAAAAATAAATAAAAATAAATTTAAAATAAAGAAACTCCAGTCACAGGAGGCCTGGCCAAGCTGGGTAAAATACTGATGATGCTGCCCCTCATCCCCTGTCCCCGCTGCTCCATGGAGATAGTGGTGAGGAGATAGAAAGGAAATAGGCAGATAGGGAAGAGGCCTTGGTAGAAAAAAACTTAATTTCTTGAGGGGCGAGGGACCAAGGTTCAGAGATAAGAAGGACCAAAGCTTCACAAAACCATCCAGTTACTAATCAACAAATCTAGGAGCCATCACTGGAGCAAGTCTGACACTTTACTGAAAGGAGGCTCTTCAAAGGACTTGCAAATACCCTATGCAAATTCTGAGAGCTGCTTCCCAGAATTCCCCAAATCCCAAACTTACCACAACCAAAAGAGGACATGCAGACATCGGCAAAACCCCTAGCACAGCCACCAAATTGGGTTTTTCCCTCTCTGGGACTCCCTCCCCTTTTGGGGAGCTTTTCTCTCTCTTGCAGGTTGTGTTAGCTTTGAGAGAAGGCAGAGTGCAATTGAGGGCACATGGCTCGGGATACACTTGGGTAGTGACCTGAAGGCCTCTGTTGGACATCAAGGCCGACCAGGGCCCTTAGGGGTGATCTGCACCTCTTTTCTGGCAGATCGCGTGGACCCTGGGAGAAAGTAGTTTGCAATTGACGGCACGTGGCTCAGGTGACACTCGGGTAGTGACCTGAAGGCAGCTACTGGACACCAGAGCCCTGACAGCCCTAGAGGTATTCTGCCACTTTCCTATTCCTTTCTGGCAGATCACGTGGACTCTGGGAGAAAGCAGCTAGTAATTGAAGGCATTTGGCTTGGGCTACTCTCAAGTATTGGCCTGAAGGCAGCTGCTGGACTCCAGAGTTCCGACAGCCCCTTTGGGGTGTTTGTCCACTTTTCCCTATTCCCTGCTGCTTCCAATAAACCATTTACTCCCTTCCTGCAGTCTGCGGGTGTCATTCTTCGCTCACCATAGACAAGAACCCGGTAAGGAAACGCCGAGTTTCTTTTCAAGAAACTCCGTTTCATCTTTGATGAAACTCCGGGTTTCTTCTCAAGAAACCCCCCGCTTCCTCTTGGGGGCTCAGAAGAAACCCCCTGTTTCAGTGGGCTCGCTTTTGTTACCTCTGACCATGGAGGACAAGTCTGTGGGAGGCTGGATAAGACCAGGGGTATTGTTCCTGTGCTGCTAATCACTGGCCAGAGGAGGCATGCCCTCTGTGCGCTGCAGTGAGCCTGGAGAAACCGCCATTAGGGGAGCAGAGAATTCTGGAAATAAGGTTTGCCAGGATCTTCCATTTGGGTGAATGTTGTTGGCAGACAGACATCTTTCTTGACTCCTAAAGAATAACCTATTTAGCCGGGCATAGCAGAGCACACCTGTTATCCCAGTACTTGGGAATTGGAGACAAAGGATCTCAGGTTTGCGGCCAGTTTCAGCAACTTAGTGAGGCCCTTCACAACTTAGTGAGACCCTGCTTCTAAATCAATCAGTCAATAAATAAATAAATAAATAAATAAATGGCTGAGGGTGTAGCTCTGAGGTAGAATACCTCTGGATTAAACCCCTACTACTACAAAAATAAAAAGGACCAGGGGTGTAGGTCAAAGGTAAAATGTCCTTGGGGTCCATCCCTAGTACTCTCTCCCAAAAGATTAACCATACTTTTTTTTTTTTTGGCAGTACTGGGAATGGAATCCACGGGTATTCTTCCACTGAGCGGCATCCATAGCCTGCTCCCTTTTGTGTGTGTGTGTGGTCGTGGGGATGAAACCCACGGCATTCTTCTACCTCCAGGCTACACCCCTAGCCCTGGTTTTGTTGTTGTTGTTGTTGTTTTGTTGGGTTTTTTAAGTTTTTATTTGAAAACAAGGTCTAGTTAAGTTGGTGAGGTGATGAGGGCCTCACTAAGTTGCTGAAGCCGGCCTCGAATCAGTGATGCTTCTGTTTGCATCCTAAGTACCACCATGCTCAGCTCCCTAGCCACCCCCACCCCCCTTTTTGTGGTACTGGGAGTGAAACCCAGCCGCTTTCTACCTCTGGACTACACTCTCAGACCTATTTTATATTTTATTTAGAAACAGGGTCTCACTAAGTTGCTCAGAGCCTCACTAAGTAGTTGAGGCTGGCTTCGAACCTGTACGATCCTTCTGTCTCAGCCTCCCAAGTGTGGGGATTACAAGTGTGCACCACCAAGCCTGGCTCCCAATCCCCTTTTTAAACTTTTTTTTTTTCTTTTGAGATAGGGCCTTGTAGTCTCAAACTTGAGATCTTCCTGCCTCGGTTTCCCCAGTAACTGAAAATACAGGCATGGGAAACCACACCTGGCTCATCTTTGTGTGTGTGTGGTGTGATGTGTGTGTGTGTGTGTGTGTGTGTGTGTGTGTGTGTGTGTGTGTGTGTTACTGGGGATTGAATCCAGGGGCATTCTATGTGTGAGCTATATTCCCAGCCCTATTTTATTTTTATTTTGAAACAAAGTCTAGCTAGATAGATGAGAATCTCATTTCTTGCTGAGGCATTCTTGAACCTGAAGTCCCTCTGTCTCAGTCTCCCAAGTACTAGGATTACAGGAATGTGCCACCACACCAAGTATATTGTTTTTATTTTGTTTCTGTACTGGGGATTGAACTCAGAGGCATTCTACCTCCAAGCTACAACTCCAATCCAAATTTATTTTTTATCAGAAATATGGTCTCACTAAATTGCCAAGGCTGACTTTGAACTTGGAATCCTGTCTCAGCCTCGATTCTCCAGATAAGATCTAAGCATCTCCCTGAAAATATCTTTTACTTTTTAAGTGTGTGTGTGTGTGTGTGTGTGTGTGTGTGTGTGTGTGTGTTACTGGGGAATGAACCCAGGGGTATTTTACCTCCAAGCTATACCCCTAGTTCTTTTTATTTTTATTTTGAAACAGGGTCTCACTATATTGTTGAGAGTCTCACTACTTGCTAAGGCTGTCCTCAAACCTGCGATCCTCCTATCTCAGTCTCCCAAGTCCTGGAATTACAGGTGTGTGCCACCCTACCCTGCTTAAGCAGATATTTTCTAAATGCTGCCTGACCTTTTAAAATACCGCACTTCCGGGCGTGGTGGCGCACACTTGTAATCCCAGCATTCGCGAGGCTGAGACCGGAGGATCGTGGTTCTCGGACGGCCTCAGCTACTTAGTGAGACTCTTTGCAACTCAGTAAAACCCTACTTCAAAAAATAAAGAATAAAAGCCGGGCCTGGTGGCACACGCTTATAATCCCAGCATTCGGGATGCTGAGCCCGGAGGATTGCAGTTCGCGGAGAGCCTCAGTTACTATAGTGAGGCCCTAATAAAAATTGGGCAGGGGGTGTAGCTCGGAGGTTGAATGCCTCTGGGTTCCATCCCCAGACCCGCAAAATAAATAATAAATAAATAAATAAAAATAAAGAATAAAAATAGGGCAGGGGATATTGCTTGGAGGTAGAATGCCCCTGGGTTCTACCCCCAGACCCGCAATAAATACATAAATAAATGAATTAATTAAATACCGCACTTGAGCCAGGCGTGGTGGCCCATGCTTGTAATCCCAGCATTTGGGAGGCTGAGACGGGAGGATTGCAGTTCAAAGACAGCCTCAGCTACTTAGTGAGGCCCTCTGCAACTCAGTGAGACCCGGTTTCAAAATAAAGAATAAAAAAATAGGTCTGGGGGTGTAGCTCAGAGGTAGAATGGCCCTGGGGTCCATCCCCAGTACCTCAAAAAAAAAAAAAAAAAGAATGAAAGAAAGAAAAGAAAAAAAGGTACTTTGCAAAATTTTTTTTCCAATGCTAGGGATCAAACCCAGCGTCTAGAGCATGCTAAGCAAGCTTTCTTCCCCTGGGCTATGCCCCACCCCAGCCTTCTGCATGATTCTTGCTTTATTATTTGTTTATTTTTAATCCTAGGAGTCTGGGACTGGGAATTGAACCCAAACTATTCTACTATTCTGCCTTTGAGGTATTCCCAGCCTTCTTTTCCTTCTTTTTTTCTGTGTGTGTGTGTGTGTGTGTGTGTGTGTGTGTGTGTGTGTGTGTGTGTGTGTTTACTGGGGATTGAACCCAGTGGCATTCTACCTCCAAGCTACACTCCCAGCTCTTTTATTTTTATTTTTTTGTGGGGTTTTTGGTGGTACTGGGGGTGGAACCCAGAGGCTTTCTACCTCTCGGCTATACTCCCAGACCTATTTTATATTTTTATTTGGAAACAGGGTCTCACTAAGTTGCTGAGAGCCTCACTAAGTAGCTGAGGCTGGCTTCGAACCTGCGTGATCCTCCTGTCTCAGCCTCCCAAGCGCGGGGATTACAAGCGTGCGCCACCACTCCCAGCTTATTTTTATTTTTAAATTACTTTTTTTTTTTGTACAGGGGTTGGAATCCAAGGGCCTTCTATCTCTGTGCTACACTCCCAGACCTATTTTATTTTTTATTTGGAAACAGGGTCTCGCTAAGTTGCTAAGAGCCTCACTAGATTGCTGAGGCTGGCTTTGAACCTGCAATCCTCTTGTCTCAGCCTCCCAAATACTGGGATTATCAGTGTGCACCACCATGCCTGGCTTTTTTTTTTTTTTTTTTTTCGTATCTGGGGATGGAACCCAGGGACATTTGACCTTTGAGCTACACCCCCTGCCCAATTTTTTTATATTTTGAAACAGGGTCTTACTGAGTTGCGGAGGACCTCACTAAGTAGCTGAGGCTGTCTGTGAACCACAATCCTCCGGTCTCAGCCTCCCAAATGCTGGGATTACAAGTCTGCGCCACCACGCCCGGCTCTTTTTTTTTTCTTTTAAACAGGTTCTTGCTAAATTGCTGAGACTGGCCTTGTACCTATGATCCTTCTGTCTCAGTTTGCAAGTACTGGGATTACAGGCATGTACAACTGTGCCCTGCATTCACGTGCATTTTTAAACCTTTACCAGGAGGCTCCCCCACTATTAAAGTACACTGTTTGTGAGAGGGGAAATTGTTGCCTAATTTCTATCAATGGAAAGAGAAAATGTCATCAAATATTGCAAACATATAAGCTGCGCATGGTGGTGTACGCTGTAGTCGCAGTACATGGGAGGCTGAGATAGGAAGAGCCAGGTTCATGGCTACCCTCAGGTACTGAGACCCTATTTCAAAATTCAGTGAGGCCCTGTTTCAAAATAAAGAATAAAACATAGGGCTTGGGTGTCTCTCAGAGGTAGAACTTCCCTGCATTCCATCCCCAGTACCACACACACAAACACACAAAAATCCAATACAAAGCTGGCTGAGAATGTAGCTCAGTGGTAGAGTACTTGCCTAGTATGTTTGAGGCCCTGGGTTCAAACCCCTACACCTCCAAAAAAAAATTAAGATATCATATGAAGCCGGTCGTGGTGGTGCACTAAGACAGGAGAATTGTGGTTCGTGGACAGCCTCAGTTAATACTTAGTGAAGCCCTTTGCAATCCAATGAGACCCTGTTTCAAAATAAAGAATAAAAAATAGGGCTGGGGGGGGTGTAGCTCAGAGTAGAATACTCCTGGGTTCCATCCCCAGTAAAATAAAATAAAATAAAAAGGAGATTATTGTAATCCCAGTACTTGGGTGGCTAAAATAGGAGGATTGCAGTTCAGGAATAGCTTCAGCCTCTTAGTGAGACCCGTTTCAAAGTAAATAAAAATAAAAAAGGATTGTGGGTGTAATTCAGAGGTAGAATGCCCTTGGGTTCATTATCCAGTGCCAAAAAAATTAACAGGGCTGGGGTGTAGCTCAGAGGCACAGTACCCCTGGGCTGTATACCCAGTACCTACACACACACACACACACACACACACACAAACATACACACACACACACACACACACACACACACACACACCAAAAAGAAAAAGATACAGAGAAAGAGACAGAGACAGAAAGAATATGGCTTTCAGCCAGGTGTAGTGGTACATACCTGTAATCCCTATACTTGGGAGGCTGAGACGCGAGGATCATATTTTTGAGGCCAGTGTGTTGTAACTTTGGGAGACTGTTTCAAAATAAAAAGGCCTGGAGGTATAGATAAGAGGTAGAATGCCTCTGGGTTCAATTTCCAGTAAAACACACACACACACACACACACACACACACACACACTACACATATAGCATGATGTATATCGCATTTTTTTTTTTTTGCGCTTTTGGTGATAGAATCCAAGGACATTCTACCTCCGAGCTACACCCCCAGTCCTATTATTTATTCTTTATTTTGAAACAGGGTCGCACTGAGTTGCAAAGGGCCTCACTAAGCAGCTGAGGCTGTCTGTGACCCGGATGCTCCAGTCTCAGCTTCCCAAATGCTGGGATTACAAGTGTGCGCCACCACACCCGGCTGTATCCCATTTTTGACTTGTGAATTTCATTTGTCAGAAATCTTAGAGATCATTCTAAGTCAGTGTATATAAAACTACCTCAGTCTCCTAAGGATTTCACAGTGTGAATGTATCATAAATTATTTATCTGGTTTCCATATGATGGTCCTTTGAGTTGTTTCCAACTCTTGCTAGAGAAACACGGCTGCCGTGAGCCTCCTGTGTGCGCTGTGCACGGCTGTCAGAGGGCGGATCCCCACAAGTGGACTTTCCGGATGAAAGTGAACCCACGTGTCACATGCTCGTCCCGCCTCGCTGTTTTCCAAAGAGATTGCGCTCCCTTTTTCTCTCCAGTGGGGCTTGGGAATGCCTGTTGCCCACACCCTCTCCAACACTGGACTGTGGCAACCCTTAACATATTTTGCTGATCTGATACTTGGAAAACGGAATCTCCTGGTTGGAGTTGGGGTTCCTTCCCGTCTGTAGTTTCCACCTCCCTCACGTGTTGCTGGGCTTTGGACTTCTCCTGGCCTCGTGCAAGCGTCGGCATTCTTCTCAATTATCTGCGCTGATCTCTGAGGTTCTTTGTTGATTTCACCTTTGAGCTCAGGGAGAGTTTGTTGAGAAATAGCAGTTTCTGTTTCTAGGGCAGGCGCAGTCTATCTGGAGTCCCTGTGTAACTTGGCAGGGTGACAGTGGCCCAGCCAGGGACCTGAGCGTGATCCTCTCCTCTTCCTGCCTAGGCTTTTTTTTTTTTTTTTAAATTGATGCATTGTAGTGATACATCTTAATGGGGTGCAAGATGGTGGAGGCATACATGCACATCACTCATTTAGCCCTTCCCCAGTTCCCACCCCATTCCCTCCCCCTCCCTCCTTCTCGTGTTTGGCTTACTGGTTGACTCTGACATGTTTGTGAATGTACATCATGTGCATTAGGGAATCTCCCTCTTCCCCTCCCATCACTGTCACTCGAGTCGCCTTATTTGCTCGTCCATGGTTTCTCCTTCTTCATCTAGAGTTCCTCCTAGGACCTTTTTTCTCCCTAGCTTTCGCACATTAGGGAGACATCCAATTTTTTACTTTTTGTGACTGACTAGTCTCACTTAGCATAATGTTCTCCAGTTCCATCCACTTATCTGCAAATGATGGAATTTTGTTCTTCTTTACGGCTGAGTAAAATTCCATTGTGTACACATCCCACAGTTTTGTAATCCATTCCTCTGTTGATGGACATCTTTGCTGGTTCCATAGTTTAGCAATTGTGTGGCTATGAACATAGATACACATTTATTAGTTTGGTAGTTTGGTTTCCATTGTTTTGGGTAGATACCCAGAAGTGGTATTGCTGGATCATATGGTAAATTCATTCTCATTCTTCTGAGGATCCTCCTTACTGTTTTCCAAAGTGGTGGCACTAATTTGCAATCCCACCAACAATGTATTAGAGTTCCTACTTCTCCACACTCTTGCCAGCATTTGTTGTTTGTGTTTTTAATGATTGCCATTCTAATTGTAGTTAGGTGAAATCTCAGGGTCGTTTTGATTTGCATCTCTCTAATTGCTAATGATGTTGAAATTTTTTTCATACATTTATTAGCCATTTGTATTTCATTTTGTTCACTTGCCCATTTTGATTAGGTTGTTTTCTTAGCAGTGAATTTCTTGAGTTCTCTGTATATTCTATTATTCTTCTGTTATTATTCTCTGTATATATTAGTCATCTAATAGAGGAATCGTTGACAATTTTTTTCCCATTCTATCAGCTGCTGTATAGAAGTTCTTAATTTTAATGCAATCTCATGTATTTAAATACATTATTTAAATAAATTATTTAATGCAATCCCTGCCTTTTAATTTCTTGCACCTTTAGAGTCTTGTTGAGAAAGTTTTTACCTGTGTCTGTGTGTTGCAGTGTTGGACCTATACCCTCTTCAAGAAGCTACAAGGTCTCTGGCCTGATTTCTAGGTCTTTGATCCATCTTTAATGGACTATTGTATAGGGTGAGAAAGTGGGATTTATTTCCATTTTTCTACATATGCTTAACTAGTTTAGCCAACACTATTTGTTTATTTATTTATTTTTATTTGGAAACAGGGACTCTTAAGCAAGCGAGGCTGGCTTCGAACCTGTGCAATCCTCCTGTCTCCGCCTCCCAAGCGCGGGGATTACAAGTGTGCACCACCATGCCCGGCCTTCACCACCATTTATTGAAGAGGCTATCTTTTTTCCAGGGTATATTTTTGGTCCCTGTGCCTAGACTTATTAATGGCCTTTCTTAGCCCAACCCAGCGCCTCAAGCGCTCCTCCTCAGGATCGTCTGTTCTGGAACAGATGAGCAATGTCTGCCTTTGGGAGGTTGTGGACTTTTATCACAGCCTCTGGGATGCCTGTGACTCAGGCCATGACGTCTAAGGTTGTCCACGTGGAAAGCACCAATTCCTCGCACAACTGTCCCACCACCCCTGGCTCAGGGCCAGTAAAGCACTTGCCTAGCCCATCCCCTCCCACTGTGCTGTGGCTTGTCCCTATACCTTATAGGCTGTTAGCAAAATAAAACATCCACAAGCTGAGCAGAGTGGTGCACACCTACAATCCTAGTACTTGGGAGACTGAGACAGGAGGATCGAAGTTTCTCAGCTAACCTCAGCAGTTTAATGAAACCTTATTTCAAAATAAAACAAGCCAGGCATGATGGCTCACACCTGTAATGCCAGTTCTTGGGAGACTGAGAAGAAGATTATAGGTTCAAGGATAGCCTCAGCAAGTAGTGAGACTCTCATCAACCTAGCAAGACCCTATTTAAAAAAAAAAAAAAAATAGGAAGACCAGGTGTGGTGGCGCGTGCTTGTAATCCCAGCATTGGACAGACTGAGACTTGGAGGATCGTGGTTCGCAGACAGCCTCAGCTACTTAGTGAGACCCTTTGCAATTCAGTGAGACCCTTCACAACTCAGTGAGACCCTGTTTCAAAAAATAAAAAGGGCTGGGCGTGGTGGCACACGCTTGTAATCCCAGCATTTGGGAGGCTGAGACCAGAGGATCGAGGTTCGCGGACAGCCTCAGCTATTTAGTGAGGCCCTCTGCAACTCAGTGAGACCCTGTTTCAAAATAAAAAATAAAAAATAGGGCAGGAGGTATAGTTTGGAGGTTGAATGCCCCTGGGTTCCATCCCCAGACCTGCAAAATAAAAAATAATAATAAATAAAATAAATAAAAGAAAAAGATTAAAAAACAGGACCAGGTGTGTAGCTCAGAGGTAGAATGCCCCTGGGTTCCATTCCCAGTACCGCAAAAAAAAAAAAAAAAAGAGGCTGGGGGTGTGTTGTTGGTGGTTGAATTTCCCTGAGTTCAATCCCTAGTACCATGAGAGATAGATAGATGGATAGATAGATGATAGATAATAGATAGATAGGGCTGGGGTATAGCTTGGAGGTAAAATAAAAACAATCCTGGGTTTAGTTTTCAGTACCAAAATAATAATAATTAATAAAATAAAAAGGGCTACGATGTATGCTCAGCGGCAGAATGTCCCTGGGCTTTGGAAGAGGGCAGAGTTGAGAGATAGCATAAGAAAGGGGCCCTGCTTGAGGGGAAGACGTTTTAGGAGCGGTTCTGGCAGACGTGGGCCTGACTCAGCCTCACACACTACCCAGGACCCAGGGCCGCTGCTGCTCCCGGGCTCCGTGGCTGTGCACCTGCGGGTGCCCCAGGAAGCCCGTGTGGCCGCGCTGGCCCCTGCAGTGTGCTCCTGGCCGGTCCCCGCAGCCCTGCACTGTACATCTGGGTACTCCGTCAGGCTGGTGGTGTTTTTTGAAGTGCTCTCAAAGAAGGTGGGGGGGGGGTTCAGCAAGGGAGGGACACAGAATGTCCCCCAAATGGCCTCCTGGCTTCTGCCTTCTCCTGAAGGATCCCACCAGTGGCCCGCAAGGAATTATGGGGAGGAAGGTTTCTTCCAGAGAGTGTTCTCTGTGAGGAGGTGGATGAGGCTGTCTCCACCAAGTGCCTGCGCTGCGGCCTCTGTCCCTGCCTTCCCAAGCAGGTGAGCCGGCCTTGCCTGCCGCAGGACTTTGGACCGTGTGGTGGGCAGGAAAGGAAGCGGTAGGTCACGTTGTTCACCCCATCCCTACCGCCCTTCCTGGTTCTACCTTTACTCTGTTTCCAGGAATCAAGGCCTCACCCCTCAGCCTTTTGACCAGCAGGAACAAGACTCTTTCTGTGAGGTCCCATATTCCCTGGAAGTGGAATTCCAATGTGATCCAGCACCCACACACAGAGAAGACCCTCTCCCACCATCTGCCCTCCCTGCCCAGCCCCTTTCTAAGGCAGCCCAGGTCTCTGCTCAGCCTGCCTCTTTAGCTGGTTCCCCGCCCTCCAGCCATTTCTGATTGCTCCCTGGCATCATCCCCTGAGAGGTCAGCCTGCAACTGACCTGCTTTTGCCCGCCCAGTTCTGCAGGCTGGTGGTTGCTCCCAAGACCGTGCTCCCTCCGATTCTTTATGTTAATTGATTCTCTATTCTCAATGCATATGCTGAGCTTCATCCTCTGTTGCTGAGGCTGGTCTTGAACCTGATCCTCCTGGCTCAGCCTCTCAAGCACTGAGGTTACAGGTATGTGCTACCACACCCAGTGCGGCCCCCCAGCCATTTCTTGTTTATTTTATTTTTTATTTCATTTTTATTTATATATTTATTTTGTAGTATGGGGGATTGAGCCCAGGGGCATTATACTTCTGAGCCACACCCGCAGCCCTATTTTTTTATTCTTTATTTTGAAACAAGTTCTCACTAAGTTGCAGAGGACCTCACCAAGTAGCTGAGGCTGGCCATGAATCCAGATCCTCCTGTCTCAGCCTCCCAAGTACCGGGATTACAAGCGTGCACCACCATGCCCGGCTCCCAGCCATTTTTTAATTTTTAATTTTTAAACAGGGTCTCACTAAGTTCTGATGTGCTGGCCTCAAATTTGCAATCCTTCAACCTCAGCCTTGTGTGTAGGTAGTATTGCAGGCATGCACCGCTACACTTGGCCTCAATAATTCTATCTTTAATTAAAAAGTGAATATAGGGGCTGGACCATGTGTAGCATGCCAGAGCCCTGGAGAAACCGGACCTAGTAAGACCCTGGGTCCCGGGCAGGGGTCGCGCGGGGCACGCTGGAACCCCGGAACAGTCGGGGCCCTGGTCGCGGGACTCTGGGCCCCAGGCAGAGTAGTGCGGAGCACGCTGGACCCATGGAGAAACCGGGCCAGGTCACAGTGCTACTGAGTACCTGATCCCACTACCTCCTCAAACCACACATACTGAAGAAAAAGAAAAAAGAAAAATATCGGAGAGGGGTTAAGAAGGCCGTGGCAGATGCCAGGATACTGGAGATAAAGATAAAACTTATCCAAATGCACTGGAACTTATGGAAAAATTCCCCATGAAGGAGGACTGCTGTTTCTCTATATTATTAAGAATCTTGGACATCACCTGTAAGGAGAGAGTTTAGCGGAGACCAAGTTGAAAGGTGGTGTTGAAAGCGGTCTCTGCAATGGCGGTGGAGACTTGTATTCAGGAGAAGCAGAAATCAGATCCTACCAACTTCATTTTTTTTGGAGAAATTACACCAAATATCGAATGCTATCATCACTCATGCTTAGGAGCACTGGACAACATTCAGAGTGGAAAAAGAGCTTGGGAAAGAGTTGAAATGGTGGAGGTAGTGGCAATGGCAGTGGCCAGTACTCAGGGAAGGCAGAGATCTGATGCATTACACCTGGAACCTTTGGAATAATAACCCCAGAGGCAGAATGCTACCACCACGCACCCTCAAGAACGTGGGACAATTGGTTGGGCGAAGAGGGTGCTCAGATTGGAGCCTGCCGAGGGGTGAAGCTGGCAACAGACACAGCAAAGCTGGGATTGGAGCCTTCTGTGAGGCAAGGCCGGTGCTGGAGCCTCTGAGGCCGGGATCGGAGCCTGCCGAGGGGGTAGGCCGGTGCTGGGGCCAGTGAGGCCGGGATCGGAGCCTGCCATGAGGCAAGGCCACTGCTGGGACCTTCAAGTCAGTGACCAGAGCCTGCCAAGGGGTTAGGCTGGTGCCGGGGCCAATGGCCGACATCGGAGCCTGCCTTGAGGCAAGGCCACTACTAGGGCCTCTGAGGCCGAGATCAGAGCCTGTGAGGGATTAGGCCAATGCTGGGGCCAGCGAGGCCAGCATCGGAGCCTGCTGTGAGACAAGGCCGGTGCTGGGGCCTCCGAGGCCAGGATAAGAGCCTGCTGAGGGGCTAGGCCAGTGCTGGGGCCAATAGCCAGCATCGGAGCCTGCCGTGAGGCAAGACCAGTTCTGGGGCCTCCGAGGCTGGGATAAGAGCCTGCTGAGGGGTTAGGCCGGTGCCGGGGCCAATGGCCGGCATCGGAGCCTGCCGTGAGGCAAGGCCAGTGCTGGGGCCTTTAAGGCCGGGATAAGAGCCTGCCGAGGGGTTAGGCCGGTGCCAGGGAGAGCGGCCAGCATCAGAGCCTTCCATGAGGCAAGGCCGCTACTGAGGCCTCCAAGGCCAGAATCGAAGCCTGCCGAGGGGTTAGGCTGCTACTGGGGCCTCTGAGGCTGGGATCGGAGCCTGCCGAGGGGTTAGGCCAATGCCGGGGCCAGCGGCCAGCATCGGAGCCTGCTGTGAGGCAAGACCAGTGCTGGGGCCTCCGAGGTCGGGATAAGAGCCTGCCGAGGGGTTAGGCCAGTGCTGGGGCCAATGGCCAGCATTGGAGCCTGCCGTGAGGCAAGGCCACTACTGAGGCCTCCGAGGCCAGAATCGGAGCCTGCCGAGGGGTTAGGCCAATGCCGGGGCCAGTGGCCAGCATCAGAGCCTGCCGTGAGGCAAGACCGGTGCTGGGGCCTCCAAGGCTGGGATAAGAGCCTTCTGAGGGGTTAGGCCAGTGCCAGGGCCAATGGCCAGCATCGGAGCCTGCCGTAAGGCAAGGCCATTGCTGGGGCCTTCAAGGCCGGGATAAGAGCCTGCTGAGGGGTTAGACCAGTGCCAGGGCCAGTGGCCAGCATCAGAGCCTTCCATGAGGCAAGGCCGGTGCTGGGGCCTCTGAGGCTGGGATAAGAGCCTGCCGAGGGGTTAGACCGGTGCCAGGGCCAATGGCTGGCATTGGAGCCTGCCGTGAGGCAAGGCCAGTGCTGGAGCTTCCAAGGCTTGGATTGGAGCCTGCCAAGGGGTTAGGCCGGTGCCGGGGTCAGTGGCTGGCATCGGAGTCTTCCGTGAGACAAGGCCGCTACTGAGGCCTCCAAGGCCAGGATCGGAGCCTGCCGAGGGGTTAGACCGGTGCTGGGGCCAGCAAGGCCGGCTTCAGAGCCTGCCGTGAGGCAAGGCAGGTGCTGGGACCTCCGAGGCCGGGATCGGAGCCTGCTGAAGGGTTAGGCCGGTACCAGGGCCAGCGTGGCCTGGATCGAAGCCTGCTGTGAGGCAAGGCCGGTGTTGGGGCCTCTGAGGCCAGGATTGGAGCCTGCCGAGGTGTTAGGCTGGTGCCGGGGCCAGTGGCCGGCATAGGAGCCTTTTTGAGGCAAGGCCGCTACTGAGGCCTCCGAGGCCAGGATCGGAGCCTGCCAAGGGGTTAGGCCGGTGCTGGGGCCAGTGAGGCCAGCATCGGAGCCTGCTGTGAGGCAAGGCCGGTGCTGAGGCCTCTGAGGCCAGGATAAGAGCCTGCCGAGGGGTTAGACTGGTGCTGGGGCCAATGGCCGGCATCAGAGTCAGCCGTGAGGCAAGGCCAGTGCTGGGGCCTCTGAGGCCGGGATCGGAGTCTGCTGTGGGGTTAAGCCAGTGCCTGGGCCAGCGTGGCCAGGATCGGAGCTCACCGTGAGGGGTTAGGCTGGTGTGGTGGCCAGCGAGACCAGAATCGGGGCCTCCCATGAGGTAAGGCCGCTGCTTGAGCCAGTGAGGTCTGGATCAGTCCACCGGGTAGCCAGGCCACTACTGGAGTCATCAAGAGTGGGATCACTACTTGCAATGCGTCATGCACAGAGAAATATCGCAGAAAATAAAAATCAGATGCTTCCCCTAATCAGCAAAAACTAGGAGGAAAGGGGCAACAGGAAGTGGTCGAGCTATAGAAAGGGCCCTATAGTGAAGCAATTAAGGTGACCAATCAGAGGGTATGGAATAGGGGAGGATGGAGCCTCTTTAAAACGCAGGAGGTACATAAACAAATGTATCAAAGTTAATCACCAAACAAGCATGTGATCAAGGAAGGGGGAGGGAATGGGGGCTGGATGAGGGCTAATTGGATGATGTGTGCTTGTATATCCTCTCAAGTCTTGTATTCCAATGTGATATATAATTACAATTCACCAATTTAAAAAAAGAAAGTGAATATAGTGGTAGCAGTGTTGAAGAGGAAAAACAGTCTAGGGTGTGAATGGAAAGATATGTAGGGTCTGGGTGACCTCACCTCTCAGGGTAGGTGTAAACAAATTCAGCTGTGAATGGAGAAAAGTTGGAAACCTAGCGCTGGGCTCATGCATCTGCAGACAAGAGCTGGGCTGGTCCCTGCAGGCCTGATGTGGGCGCTCCCAACTGCCCGCGTCAGGAAGGCATCTCTGCCCTGGACACGGGCCCTGGGCAGCCTCTCTGTTGCTGCGGCTAGCACATCTAGAACATGGGCCACCAGTCCAAGAAACAAACCTCCAGCAGACAAGTGCTGAGCTACGGTGGAGCCAGGAGCTGAAGGAGCAGGACGTCTCCTGAGAGAGGACCGCAGGTCCTCAGGGAGCCAGCATAGCTGGAGGGCCTAGAGGCTCTGAACTCAGGGGGGCTACTGCAGGGAGGCTGAGAACAAGATGCACCAGGAAAGGAAGAAGGAGGCTAAAAGCAAACCAAAAACACTGCAGGGCCATCTGTATAGTAAAGGACTGCAAACACCCTCAGCTTCCATTTGTGTGGCAAGGGCTAAACATGCCCAGGGAGAGCCGGGCATGGCGGCACACGCCTGTAATCACAGTGCTTGGGAGGCTGACAGGAGGATCACAGGTTCAAGGCCAGCCGCAGCAATTTAGCAAGGCCCTCGGCAACTGAAAAGGGCCTCTTTCAAAATAAAATAGAGCTAGGGTTGTAGTTCAGAAGTAGAACACCCCTGGGTTCCATCTCTGGTACCTTTGATGCCCATTGACATTTTTTCAAACAAATAGTAAATAAAACAAAAAATAGGAGAAGCAGTAAACTGATAAGTGCCGGGACCATATAAGCTGTGTCCCAGGAGCTGAGGGGCAGGGTGGGGTGATGGGCCATTGGCAAAGCTGGGTGGTGATGCAGAAGCCGCGCAGGGACTGTGCAGCCACCTGCAGTGGATGGCAGAAACTTAACGCCACTTACTGGAGCTCAGAGGAGAGAAGTTGTGACTGCTACAGGGTCCCAGCCCAGCCTGGCGACCTTTCCAGGAGGGCAGCAGAGGAACGGTGCAGCTTCCCTCTCCTCCCTCCCTTTGAGCTCTCTCTGGGCTCCCCATGGGGCGGCACCAGAAGCCAGCTGGAGGGCAAGGGCGCTTCTCTTCCCAGCCCGGGGCCAGCTGCCTGCTGTGTGGTCCTGCTCCCCCTGAGTGCCTTACACGTCCTGATCTGTCATGTGGGTTGAGAATCGTACTTACCCTAGAAGGCTGTGATGAGAAGGAAACTCATTCATCCACACAGCGCTCAGAACAGTGTGGGCACGTGGTGAACGCTGCACGCTGCCCACGGGATTGGTGACTACCTCGAAGCTTTCTAAGGTCTCTCCCGAGGCAGACGGGATCCCAGCGAGCAGGCCCAGTGAAAGACGGGGGAGGGGGGACCAGCCAAGGCCCTTCACCATCCCTGCCCGCCTTGCTTCATGTAAATACAAAGGAAGCAGTGGAGGATGTGTGCATGGAAGAATGGTATACTTTTAATTTTAAAAACAAAAAAAATTTTTTTCGTATTGGAGATTGAATCCAGGGGGCATTCTATCTCCAAGCTACACCCCAGCCCATTTATTTATTTATTTATTTATTTATTTATTTATTTATTTATTTATTTTTGTGGTGCTGGGGATTGAACTCAGAGGTAGAATGCTAAATTGATGAGTCTGGCTCTGAACCTGCAATCCTCCTGTCTCAGACTCCCAAATCCTAAGATTACAGGCATGTGCCATTTCACTAGGCTTGTTTGTTTATTTATTTTTGTGGTATTAAGATGAAACGCAGGGGCTTTCTACCCCCAAGCTACACCTCCAACCCCATTTTACTATTATTATTATTATTATTATTATTATTATTATTATTATTTGCAGTACTAAGGATTGAACCCAGGGCTATTCTACCTCTGAGCTATACCCCCAGTCCTATTTTTTATTCTTTATTTTCAAACAGAGTCTCACTAAGGTGCAAAGGGCCTCATTAAGTAGCTGAGGCTGCCCATGAACCTGAGATCTTCCTGTCTCAGCCTCCCAAACTGGGATTACAAGCATGTGCCACCACGCCCAGCTATTTATTTATTTGTTTGTTTGTTTGTTTGTTTGTTTGTTTGTTTATTTATTTAGTGGTCTGGGGATGGAACTCATGGTCATTCTACCTCCAAGCTACACCCTCAGCCCTATTTTTTTATTCTTTATTTTAAAACAGGGTCTCACTGAGTTGCAAAGGGCCTCACTAAGTAGAGGAGGCTGTCTGCAAGCCACGATCCTCCAGTCTCAGCCTCCCGAATGCTGGGATTACAAGTGTGTGCCACCATGCCTGGCTTTATTGTTTATTTTGAATCAGGGTCTGTCCAAGTTGCTGGGGCTGGTCTTGAACAGGTGTGTGCCACAGTGCCCAGCTGTGAATGGTATATTTGAAGGACTAGGTAGAGGCGAGCTGGTAACAAGTCTCTCTAGACTATTTGGCCCACAGTGGGAAAGGCCCTGATGTGAGATGAACAGCCAGGATTTTCTCCACAAGATGATACGACATCTACTGGGGGTTTGGACAAGAGGATGACGTCGCACGACCCAAGGATGAGGAGAGGTTAGAGAAGGGCTGGAGTCAGGGTCACTCTTCAGGGGCTCGAGGTCACAGCATCTCAGAGGGGGCAAAGACAGAGAAGGAAGGAAGGAAGCCTGAGAGGTGATCAAGAGAACTGGCAGGATCCGGTGGCTTGGACGGGAACTAAGGAACCTTTTTAGCAGTAACCAGGAAGTTGGGCCCCAAAGAGGAAGCAAATGATCGGAAAAACATTTTATTTCTGCATTTCAGATGTGCCACCTGCCTTCCAGGAGGCAGAGTATGTGTTGAGATCCTTCTTAATTCAGGCTTGCTCTGACTGCCTCCTAGAATTTCTGCACAGCCTGGAATCTCTTTGGGGGCAAGGGAGATGGATGCACTTACCAACATCCACCCAGCTCTCCTCGGCCACGGGAGCCCAGGGCTGGCAATGAGTGGGCGGGAGCCCCGGGGCTTGCGGGGAACAGGGCGGAGGCCAGAGGAGGTGGTGGGACTTGCTTGAGTCAGTGGAGGCCTTGAAGTCCCAGGCGGCAGGTTCCTCAAAAGCAAAACCACTTGAAACATATGGTCAGGAACAGCTGAGGCCCTGTGGCCAGGCCTCACCAGCCCAGGAGGCTTCAGTTACAGACACCCCCAGCCAGAGAGGGCAGCTGTGACTGGAGATGCCCAGAGGTGCGTCTTCCCACTCCAGTTCCAGTGCCTGGGAGGCAGGGGGCTGGAGGGCTGAGGTGGTCTGTGCTGCCTCTAGGACCCAGCATGGACATCAGCCCTCTTTATTTAGGTTATTTCCCTCAGCTCTGGAGGTTTTGCGCTGAGGAGCAGCCAGCAGGGGGTGGCAGGC
Organism: Muscardinus avellanarius; assembly: GCF_963383645.1. Classification (NCBI taxonomy): domain Eukaryota; kingdom Metazoa; phylum Chordata; class Mammalia; order Rodentia; family Gliridae; genus Muscardinus; species Muscardinus avellanarius. The sequence continues at coordinate 40,886,684 of NC_137798.1, read as the reverse complement.
TGGGGCTTGGCCAGCAGGCTGGTCGCCTCTGTGGGAGTGGCAGGGCTAATTATACTCAGCTGTCAGCCAGGCCAAGGGAGTTTCCCAAGCTTGCTGCCTGCCACCTCCTTCTGTGTGGTAGACACGAGGCCAGGCGGGAGGAGCCCAGGCCCAGCCCACTTCTGGCTCCAACAAGAACTTGACTTGGAGACTGAGGAGGAGGGGCAAGGCCAGCACTCTCCAGGACCCAGGGGCTTTCTAAGGAGCAGGAGTGGACAAGGCTCACCCAGCTGGGTTATGGAAGAGTCAGGAAGGGAAGGAATGCTCAGTGGAGAATGTACTGTATCTGCCTTTCCTTTTCCTAAAAATCTTGGGGACTTTCCTGGGGTCAGGGCTGCTGTGCACAGATGTGCAGGTGTGGGCTGAGGTGCGAGTAGGGGCTTACCCAGCCTGTGTTGGGCTGTGTCCATCTGGACATCGATAGCCTTCTCCCAAACCATATCAAGGCCTGTGAGGGAGGGCAGTGCCTCATGCCTGACTGGGGAGGCCAGCTTATCAGAGACAAGAGGCCTGGGGTGCCCCGCCCCAGAGTGTGTGTGTGTGTGTGTGTGTGTGTGTGTGTGTGTGTGTGTGTGTGGAGATTGAACCCCCAGGGGCATTGAAACAGGGTCTCACTAGGTTGCAGAGGCTGTGGTCCTCCTGTCTCAGCCTCCTGAGTACCGGGATTACAGTTGTGTGCCACCATGCCCAGCCGGAGGATGGTGTGTGTTCGTGGCAATTGAACCCTTGTTCTACCTTTGAGCTACATCACCAGCCACAGTTTTATCTTTTATTTTGAAACAGGTCTCACTATTTTACCACACACTGATCTCAACCCTGTGACCCTAGCATCTGGGCATGGTGGGCACACCTGTAACCATAGTACTTGGGAGGCTGAGACAGGAGGGTCACCGGTTGGAGACCAGCCTCAGTGACATAGTAAGACTCTCATCAACCTAGTGAGACCTTGTATCAAAGCAAAAAATAAAAAAGGGGTTGTGGGTGTAGCTCAGAGGTAGAATGCCCTTGGGCCCAATATCTAGTACCAATCACAAACACACACACACGCACGCACGCATGCACACGCACACCCTGAAATCATCCTGTCTCCGTTTCAGCCTCCTAAGTACTGGGATTACAGGTGAGCACCACTGCACCTGGCTAACAAGGATTTTAGATTTTCCCTATTCACAGCAAACATCTATGGATAGCCCCTGGGTCTCTGAAGACCCAGGAACAAAGCAAAAGCACTACATCCCACTCTCAGGGGCTTCCCTGCCAGTGGGCAAGGAAGACAGGAGAACAGTTGAACGAGAGACAGGACCAAGAGACAGGAAAACAGTTGAATGAGATAAAGGCAGGTTGTAAGAGCACCGGAGAGGAAATGACCTACCAACCTGGAGCGTGGTGGACCCACACTAAGTGCTGACGGTGTGGCTGGACTTGACACCCACCTCTCGCTCCTGAAATATAGTAGAAAACCCACTCCCATTCAAGTCAAATAAAAAATAAGCCCCAGCCTGTGTGGTGGTGCACACCTGGAATCCCAGCTACTCAGCAGCCTGAGGCAGAGGCAGGAAGAAGCAAGCTCGAGGCCAGCCTGGGCAATTTAGGGAGACCCTGTCTCAAAAGAAAACATAAGCCGGGCGTGGTGGCGCACGCTTGTAATCCCAGCATTCGGGAGGCTGAGACCGGAGGATTGCAGGTTCGCAGCCAGCTTCAGCTACTTAGGTCCTTTGCAACTCAGTGAGACCTTGTTTTAAAATAAAGAATATAGCCGGGCGTGGTGGAGCACGCTTGTAATCCCCGCGCTTGGGAGGCAGAGACAGGAGGATCGCGCAGGTTCGAAGCCAGCCGCGCGTGCTGGCTTAGGAGACCCTGTTTCCAAATAAAAATGTAAAAATAGGTCTGGGAGTGTAGCCCAGAGGTAGAAGGGCTTCCAGGAACCCCAGTACCACCAAAAATAAAATAAAATAAAGAATATATATATATACACAAATATGCGTGTGTGTGTGTGTGTGTGTGTGTGTGTGTGTGTGTGTGTCTGGGAGTATCGCTTGGAGGTAAAAATGCCCCTGGGTTCCATCCCGGGATGGAACTGGGGAGAGAGAGAGAGAGAGAGTGCGCAAGCCGGGGGTATAGCTCAGAGATAGAGGGCCTCTGGGTTCAATCCCTAGCACCAAAAGAAAAAAAAAAAAGTGCCTGGGTTCAATTCCCACTATCAAATAAATACATTCATTAAATAGAAAGGAAGCCGAGTGTGGTGGTGTGCGCTTGTAATCCCAGCATTCCAGAGGCTGACAGGAGGATCGCGGTTTGCAGATCTTTATTCTTTATAAAGAATAAAAAATAGGGCAGGGGGTATAGCTTGGAGGTCGAATGCCCCTAGATTCCATCACCAGACCCGCAAATAAATAAATACATAAGTCAAATTAAATAAAAATAAAAAAATAAAAATGGCTGGGGATGGGAACATAGCTTAGTAGTAGAGCACCCCCCTGGGTTTAATCCCTAGTAATACACACACACACACACACACACACACACACACACGATTTAATTAATAAAAAAAAAAATAACAAGAAACCAACCCTGACCTGCCTCCAGACCACAGAGCTAAATCAAGAGCCAACTTCCCTGCCCACCCACTCAGAGCTGCGGCTGGCACCGTGCAGAGAGGCTGCAGGGGCCTTGTGCGCAGGCGGGAGGCCCCACAGACAGGAGGGCGGTGACCACCAAGGAGCCTGAGGACGTGACCACTGCGAGCAGAGCCGTGAGCGACGTGCAGATCCAGCCACCACGGGAGGGAGGGACCGATTCCATCTCAAGCTGGCAGGAAGGATTCCTGGAGAAGGTGAAGGAGCTGAGGTTGGTTTAGAAGGACCAATCCAGCCGGGCGTGGTGGAGCACGCTTGTAATCCCAGTGCTTGGGAGCCTGAGACCGGAGGAGGGTCACAGTTTGCAGTCAGCCTCAGCTACTCAGTGAGGCCCTTCTCAAATTAGTGAGACCCTGTTTCAAAATAAAGAATAAAAATGGGCTGGGGGTGTAGCTCAGAGGTAGAATGCCCCTGGGTTCCATTCCCAGCACCACACACACACACACACACACACACGAATGAACGAATCCAAATTTGTGGTTGGTAATGGGGGCACAGGGGTGCTGAGGAGGGAACAGGGTGGCCTGGGACTCAGGAGAAGTAGGTTCATTTCTTGGAATGGGGTGCAGCAGGCATCAAGAGGCCTACGGCTGGGCTCAGGAGTGGACGAGGCCTCTGTGACACTGTCCCCTCCCTGCCACCCCTGCAGCTGCTTCTGTGACTCTGTCGGGGTTTTCCCAAACTGTCAACCAGCCAGAGAATGGCAGGGCCGGGCCCAGCTGGGGTTCCAGGGAGTAGGGCTCTGGAGAGGCCCGGGAGGAGGCTGTGTCTCCTCGTGCCTGGCTGGCTCGTTCCTCGGCAGTCAGCGCCAGAACAGAGCAATGCTGTGGCCGCAGCTGCTGCATTTCTGGCCATTAGCGCAGAAACCGGGAGCGAAGCAGCTGTGCAAGGAAGAGGAATCTGGCGCTCTGTACGGAGCCGCCGCTGGCCTGAGTGTGTCCTGAACCTTCAGGGCAGTGTCCTCACACCCAGGCTGTGAGGGTTAGCGGGGGCTGCGGGGCCTATCAGCATGAAGACTCTCTGCCTGCCTCTTCTCTGAGGTCAGAATGTCTAGATGAGAGATGTGCACTTGTGTGTGTGTGTGTGTGTGTGTGTGTGTGTGTGTGTGTGTGTGTGTGTTACTGGTGTTATACTCAAAGTCTGGGACCCCAGGGTAACAGAGACCACCACCACACACAATAATGCAAAGGCAGGAAGGGGGTTTATTGGGGAACTAGCTCAAGCTAGGGTCTGAGTCTCATCCAGAATGGAATCTTGACAAGGACCCCGAGTCTTTGTTCCAAGGCAGTTTTATACATTTTGGTCATTCAGGCTGTGATTTACAAAGGAGTTTTCTTTAGACCAAAAGGAATTTTTACTGCTGTTATCACAAGCAACGGACAGGATACTTGGTGCCCCCCATATGGTTCGTGCCTCCTGGGGTTGGTTGGGAGTTTTTCATCCTGACCCAGGTGCCAAAATTGGCACTTAACTGTTAGTTGTATTCCTCGGAAACTGAAACTTAGGCCTAGCGTGTTCGCTGTGTGGATGAAGCCTGTCATGGCCCTGCTTTGGTCCTACACTGGGAGTAGAACCCAGGGGCTTTCTACCTCTGGGCTACACTCCCAGACCCATTTTATACTTTATTTGGAAACAGGGTCTCACTAAGATGCTGAGGCTGGCTTTGAACCTGCGCGATCCTCCTGTCTCAGCCTCCCAAGTGCTGGGATTACAAGTGTGCGCCACCATGCCCGGCACAAGATGTGCCATTTTAACAAGTGGTCCTTTTTATACAGGAAGACAGGTGGGGGGGGGGAGGCAAGGCTCTGGAAGCTGGGTCACATGGCTCAGAGCCATTAGGGAATTGGGAAACTGGTGGCCTCCTGTGGGGCACGGCAGTTTGGGTGACCTCAGGACCTCTGCTCTGGTTAGTACCAGTCCCCTCCCCTTCTTGCTGCATGCCTCAGAAGGGTTGTTTCCCTGGCTTCCCTGCCTGCTCCATCTGTACTCCAACAGCTGAAGCAAAGGATGAACTAGAAGTCTGAGACTCTCCTCCCAATTGACAGTGATATTATTTTCCATGAGAAAAAAAAGCCTGGTTTTTCTGATGGCGGCGCACACCTGTAATCCCAGTACTTGGGGGGCTGAGACAAGTACAGGTTCGAGGCCAGCCTCAGCAACTTAGTGAGACCCTGTTACAAAGCAAAAAATAAAAAGGGTTGGGGTGCCGCTTGGTGGTAGAATGCCCCTGGGTTCCATCCCCAGCCCAGAACAAGAAAGAAAAAAAAAAAAAGAAGCAAATGGAAGCTTAGACTGAAATGCTTTTTGGACAAAATCAAAGTCCTTAAACCAGGATTAGTGCCAGCCCTTGGGAGGCTAAAACAGGAGGATCACTGTCGGAGATTCCTCTCCAGGACTTGGGAGGGAGAGACCTGAAATGATGACTCAGACAATTGCCTCTCAAGCAATTGACAATTTTATTCTCTACAACTAAGGTTTTTATACCCTTCTCCAGTTAGGTTAAGTATCAAATCCTCATGGGAAATAGTAAATACCAAAATACAATGGGGGGTATTAGGTAGAGGACATGTGCCATAATCGCTAAGATACAATCATCAAAGGGAATAAGCAAACATGGGGGAGGATGAAGCAGGACAATGCGACCTTGTGAAACATTCTAGAAACTGTGATTAAGATCAGCCCCCTGAGCCAGGCGTGGCGGCGCACGCTTATAATCCAGCATTCAGGAGGCTGAGACCAGAGGATCGTGATTCGCGGACAGCCTCAGCTACTTAGTGAGGCCCTCTGCAACTCAGTGAGACCCGGTTTCAAAATAAAGAATAAAAAATAGGGCAGGGGGTGTTGCTTGGAGGTCGAATGCCCCTGGGTTCCATCCCCTGCTCCCACAGGTGGGTCTTAGAGGGCAAATTCCAGAGAGGACAGGAGTCACACCCAGAGTTTTGGAGGATTCGACCTTTCATAGAATCTCCTTTAATTCCTTCAGAACCTTTTGTTCTTCAGGCTTCGTCCATGTCCCCTGTCAGATCACAGGTTTGAGGACAGCCTCAGCAAGTAGTGAGATTCTCATAAACCTGGCAAGACCCTGTTTCAAAATAAAAATGAAATAGGGCTGGGTGTGTAGCTCAGAGATACAGTGCCCCTGGGCTCAATCCCCAGTACCCTCCTCCACACACAAAATCAAAGTCCTTGGCCGCTCAGCAGTCACAGTTTATGGCGATGGACAGGGGTGCACATTCCAGAAGAAAGGCTGGAAACCTGGGCCACAGAGAGCTCGCAGCTGCTAAGAACCCAGAGGCAGTAAGGTTTACACTCCCCTCCCACCCCACAGCTGTTAGGCTGAAGAAGCAGCAGGAAGGGGTGAGGCTCTGGTTGGTGAGGAAGGTCAGCTCGGAAGCAGGATGCAGAGGCCGGAGGAGGATTCAGGCAGATCATCGATGTCCCCTCCGCCAGCAAGCCCGCCCCGGGGTCAGAGGCTCACAGCACTCTTTTGGACAAGACTCTTACCGGCCGGTAATCCCTTAGATTATGGCTGGTAATCCCTTTCTCAGTTTTCATTTCTTCCAAGAGAAAGCATGAGTAGAGAAGTATAAGAGGTTTATTTAGGAAGGCGGAGACAGTGTACCAAAAAAAAAAACAAAAAAAAAGATAAAAGGGGGGAAGGTTATGATCCTGAGAAAAAGGTCTAGAACAGGCTGCTTTCTCCTCATCGTCATCATCGTCCTCCTCCTCTTCTTCCTCTTCTTCCTCCTCTTCCTCCTCTTCCTCCTCCTCCTCCTCGTCCTCCTCGTCCTCTTCCTCCTCCTCCTCCTCCTTCTCCTCCTTCTTCTGTGGTACTAGGGATTGAACCCAGGGGTATTCTACCTCCAAGCTATCCCCCGCCCCGATTTTATTTTTATTTGAAGACAAAGTTGATTTGGAAACTAGGTTGATGAGAGTCTCACTACTTGCTGAGGCTGTTCTTGAACCTGCAATTCACCTGTCTCAGCCTCCCAAGTACCATTATATGCCACCATGCTCAGCTAAAACAGGTTGCTTTCTAGAGTAGAAAATGGCTGGTGAGGGGCTCTTCACTGAGCAGATTTATATTCCCCCCCGGAAGCCTTTCCCTCAATACATATACATCTGGGGAGGTCACTATTGCACTGCACTTTGGGGCTGTTTTTGCCTGTAGGAAACTTTCCCACAGTTGGTGGGGGTTAAGTGAAACTCTGCAGGGGGGTATGTGTTTATGTGTGCCATTTTCTAGCCAAGTTTCTCTAACTACAGCCAGCCTGGGAGTGTAGTGTTTCCATTCATGAGGGCCTACTTAACCTCATTTTCCTCCCATCTTACCCACCTGTTTGTTTCTATTCAGCTACCTAACATGCTCCTGCGCAAGCTTGTGCATCTCCATTAAGATTCTTAGTTGAAGCCAGGTGTTGTGACGAACACCTGTAATCCCAGTACTTGGGAGGCTGAAGCAGAAGGGTCCCAGGTTGGAGGCCAGCCTCAGTCATTTGGCAAAACCCTCAGCAATTCATCGAGACCCTGTTTCAACATAAAGACATAAAAAGGACTGAGAGCCAGGCACGGTGGTGCACGCTTGTAATCTCAGTACATGGGAGGCTGAGTTAGGAGGATCACAGTTTCACTGCCATCCTCAGCTACTTAGTGAGGCCCTCCACAATTTAGTGAGACCCTGTTTCAAAATAAAGAATAAAAAAATAGGGCTGGGGGTATAGCTCAGAGGTATAATGCCCCTGGGTTCAATTCCCAGTACCAAAAAATAAAAATAATAAATAAAATAAATAAAAAGGACCGGGGGTATAGCTCAGAAGTAGAATGCCCCTGGGTTCCATTCGCAGCACCAGAAAAAGAAAAGCCCTAAGGCAAAGTTTCTTTGATTTGTTTCTTATTTATTTATTTATTGTGGCACTAGGGATTGAATCCAGGGTTGTTGTACCTCTGAGCTATACCCCCATCCCTTTTTATTTTTTATTTTGAGACAGAGTCTTGCTAAGCAGCTGAGGGCGTCCTAACTTGCTGAGGCTGGCCTGGAGCCCGGGGTCCTCCTTTCACAGCCCTCCCAATGCTGGGTTACAGGTGCGCGTCCGCACAGCCAGTCAAAGGCTTCTTATTAGGTCACGGGCCTAATTTGTTCTGCATCCTCATTGGGCGAGCTGGGTGTGCGGAAGTGGGAGCGCTTTGCCTGCTCTGTTCTTACCTGTCGTTGTCCGTTCTCATGAAGCAGTCCCAGGCCAAATTTGGGGAGAGCTGTGTTGGATGCAAACTCCCTGTCTTTTTTAGGTCTCGAGGAGCCTCTGTGCTCCCTTTTTATGGGCCCAAAGCTTTGAGACCAGGAGTTTGGCGGTGGGTGAGCATGTGGGTTAACTGGGCTGGGTTTCACGAGGCGAGGGTTGCGTGTTATACAAGACAAGACTCGAGGTCACTGAACTTCAGGCTGACCTGGTTTTGAATCAGACTCCATCTGTGTGACCTTGAGGCCGTTACTAATCTCTCTGAGCCTCAGGATCCCATCTGTCAGGCAAGAAAACATCCAACTCATAGGATTATTATTGAGAGAGTCCGGGAGGGAGTGTCCATAGGGTTTCATTTTCAGCACCTACCTGAGGGCCAGGTACCTAGTAGATGTCAACACGGGCTCCTCCCACCCTCCCTTAACTGGGAGCAGAACCTGGGATTCCACTGCGCTCCTGAGGGTCGTGGGCTCATCGCAGGACGTGTGGGCTCTGTGAAGCCTGATTGCAAGTCCTGGCCGGAGGAGGCCGAGGACAAAGGACCCCAGGAACGCGGGAAAATAAAGAGAAAAATGTCTCTGACCATCAGCCCCATAAATGTACCTGCCCAGGCCCCGTGTCAAACCCACCAATGGAGGAATACATGACTGCTTTGCTCTCCCTCCCTCCCTCCCAACGCCCTGTAAAAGCCCCTAGTAAGGAAGGGGGCTCCTGACACTCATGGACTCTCCTTCCATGTCAGTTCTTCCTCCCAGGCTTTATTCCAATTAAAAGGCCTGTTCTGGTCTGTCAAGCTGTGTTCTCTTTCTCCCCGTATCTCCTAACAGGAGGAGCAGATGACCGTCTCACCAAGCCCTCACCTGGGGACCCTGGAACGCCGAGGAGAGAGCTGGGAAGGGGACACAGTCGGACCGTGATGGGCGTCAGCATCAGTGCTGGTGGCCTCGCTGCTCACCACCCCCTTCAGCTCCTGGGACCCCTGCAGGACGCCCAACCCCTGCCGTGGGCCACGCCACCTGCAGCTGATCCCCCGCCCATCACAAACTCCTTGCTCAAGGGTCTTGGGCCACAGTGAACATGAGGTGGACGCAGGGCCCAGCCTGCAGACAGGACAGAAGGACTGGCCGCCTTCCTGTTGTCCCTACACTTGTCACTACCTAAGATTGTAGGGCTGGGAATTGTCCATGAGTCTTCACTTTCTGCTCTACCCAGGGCAAGCAGCTTACCTTAAGGAATCAAAGATAAACAAATGCTAACAGGTCTCTCTAAATTGCTGAGGCTGGCCTGGAACCCGCGATCCTCCCGTCTCAGCCTCCCAAGCACAGGGATTACAGGCTTGCGCCACCACACCCAGCCCTAAATTTTAACACCAACAAACTGCTTTATGTATTAAATAGAAAGGAAGGACTTGGAGCAGCTGAGGGTTCCGTGTGGCCTCTCCCTGGGTTGAGCTCTTGTTCTAGATCAAAGCCCGGCCTCTGGCTTGTGCCTGACACGGCTCTGATGCTGTACAGCTCGTTCTTTGCCCTTGGAGTGGCTAGAGAGGCACGCGGGCCCAGGGCTGCCTCTCCCTCCTCCTTCAGGTGTCTGGGAGATGGACACTTCAGGTTGCCTAGGCGGCCCCAGGAACGGAACAGATTTACATTGTGTTGTGGCTACAAGCAAATTTCCTGGAGGGGACTTTTGGAAGAGCTGGGAGCCGCCCACAGGGAAAGCCACGGAAACAGGAGAGCAGCAGGCCGGGAGGAAACAGGCCCGGGCAGAGGCGAAGGCTGGGCTGAGGCTGTGGGGCCTGAGGGAGATCTGAGGCCCTGGACTCCTCCCCCACCCTCCCAGGGGAAGCCAGGCCTCTGAACAGGCCCTGGGCGCTGCCTGGGCCGCCACTCTGACCTGCAGGAAAGCTTGCCCAACGCTGGCCTGTGTCACTAGCAAGATGATCTAAGGAGCTGCCAACCGGGCTGCAGAGTGAGATGGAAAATTCCCACAGCACTCCTTCACGAGGCTGCCTCTGGGGAGCCGGCACCCCGCTCTGTGCTGGTGGCTGCCTGACTGCAAGGGGGAGCCTCCCTCGCACCCCCCGGGGTCTGTGGCTCAGGGGCTGGGGCAGCAGCAGCAGCTGAACTGCTCCATGGAGAGGGGATGGAGACCCAGCCTGAGACCTTTCACCCCGCGCTTGCATCTCTGTAACTGGTCTGAATGGGGGCTGGGGTGGGGGCAGCATCAGGAAACACAGGTCCAGCAACCCTTCAGAATAGGCTGAAAATCTGAAGGGAAAAAAAATAGTCCCTATTGGTTTAAAAACAAAATCAAGCATATTAGCTAGGCATGGGGGCACATGCCTGTAATCCCAGAAGGCCAGCCTCAGCAACCTGGTGAACAAAAAAATAAATATGGCTAGGGTGTAGCTCAGAGGTAGAATGGCCTGAGCTCAATACCCAGTACAAAAAAAAAAAAAAAAAAAAAAAGGAAAAAAGGAAAGAAATCAAGCATATCAAAATTTTATTACTTTTTTTATTTATTTTTGCAGTACTGGGGATGGAACCCAGGATTAGTCTACTTCTAAGCCACACTCCAGCCCTATTTTTTCGTCTTTTTATTGTTGAAACAGGGTCTCACTGAGTTGCAAAGGGCCTCGCTGAGGCTGTTTGTGAACCGCCATCCTCCGCTCTCTACCTCCCAAATGCTGGGATTACAAGCGTGCACCACCATGCTGGGCTAAGCTTTTATTACTTTTTTATTTATTTATTTTCTATTTTATTCAACTGGAGGATGAAGCTAGGGTCACTCTACCACTGAGCTACACCCTCAGCCATTTTAAATATCTATTAATTTATTTACTTATTTATTTTTGGATTGAACCCAAGGACATTCTACCACCGAAATGCACCCACAGTCTTATTTTAGTTTTTGTTTGGAAACAGGGTTTCACTAAGTTACGGTGAGCATTACTAAGTTGCTGAGGCTTGTGTTGAACCTGTGATCCTCCTGTCTCAGCCTCTCAAGTACTAGTGTTACAGGTGTGCCCCATCACCGCCAACCAGCTATTTTTATTTTTAAAAACTGGAAACAAGCCGGGCGTGGTGGCGCACGCTTGTAATCCCCGCGCTTGGGAGGCAGAGACAGGAGGATCGCGCAGGTTCGAAGCCAGCCGCGCGCGCTGGCTTAGGAGACCCTGTTTCCAAAATGAAAATGTAAAAAATAGGTCTGGGAGTGTAGCCCGGAGGTAGAAGGGCTTCCAGGAACCCCAGTACCACCAAAAAAAAAAAAAAAAAAAAAAAAAAAAAAACTGGAAACAATGCCTTACTAAATTGTCCAGGCTGACCTTGAACCTGTGATCCTCCTATCTCAACCTCCCAAGTACTGGGATTACAAGTGTGTGCTGAAATCATGTGCCACCATGCCTGGCTCAAGATTTTAAATTTAAGTAACTCTGACAATCCAGATGCATACATTCTACCTTCATCAGTACTGCTTAATAGAGTGGTTTTGTGCTAGGTGGCACGCACCTGTAATCCCAGTGATTTGGAGGCAGAAACAGGAGGGTGGCAATTCAAGTCCAGCCCAGTCAGTTTGGTGAGACCCTGTTTCAAGATAGAAGATAAGAAGGGCTGGGGAGGTCGCTCAGGGGCAGAGTGGCAGCCCTGGGTTTGATCCCAACGGTGGGGGCAGGGGCATATGTAGTGATCTGCTAGCCTGGGCCTTGGGGCAGCATCCACGGGGCACCTGTTGTGTGCCAGGCAGGTTCACGTGGAGTTTCTCACCTAAACCTTGGTATAGGGCAAAGGGCCCGCCAGCAGAAAGACATGCTCCACACAGTACAAAGTGACACGGAAATGTTCCTGACCAGTGTTCCCCCTCGGTTTCTTCCTGGACAAACTGGAGGAACTGGCTGGAGCAGGCTATTTGGGAGGCCCTGGAGATGCAGGGGTTTTCTTTTCTTTTCTTTTTTGTAGTACCGGGGATGGAACCCAGGGTCTACACCTCCAGCTCTAGTTTTTAGTCTCTTTTATTTTTTATTTTTTATTTTATTTTTATTATTATTATTATTTTTATTTTATTTTATTTTATTTTGGTGGTACTGGAGGTGGAACCCAGAGGCCTTCTACCTCCGGGCTATACTCCCAGACATTTTTTATATTTTATTTAAAAACAGAGTCTCACTAAGTTGCTGAGAGCCTCACTAAGCAGCTGAGGCTGGCTTCGAACGAGTGTGATCCTCCTGTCTCAGCCTCCCAAGCACGGGGATTACAAACGTGCGCCACCACGCCCAGCTTTTTTTTTAATTATTTATTTTTTTATGTTTGTGGTACTGGGGATGGAACCCAGGGGCTTTCTACCTCCAGGCTATACACCTAGACCTATTTTATATTTTATTTGGAAACAGGGTTTCAGTTGCTGAGAGCCTCACTAAGTAGCTGAGGCTGGTTTCGAACCTGCGCGATCCTCCTGTCTCAGTCTCCCAAGCGCTGGGATTACAAACGTGTGCCACCACACCCGGCTCTTTTTTTATTTTTGAAACAGGGTCTCACTGAGTTGCGAAGGGCTTCGCTAAGTAGCTGAGGCTGTCCACGAACCACGATCCTCTGGTCTCCACCTCCTGAGTGCTGGGATTACAAGAATGCGCCACCACGACCGGCTTTTATTCTTTTTTAGAAACAGGGTCTCACTGAGTTGTGAAGGGCCTCACTAAGTAGCTGAAGCTGTCTGCAAACCGTGATCCTCCGGTCTCAGCCTCCCAAATGCTGGGATTATAAGCGTGTGCCACCACGCTTGTAATCGCACTAGGGGATTTTCTGTTCCTTCTCCAGAGCAGGAGCCTTATGGTCCCTTTGCCCCAGGAAGATAAGAAGGATCCAGGTGTCAGGAGGAGTGTCCTGTGGACACTTGGCAGGCAGCCCAGCAGCTGGGTGTCGGGTCCAGAAAGTCCTCCCCACCCTTGCAGGGCCCGGCCAAGAGGAGGAAGGAAGGAAGCTGTGCAAGACAGGATTTCCCCAGGCCAAGCCTGGCAACCCTCCTGGCTCCAATAACCTGATAAGCAAGCTGGTCTGTCAGTTGACCTGGAGTTTTCTATAGGTGACAAAAGCCACTGGGGGGTGGGGGGGGTTGCAAAATGATGCCTCTTGCACAAGTAGGCAAGAAGCCATACTAAGCTTGGTGTGGTAGAGCACGCCTGTAACCCCAGTACTTGGGAGGCTGAGACAGAAGGACTGCAGGTCTTGAACCTCAGCAACTTAGACTCTCAGCACCTTAGCAAGACCCTGTTTGCAAACAAAATAGAACAAGGGCTGTGGATGGGTGTAGCTCAGAGGTAGAATGATGCCACTGGGTTCAATCCCCAGTACAAAAATAAAACAAAACTTATAGACATAATGTCTCACTAAAATGCAAAGAAAGTAAGGCTGATTCACACCAGGGCCCTGACATGGCCTACAGCCACAGAGAGCTTGGCCGCACTGAAGCCTCATTCCTGGTCTTTCCTCCCCTTCCCTCACTCTCTCCAGGCCCCTCAATCCAGGCCCCTCGGTCCTCAGCTGACCTTGGTTCATTTCATCCATCTGCCCCATCCGGAGCCCTGGGACACTGTGAGGAGCCCCGGGTGAGCAGGTCTGGGTGCACTCAGGGGTCTCGCAGCCCCGGGCCCTGCGCAGCTGAACAGGGCCTCCGGGGCTGCTGAGGACTCTGCAGGCCCGGGGTAGAAAGGGGTGGGAGAGCGCCCCGGCCTGGGTTACCCGAGCGCAGGTTTGGTTCCCGGAAGGTCAGAAGCAGCTTGCTTCCTGATGCCATTGCCACTGCTCCTCTGGGAGAAGGTTCCAGCCAGGGGAGAAAAAGAGTGATGAAGGACCCAGGAAGGAGCCTCTTCACCTGGAAAAAAGGGGAAGTTGACTCCCTGGCTGAACCACAAGCTCCGGCCGGTCACACAGGGCCGCGGTGCTCTTCCCTGGCCAGGGAGGGAGATGTCTGAACCTCAGACTTAATTGTAGGAGTTTTAATTTCAGGATGACTTCTGCCCTGCTGACCCCTCTACTTGTGTGAAAATGTTCTCAGGAAATCATATTTTGAAAGGTCAGGATGTTGTGGAAAATTGAAAGCACTTTGGGAAAAGGCCACACCATACCCTACTGCTAAATATTATCCCATGGTCTCTTCAGCAATTTGTTTGTTTATTTATTTGTTCATTTATTTATGTGTGTATGTATGTATGTATGTATGTATGTATTTGTTTATTATACTGGAGATTGAGTCCAGGAGTATTCTACCTCAAAGATACACCCCAGCCCTCTTTTATTTATTTATTTATTTTTTTGTTTGAATCAGGGTCTCACTAGGTTGCTGAGCGTCTCATGGTGCTGGTATTGGAAAATGGCTCCAGTTTTAATTTCCATAATGTGAAAAGCAGTCAGGCTCCATGTGTTGTATAGGCACTCAGGCAGGGAGGGGCGGCAAAGAGTTACCACCTGGCAGAAATAAGTACGTTAGTAGCCTATGGTATTATGCCTTAACGATACGGATAAGAACATACCAATACAGAATCTATTTAAAGGCCAGGGCTGGAGAGGGGGGCAGAGTTCTGTTTTCAGGCTCTCCAGGGTGCCTGCACACTGCTTTTTCTTCTTCTTTTTTTTTTTTTTTTTTTTTTTTTTGGTGGTACTGGGGTTCCTGGAAGCCCTTCTACCTCCGGGCTACACTCCCAGACCTATTTTTACATTTTCATTTTTGGAAACAGGGTCTCCTAAGCCAGCGCGCGGCTGTCTTCGAACCTGCGCGATCCTCCTGTCTCCGCCTCCCAGGCGCGGGGATTACAAGCGTGCGCCACCACGCCCGGCGCTTTTTCTTCTTTTCGCTGTCTATTTCCTACTGATTCGTAATAAAGACTTGTTAAAGCTGCATCAAAATATCAGTTTTCATTTCCCTATTCAACAAATCCTAGCTGAATAGAGGGAAAAGAGGCCACAGCGCCATTTACAACTGTAACAGCACTATGCTTCAGAGGCTGCTCTCACACCTGCAAGTCTCCTGCCTCAGTCTCCCAAGTAATCCCAAGTTGGGATTACAGGTGTGCACCACCACGCCTGGCCTTTTCAGCACTTTTTTCTTTCTTTCTTTTTTTTTTTTTTTTTTTTTTTGAGGTACTGGGGATGGAACTCAGGGGCATTCTACCTCTGAGCTACACAATCCTAGCCCTATTTTTTTTTTAATTTTTTTGGTGGTACTGGGGATGGAACCCTTCTATCTTCAGGCTATATTCCCAGACCTATTTTATATTTTATTTGGAAACAGGGTCTCTTAAGCCAGCATGGCTGGCTCCGAACCTGCGTGATCCTCCTGTCTCCGCCTCCCAAGTACGGGGATTACAAGTGTGTGCCACCATGCCTGGCCTTATTTTTTATTCTTTAGAAACAGGGTCTCAAAGCCGGGCGTGGTGGCGCACGCTTGTAATCCCCGTGCTTGGGAGGCTGAGACAGGAGGATCACACAGGTTCAAAGCCAGCCTCAGCTACTTAGTGAGGCTCTCAGCAACTTAGTGAGACCCTGTTTCCAAATAAAATATAAAATAGGTCTGGGAGCATAGCCTGGAGGTAGAAAGCCTCTGGGTTCCTCCCCCAGTACCACCAAAAAAGAAAGAAAGAGAGAAAGAAAGAAAGAAAGAAAGAAAGAAAGAAAGAAAGAAAGAGGGTCTCACTGAGTTGCAAAGGACCTTACTAAGTAGCTGAGGCTGTCCTCAAACTGCAATCCTCCCGTCTCAGCCTCTCATGTGCTGGGACTATAGGCATGCATCACCATACCCAGCTAGTGGGCTACATTTTTGGAGGGGGTGAATTTGCCCCATGCTGTGTCCATCTAAAATTTAGGGCTTATCCCTTAAGAAATGCATAGACATCTTCACAGAACCTTTTTTGCCTTCCTTCTTGCTGAGGAGTCATATAAGTTTCCAGAAACAACAAGGGCAGCCAGGCCCCTGGAAGCTGCCCAGACAGCATGTACCTGGTTATTCCACTCCTGGCAAACATAGCCCTGATGGTACTTATTCCCTAGATAGTTGGATCCGGTGGTGACAAGTGCCGTTCATGGCCTCTGTCCCCGGAAAATCCCAGCTAGGTTGAAAACACTGGGGCTGTTAGCTGGGCCTCCCCCAAGATAATCCCTACTCTGCCCAGGGAAACTAGGTCTTTCCAGTTCTTCTGCTTCTCCTTTTCATTTTAGTCCCCAGTGAAAGCTTAATCATTTCAGCATTCGTTTAAGACCTATGTGAATGGGTTGACTTGGAGGTTTGCAGGTCATCCTTTGCAAAAAGGTCAAATGTTGGTTTCTATGCAAAGGATGCCCCTCATGCAAACAAGTCCCTTGGCAGCTGCTCAGCGGGGATATCGACAGCTTCACCAGGCGTATGCAGCACGACGTGCCATCTGGTTCACAGTGCTCTTGCTCCTAAAGGCCTTTGCATCTCTTTGGACCTGGGAGAGGACTCTCATTGGACCTGGGAGAGGGGGCTGCAGAGAGGCATGGTGGATCTGTCTTAAGCCCTTGAAAGGGTAGTCTTGGGAGGAGGTTGCTCTGTAGCTGGGCTACTCAGAGGAGTTAATTATTGTTAGACATTTGCATTCTGTGTATGTGTGTGTGTGTGTGTGTGTGTGTGTGTGTGTGTGTGTGTGTGTGTGTGTTTTACTGGCGATTGAACCCAGAGGGGTTCTATCATTTGCATGTTTTATTCCTTCCCCTGGCTCTAGGAGTCAGGGATGAGAGAGCAAAGGTACAGATCACAAGAAGGTAGTGCACAGGGTCACTTTCCAACTGGTAAGCTGATCATTAATCAAGAGTAGTTGAGAGCTGGACCTGGTGGGCCATGCCTGCAATACCTGTACTTGAGAGGCTGAGATAGGAGGATCGCAGGTTCAAGACCAGCCTCAGCAACTTAACAGGGCTCTCAGAAACTTAGTGAAACCCTGTTTCCAAGTAAGAAATAAAATCAGAACCAGGCGTGTTGGTCCATGCTTGTAATCCCAGCATTTGGGAGGCTGAAACAGGAGGATCGTGGTTCACAGACAGCCTCAGCTACTTAGTGAGGCCCTTTGCAACTCAGTGAGACCCTGTTTCAAAATAAAGAATAAAAAGTAGGGGCTGGGGATGTAGTTCAGAGGTCAAATGCCCCTGGGTTCCATCCCCAGTACTGCAAAAAGAAAGAAGGACGGAAGGAAGGAAGGAAGGAAGGAAGGAAGGAAGGAAGGAAGGAAGGAAAAAAGAAAGAGAAACGAAAAAAATAAAATCGGGCTAGGGTGTAGCTTGGAGGTAGAATGCCTCTGGGTTCAATCCCCAGGGCCAAACAAACAAACAAAAGTATAATTAGCCGGGTGTGGCAGTGTACACCTGTAATCTCAGTACTTGCGAAGATGAGATGGGAGGTTTGTAGGTTCAAGGCCAGCCCTAGTAATTCAGCAAGCCCCTGTTTCAAAATAAATAATTAAAAAGGCTAGGGGTATAGCTTAGAGGTAGAATGCCCCTTATTCAATCCCCAATATCACACACACACACACACACACACACACACACACACACACACACACCTAGAGCAGCATCCAGGGAGACTTTAGTTTGATAGGCCAAGAGTGGGGGGACTCTGACTTGTACATCTTGAAAATTTTCCTGTGGTGTGAAACTCTAGATAAAAACAACTAATCTAGCACAGTCCAGTTTATTTTTTATTTTATTTTTGTGGCACTGAGAATTGAACCAGGTGGCATTCTATTTCCAGGATATACCCGCAGCCCTATATTTTTATATCTATTTGAAAACAGGGTCTCGCTAGGTTGATGAGAGGCTCTCTATTTGCTGAGGCTGTCCTCAAACCTGAGATCCTCCTGTGTAAGCTTCCCAAGACCTGGGATCGTAGGGGTGGGCCACCATGCCCAGCCCCACAGTCCATTTAAGACGTCTTCATAGCTTACCCTCATGGGGTATGGGTATAGGAAAATCAGAGGATTTTTTTTTTTTTTTTTTTTTGCAGTACTGGGGATGGAACCCAGGGGCAATTCTACCTCTGAACTATACCCCCAGCCCTACTTTTTATTCTTTATTTTGAAACAGGGCCTCACTGAGTTGCAAAGGGTCTCACTAAGTAGAAGCTGAGGCTGTCTGGGAACCACGACCCTCCCATCTCATCCTCCCAAATGCTGGGATTACAAGCGTGCATCACCACACCCTGCTTACGGAGAATTTAAAACCACACTGAACTCAGTGATTTTTTTTTCTGGTGGCATAGAAGGGTCAGTAGGCAAATGCAGCTCTTTCTACCCAGCAGGCTTCTTGAGTCAGAAGCAACACCTTTCATCCAGAGGCCAGCGAGGGAGACTGTTCTCACCTGTGTACCGGGGAGTAGAAAGAACTGAGGCCAGGAGGCGCGGCTGTCTGCGGTGCCAGTGCACTCGCCTCACGGGGAAATGCCCCGGGAAATACGCGCACACCAACGTGTCAGTGTGGGGCCACCAGGCTCCTGGGCTCTGTGGGCCAGAACCCAGGAAGGCAGGCAACCCGCAGCATGTGGCCATAGCGCCAGGGGTGTTGCCACAGGATGTGGGCACACACAGAAAGTGAGAGAGAACATCTATGCCTTCTCTTTGGGTATTTTATTGGGAAAAATGTAGGCTTATATGCTCATTAAAAAGACCGAACAATTTAATTAGGTTTTTAAAAAGCCAGGCTATTTAGTATAGGGTTTTTGTTTGTTTTGCTTTCTATGGTACTGGGGATTGAACCCCAAAGGCATTTTACCTCCAAGCTATATACACAGCCCAATTTTATTTTTATTTTGAAATAGGGTTTTACTAGGTTGATGATAGTCTCAGTACTTGCTGAGGCTATAACCTCAAACCTGCAGTCCTCCTGTCTCAGCTTCCAAACTACTGGGGTTACAAGTGTGCACCACTACACCTGATTCATATTTTTACTTCTCAGGGCTTAATTTTATTCTGATTCTATTATAGCTGACCATTGGAAAACATTAAAGTATAAGAAATGAGAATAGCCGGGCATGGTGACACATACTTGTAATCCCAATACTTGGGAGGCTGAGAAAGGAAGATTGCAGGTGCCAGGCCAGCCTCAGCAACTTTGAGAGGTCCTCCACAACTTAGACTCTGTTTCAAAATACAGAATAAAAAAGGGATGGGGGTGTAGCTCAGAGGTAGAATGTTCCTGGACTCAATTCCCATTTCCCTACACACAAAAGAAAGAAAGAGAAAGGAAGGAAAGAAGGAAGGAAGGAAGGGAGGGAGGGAGAGAGGGAGGGAAGGAGGAAGGAAGGGAGGAAGAGAAAGAAAGGAAAAGAAATAAGAATCCAGGGATGGTGGTGTACTCTTGTAATCTCAGCATTCAAGAGGCTGAGACAGGAGGATCATAGATTCCCCACCAGCCTCAGCTACTTAGTGAGGCCCTTGCAACTCAGTGAGACTCTGTTTCAAAATAAAGAGTAAAAAATAGGGCTGGGAGTGTAGCTCAGAGGTAGAATATCCCTGGGTTCCATTCCCAGTACTGCAAAAAAAAAAAATATTCATAACCATTACGAACAGTTTGGATTACCTCTTGAGATTTTTCCTTATGGATTTTCTAAAGGAATACACATTAATTCCTGACATACAGGGAAACAATTTAACATTTTCATAGTAGTGTGTGTGTGTGTGTGTGTGTGTGTGTGCATGTGTTTTACTAAAGATTGAACCCAGGAGAGCTCTACTACTGAGGGTTTAGTAGTAGAGAATCACTGAGGTCCATCCCCAGTGCCACCAAACAATGAGTTTTATAAGAAGTATATCTCAGCTGGGCATGGTGGCGCACACTTGTAATCCCCGCGCTTGGGAGGCTGAGACAGGAGGATCACACGGGTTCAAAGCCAGCCTCAGCTACTTAGTGAGGCTCTCAGCAACTAAGTGAGACCCTGTTTCCAAATAAAGTATAAAATAGGTCTGTGAGTATAACCCGGAGGTAGAAAGCCTCTGGGTTCCACCCCAGCAGTACCACTAAAAAAACAACAACAACAAAAAAGTGTATCTCAGTAGTAGTGCACCACCACTCCCAGCTTAGTTTTTTTTTTTAAGAGGGTCTTGCTAAGTTGCTTTCTGTTTCAGCTTCCCAAATACTGAAATTACAGATGTGCACCACCATGCCCACCTAGTATCTTGTATCTTGTAATTTGCATTTTAAAATTGAGATTAACCATTTTTTCAAGTTGACTACAAAATTTTCATGATTTGTTTGTGGTGTCAGTCTGTTTTTGTGTTATTTTCCTTTCTTTGTGTGTATTTGTGTGTGGTGTGGTGTGTATGTGGTATTGGGGGATTGTACTTGGGCATTCTTCCACTTAGCTACACCTCCAGTTCAGGGGATGGAACCAAGGATCCGAGTGACACCCCCAGCCCTGTTTTCTTTTCTTTCTTTCTTTTTTTTTTTTTTTTTTTTGGGTGGTACTGGGGTTCCTGGAAGCCCTACCTACCTCCGGGTTACACTCCCAGACCTATTTTATATTTTTTTTATTTGGAAATAGGGTCTCTTAAGCCAGCGAGGCTGGCTTTGAACCTGTGATCCTCCTGTCTCTGCCTCCCAAGCGCGGGGATTACAAGCATGCGCCACCACGCCCGGCTTTATTCTTTATTTTGAAACAGGGTCTTACTGAGTTGCAAAGGGCCGCACAAAGCAGCTGAGGCTGTGTGTGAACCGCAATCCTCCTGTCTCAACCTCCCGAATGCTGGGATTGCAAGCG
Source organism: Muscardinus avellanarius (assembly GCF_963383645.1). Taxonomy (NCBI): domain Eukaryota; kingdom Metazoa; phylum Chordata; class Mammalia; order Rodentia; family Gliridae; genus Muscardinus; species Muscardinus avellanarius. Next base: position 40,866,025 of record NC_137798.1, on the reverse strand, counting down.
TATGCCATCACGCCCGGCTCTAATTATTTTTGTGGTACTAGGTATTTTGTACTAGGGCTTGAACCTACAGAGGTTCTATCTCTGAGCTATACCCTCAGCCCTATTTTATTTTTTATTTTGAAATAGTTTTGTTAAATTGCTGAGGCTAACCCGAAATCAACAATCTACCTATCTCAGTCTACCAAGTACTAGGATTACAGGCATGTACCATCATCCCTCACTTAAATTTTAACTTTGTATGAGTGGTGCTGGGAACTGAACCTATCCATGGCCTAATACATGCTAAGCAAGTGCTCTACCACTGAGCCACATCCCTAACCACAAATTTTATTTTTTAAATATTTATTTGTGTGTGTGTGTGTGTGTGTGTGTGTGTGTGTGTGTGTGTGGTAGTGGGGTTTGGACCTGTGGACATTCTACCTTCAAGCTATACCCCCAGACCTGTGTGTGTGTGTGTGTGTGTGTGTGTGTGTGTGTGTGTGTGTGTTACTGGTGATTGGATCCAGGGGTATTCTACCCCTGAAGAACACCCCGAGTCCTATTTTATCATTTTGAACAGGGTTTTGCTAGGTTGCTGACAGTCTTCTTAAGTTGCTGAATCTGTCCTTAAATCTATATCCTTCTGTCTCAGGCTCCCAAGTACTGGGATTACAGGTATGCGCTGCTGCCTATCAAAGTGTCGTTTAAGGCATTTAAGGCACTTTCCCTTTTTTAGCACTTAGGTAACATTTTTGCATTAATCCGTTATCCATGTCTGGCTATTAATAACATCTAAATGTTCATATACATAAATTGATCCTATTCTAGCTCTAAGTTTAAATAACTTAGCCAACTTATTTAAAACTATTTTAATACTAATTTATCTAGACTTTGAATTGCAAGGCAAATATCAAATTATAGAATATTAGGAATTTTTTTCCTTGGGATATTGGAAACTAAAATCAAGGCCTGTGCATTTCTAGGCAATCACTGTATCACTAAGTTGCATCCCCATCCCTTCTTAATTGTATTTTGAGGCGGAGTCTAAGTTGCCCTGGCTGGCCTCGAACTTGTGATTCTCTGACCTCAGCCTCCGGAGTAGCTGGGAGTATAGGTGAGCATCACTGTACCTAGCCCGAATTTTAGTTTTCTATCCCAAATCTTCTTACAGAAAAATGAACCTATTTGCTAGTCTCTCACAGGATTCCAGAGGGATGAAATTCAAGGCTCTCGGGGGGTAAGTCAGTCTGTCTAAGGGAGTAGCCCTCAACAGATCACACTTTCAAAATAATGGTAGAAAGCCGAGCGTGGTGGCGCACACTTGTAATCCCAGAATTTGGGAGGCTGAGACAGGAGGGTCGGGGTTCTTGGCCAGCCTCAGCTACTACTTAGTGAGGCCCTTTGCAACTCAATGAGACCCTGTTTCAAAAATAAAGACTAAAAAATAGGGCTGAGGGTGTAGCTCAGAGGTAGAATGCTTCTGGGTTCCATCCGCAGTACCAAAAAAAAAAAAAAAAAAAAAAAAAAAGGATAGAAAGCCCTGTATCGTGGTGCACATTTGTAATCTAGTACTTGGGAGGCTGAGATAGGAGGATCACAGGTTCAAGGACAGCCTCAGCAAGTAGTGAGACTCTCAGTGACTTAGACCTAGTTTCAAAATAAAAATAGGGTGGTGGGTATAGCTCAGAAGTAGAATACCTAAGTTCAGTCCTCAGTCTCTCACACACACACACACACACACACACACACACACACACACACACACACAATGGTAGCAGCTTTGGAGGGCCTAGTAGATTTGGACGGGTGATTCTGGAGAGTAGCAGCAGCACCACCACCTACACCGAGTCCTTCTTCCCTCTTAGGAAGCTCTATTACTCCTGACTCAGCTCTGAAGAGGATGTGGTTGGTGAAGTTTCCTGCTTCTAGTGGTCACATGCTCGCTCGGCCTCCCTACAGAAACAGGGCCAACTCTGACTTGAGGGAGTGGCGTTAGACTAGCTGCCACACTGACCTGGGTGAGGTCAACAGCATCAGTCTCACCCAGTGCAGATGAGGACTTAAAATACATTAGGTTTAGCCGGGCGTGGTGGCGCACGCTTGTAATCCCCGCGCTTGGGAGGCAGAGACAGGAGGATCGCGCAGGTTCGAAGCCAGCCGCGCGCGCTGGCTTAGGAGACCCTGTTTCCAAATAAAAATGTAAAAATAGGTCTGGTAGTGTAGCCCGGAGGTAGAAGGGCTTCCAGGAACCCCAGTACCACCAAAAAAAAAAAAAAAAAAAAAAAATACATTAGGTTTAGAATACCTGTAAATTAGTGGTTCGGGCCACTAGAAAAATCACTCTAGGAATTGGTGTGTGTGTGTGTGTGTGTGTGTGTGTGTGTGTGTGTGTGTGTGTGTGTGTGTGTGTGTGTGTGTTACTGGCTGGGACTGAACCCTAAGGGCATTCTATATCCAAGCTACACCCCTAACCCTTTTATTCTGAAACATGGTCTAAGTTGCTGGAGCTAGCAGCAAACCTGTAATCCTCCTGCCTCTAGAGTACTGAGATTACAGGCATATACTAGCATGACTAGCTTGTTTTTTGTAGTGCTGGGGATTGAACCCAGGGGCATTCTACTCTTGAGCTATACCTCCAGGCCTTTTTTGGTTGAAACAGGGTCTTTTTAGTTTGCTGAGAAACGACATTGCAGTGGCTGTCCTTGAACCTGCAATCCTTGTCTCAGCCTCCCAAGTACTGGGATTACAGGTGTGGCCTGGCTTAGCATTTTTTTTTTGTTGTTGTTCTGGGGATTGAACCTAGGGGCATTCTACCTCCAAGCTACAGCCCCATTCTGATTTTGTTTTATTAGGAAACAGGGTCTCACTAAATTGCTGAGGCTGGTTTTGGAACTATAATCCTGTTTTCAGCCTCCCAGATACTGGAATTATAGGCAAGCACTAACACATCTGGCTGCTACGGCATCTCATGCAGACCTTAAGAAAGCTCAGTCAGGGGACCTGCAAAGGCGTAGATCCCCCACGAAATATGTCTAGCATTTCCTTCTTCAAAAAATTATTTTAGGATTATTTGGATCAATATGTATAATTAAAATTTTATGTATAAGCATGATAACTAAAATTGATGGGCAGCGGCTTGTGAGAGACTGGGTAGCAAAGACTTTTTTCCCAAGGATAAAGTTTAGGCCAAAGATTAAGTTCAAGCTGGCCTTGTGGTGAGACAAAACATACTTTCTATGATTATTTGTCTGGCACCCTGCCCTGAAGTCTGTTAAAGACTTTTTCTGTCCTTAAAATTCCTGTTTACATGACTATGAAGATTATAACAAATCCTAAAAAATAAAAAAATAAATGAGAAGCTAAAAAAGCTTCCATCAAAATAAAGTTCAAAAAGCTACCATCTGGTCTCCTGTGTCAGTGTCTTCTCTCTCATGACCTCGACTCTCCTTTCACCAACACACAAACCTTGACTTGCTAGGACTGGACCCCGGAACCTGGCCAGTCTAGAAACTTAAAAACTTAATGTTTCCTGAATGTACTATAATTTCTACTCTTAAAAATACTGTTGCCAGGCATGGTGGCCCATGCTTGTAATCCCAGCATTTGGGAGGCTGAGACAGAAAGATTATGGTTCTTGAACGGCCTCAAGCTACTTAGTGAGGTCCTTTGCAACTCAGTGAGACACTGTTTCAAAATAAAGAATAAAAAATAGGGCTGGGAGTTTAGCTCCAAGGTAGAATGCCCCTGGGTTCTATCACCAGTACCACCAAGAAACAACAACCACCAAAAAAAAAAAAAAAACTGCTGCTTGCTGTAAATTGTGGCATACACTGTAATCCCAGTACATGGGAGGCTGAGACAGGAGAATTGCATGTCTAAGGCTAGCCTCAGCAACTTAGCAACACCCTCCCTATTTAAATAAAAAAATTAAGCCGGGCGTGGTGGCGCACACTTGTAATCCCCGCGCTTGGGAAGCGGAGACAGGAGGATCCCACAGGTTTGAAGCCAGCCGCGCTGGCTTAAGAAACCCTGTTTCCAAATAAATTATAAAAAAAAATAGGTCTGGGAGTGTAGCCCAGAGGCAGAAGGGTTCCATCCCCAGTACCACAAAAAAAAAAAAAAAAAAAAAAGGCTCAGGGTATAGCTGAGGTAGACAAACAAAAAACCACCCTGAAATTGCCCAGAAACAGACCTCAGTTTATAAAAAAATTCTAATGTATGATAAAATTTAGTACCACAAACCAAAAAGGCAACTAAAACAACAACAACAAAACAAAACAACAACAAAAAAACTAAACAAGTTGCCAAAGAGCAATGGGCTCATCTCTTTACCACAGTTAGAGCTCAGAATCTGCAGGAGCCCACCAGGATGAGGCATTGTAGAATGAAGGCCTTGGCTCACATGCCAGTTTCAAAGCCAACACTATCATTTACTATTCGTTCATTAAGCGATATCTGTAGTTTAGGTTTGGGGCTAAGTTCGCTAAATTCCTTAAGCCAAGGACACTTGTATTTCTGTCAACAAAATGATTAAAGCTACTATGTGAAGATAGTGAATACTTTAGCCTGCATATATTAAAATCTCACCACTTAAAATTGGAGGTAAAGAAGAGAGGATACGATTATCTTCCAAAAGCACTGTTTTTATTTATACAGAGTCCTACTACGTCAATGGTAAGAAGAGTTTGGGAACGGTTCCTTTTTACAGCCAGGGACCTCAAAATGTTGGTCTGTTGTTACCAAACATACAAGCTTGGCGTCTTGGATTTGGTAAAACCATGACAACATTTAGTCTCTCTCTGCTAGAGCAACAAGGTGAGCATCAATCTCAGCTTCTGTAAGAATCCTGGAAGGCAAAAGGGCAAGAAAACCACTGTTTACTCTCAAAGGCTATTTTTTACGGAAAATTTCAAAAGTAAGATAGTATAATGAACTATCTTATCCCATGTACCTACCATCCAACTTCAATCACCAATTTATAACCAATCTTTTATTTATTATTATTTTTGTACTGAAGATTGAACCTAGGGGCAATCTACCTCCAGGCTACACTCCCAGCCCCATATTTCAATTTTTATTTTGAAACACGATTTTGTTAGCTTCATGGGTCTCAATATTTGCTGAGGCTGTCCTCGAACCTACAATCCTCCTGTCTCAGTCTCCAACATACTAAGACTCCAGACGTGTGCCACTATGCCTGGCTTATAACCAATCTTTTACAAATTTATATACCTAACTACTCTTCTCTTATTTTGTAGAAATTCCCAGATATTATATCAACTTCATCTATATAAAAATAGTCTACCTCTTTGATAGATCTAGAATTAATTCTTTTGGAGGCAAAAACTTTTAGTTATAGCAGAGACAGAAAATACCTCAACTAAATAAAAAGCTAAACTATTATTTTATTTATTTATTTATTTGCCATACTGGGGATGGAACTCAGGGGCATTCAACCTCCAAACTAAACTTACCTCAGCCCTATTTTTTTTTAATTTTTTATTGGTGCATTATATTCATGTATCATATTGGGGTAAAAAAACTTGTGTGTACATACATGTACACATCACCGATTTAACCCCTACCCAATTCCCATCCCTCCTTCCCTTGCTTGGCTTAGTGGTTGACTTCGATATGTTTAAGTACATTGTGTGCTTTAGAGAATTTCCTTCTTCCCCCTCCCATCTCCTCATTTAGGTTGTCTTGTTTGCTCCTCTATAGGATTTCCTTTTTCATCTAGAGTTCCTCCTATGAACCATTTCTCCTCAGCTCTCACATATTATGGAAAACATCTGATTTCGTATTTTTTGTGACTGACTAATCTCACTTAGCATAATGTCCTCCAGTTCCATCCATTTCCCTGAAAATGATCCCTATTTTTTATTATTTTGAAACAGGGTCTCACTGAGTTGCAAAGGACCTCACTAAGTAGCTGAGGCTGGCTGCAAACCAGGATCCTCCTCTCAGCCTCCCAAATGCTGGGATTACAAGCCTGCGCCACCACAGCTGGCTAAGCTAAACTATTTTTAATGTGTTCTATTTAGCTCCAATGTTGAAATGCCATTTAATAAAATTTGTTTGTAAAAGCCAAGATGAAAATTCATTTAGGTACTTGATTTCATGAAAATAAAAATTATAATTCTATGAATAGTCTACAAGTCAGATGGTGTTTAATGTTGAACATATGACATTTTCTAAATGCTATCTGCCTTGAAACTAATGAACTGCAACATTGTTGATGTAACCTATTATTGCTGGACTTCTAAAAAGTGAAATTTGTCAGAATGACATTTTTAGTACAACTTGGGTCATTATTAAACACTTTATGTAGTTGTTGATGCTTATGATATATATATTCTAGTTATTTCAGTAGATTATCACAGAACTTATACATGGTACAGGGATTTTTTTTTGGTGGTACTGGGGGTGGAACCCAGGGGCTTTCTACCTCCAGACTATGCTCCCAGACCTATTTTATATTTTATTTGGAAACAGGGTCTCACTAAGTTGCTGAGAGCCCCACTAAGTAGCTGAGGCTGGCTTCAAACCTGTGTGATCCTCCTGTCTCAGCCTCCCAAGGTGGGGATTACAAGTGTGTGCCACCACACCCGGCTCTGGTACAGGGAATTTGGAAGACACAGGTTTCTTATTGCACACACAAGTGCACGTGTGTGTATATGGGTGATACTGGACACTGAACCCAAGGATGCTCTAACACTAAGCTACATTCCCAGTCCTTTGTTTTTTGAGACAAGGTCTTATTAAGTTGCCCAAGGTCGGCTCAAACTCTAAATACTCCAGCTTCAGCCTCCCATGTAGCTAGAACAATAGGAACTTACCATGGTACTTGGTTATTTTATTTATTGTACTAGGGATTGAACCTAGGGACCCTCTTCCTTGGAGCTACACCCTAGCACCCCCCCTTTTTTAACTTATTTTTGTGGTACTGGGGATTGAACCCAGGGGCATTCACCTCCAGGTTATACTCCCAGCCCTATTTTATTTTTATTTTAAAATAGGATCTTGTGAGGTTAATGAGAGCCTCACTGTTTGCTAAGACCGTCCTCAAACCTGTAATCTTCCTGTCTTTGCCTCCCAAGTACTAGGATTATAAGCATGCACCACCACACCCAGATTATTTTTCGTTTTGAAACAGTTCTAAAACAGGCTATTTTAGAATCTGTGATTCTCGGCCTTCCAAGTACTGGGGTTACAAATTTGTAGCACCGCACCTGATGAAAAGGTTATTCGGTGTCACCTCTGATGTTATGTCTTAAAGAGATGCTAGTGAAGCTGGACCTGGTGACGCGCACTTGTAATTCCAGTACTTGGGAGGCTGAGAAAGGAGGATCCAGGACCGTGGCCAGCCTCCGCTACTTAGTGAGGCACACTGCAACTTAGCGAGACCCTGTTTCAAAAATAAAGGGTAAAAAATTGGGCTGAATGTAAAGCTCGAAGGTAGACTGCCCCTGGGTTCAATCCACAGCACCACAAAAAGAGAGAGAGAAAGAGAGAGAGAGAGAGAGAGAGAGAGAGAGAGAGAGAGAGAGAGAGAGAGAGAGAGATGTTAGTAATTTTTTTTCCCCCTAGTGCTGGGAATCTAGGGCCTCAAGCATGCTACTCTAGGGTAAGCACTCTACCACTAGGCTATGCTACCTCCAGTCTTACAATAAATTAAAACATCTTTCAAATGTTAAAAAAAAAGTCAACTATAAGCATAGTTCAAACCCCTCACCCTCACCAAGTTATAGGACAAATGGACCCAAAAGTATCCTTCGTTCTAGTCTGTAATTTTAGCACTTACCAATTTTCTTTTTCACAGTACTGGGGATGGAACCCAGGGCCATTCTACCTCCGAGCTACACCCCAGCCCTAGTTTTTATTCTTTATTTGGAAACAGGGTCTCACTGAGTTGCAGAGGGCCTCACTAAGTAGCTGAGGTTGTCCTCGAACTGCGATCCTCCTGTCTCAGCCTCCCAAATGCTGGGATTGCAAGCATGCGCCACCACACACCGCTAACAACATTTCTTTAAATGCATGGCTGACAATATAACTTACCTGAATTTAGGATTTTCAACTGTAACTACTCCAACTTCTATTTCTGAAGGTTTGAAATCAATTGATAGAACAGTAGACAAGCATGTAATTGCAGTCTATAAAAAAATAATATCAACATTAAAACATAGTATCTTTCAAAGGTTCCAAGGTTTTCTCAAGTTTATAATATAGTTCTATAACCACATACTAACAGATTACTAATTGTAATGTGTCACCTGTCAAGGACAATAAACTTGTTTCTAGTAAGTCAACCCTACATTAAGGGGGCAGATCAAACAGAACAGGATGCTTTATATAAACTTCTTTTTTTGCTAACTATAAGCATTATGTGGAAAACACTATGGTCAAGTGTGAAATGAAGAGAGGCTGACGAAGATGACACATTACACCTTCAAGGAGTTTAGAGTAGAAGCAATTCCCCTCCCCTCTCATGGCACTGGGGATTAAACCCAGAGGCATTCTGCCTTTGAGCTGTACCCCTCAGCCTGATTTTATTTCTTATTTAGAAACAGGGTCTTGGTAGGTCAGTGAGAGTTTTACTGCTCGCTGAGGCTGTCCTCGAATGTGTGATACTCTGGTCTCAGCCTCCCAAGTACTGAGATTACAGGTGTGTGCCACCGTGTTTAGCCTTAGTAGAAAAAATTTAAGAATATTTAAGTGGCTTTATATCTGATTTTTTATTATGAATTACAATTTAAAAATCTTTAAGAAACATTTAACGAACACATAGGATCTTCCAGATGAAAACTAACTTTCCCTTTTTAGTATAAGATAAACTGCCAACCAAATGAAATATGTTTTAATTTATTTATTATTTATTTCTTTGCTGGAGATTGAACCCAGGGGCATTCTACCTCCAAGCTACACCCCCAGCCCTATTTTTTATTCTTTATTTTGAAACTGGGCCTCACTAAGTTGTGGATGGCCTCACTAAGATGCTGAGGCTGTCCGCAAACACGAATTCTCCTGTCTCACTCAGTCTCCCAAGTACTGGGATTACAAGCATGTGCGACCACGCCCAGCTTAATTTTATTTTTTGTGGCACTAGAGATCGAACCCAGGGGCATTCTACCCTCTGAGCTATACCCTCAGCCCAATTTTATTTCTTACTTGGAAACAGGGTCTCACTAAGTTGTGGAGGGCCTTGCTAAGTTGCTAAATTGACGGCCAAAATAATGAATATCATTACCTATGTAACACTAATTAAATATCTTATACCTTTTGTAGATAATAAATTTCCTCTTTCTCAGTAGTATCACAGGTGTTGGTAAGGTATTGTTAATCATTATTTTGGCCATCAATTTAGCCATCAACTAAACATCTCAGCTTCCCAAGTATTGGAATTATAAGCATGTGCCACCATCCCTGGCTTTATAAGTTTTTTTTTTTTTTTTTGGTGGAAGTAGAGATTGAACCCAGGGGCATTCTACCTTGAACTACATACCCAGCCCTATTTTTTATTCTTTATTTTGAAACAGGATCTCACTAAGTTGCAGAGAGCCTCACAAGTTGCTGAAGCTGGCCACGAACCTGAGATCCTCCTGTCTCAGCCTCCCAAAAGCTGGGATTACACACCACATCCGGCTTAAAAATTTTAAATAGTAGTCTTTCTTTCCTCATTTATCAGAAGCATGTTAGTCTTCAGAAGGGCTTTAATTCCAGTTCTTTACTTCCAAAATTCTACAAAAGTTTTGTTGGCAGTAAGAGGCTTCTTTACAATCTAAGGTTACTAAATATTTGTGTACGAATTTTTGCTTGTTCAGTGAATTAAAAATTTTCCAACCAAAATGAGCCCAATGGAAAACTAGTTCTACTTTTGCATTTCAGATATATTTTTTTCTGCCAAGTCATTCTGTCAGCATGTTATTTTACTAGGAAGAAGTACACTTCCCTGATTTTTTTTTTTTTTTTTCAGTACTAGGGATGGAACCCAGGGGCATTCTACCTCTGAGCTACACCCCCAGCCCTATTTTTTATTCTTTATTTTGAAACAGGGCCTGAGTTGCAAAAGGCCTCACTAAGTAGCTGAGGCTGTATGTGAAACGTGATCCTCCTGTCTCAGCTTCCTAAATGCTGGAATTACAAGTGTGTGTCACCACGTCTGGCTCCCTGAGAATTTGGTGTGTGACTATTTTTCTTTCAAAAGAGCTCTGTTACTGACTCTAACCTTTTCACTTTTGTTATCATTAAGCTTAAACCTAATTTAAGTCTGTCAATCAAAGCAGCCATGCAAATCTTTGGCCTGGTTTTGATTCTCACTTTTATTTATATTTTCTAATTTTATCATGTATTCCTTTGAAAGCTGTTTCAAATACATTATGAAATAAGACAGAAATTAAGTGAATAAAACCAGTCCTCATTTTCCTATGTCAGCTGAATGACTTCAATTTTACTATTAACAATCTTGGATTACATCCTATAAATCAGGAAAAGACCTCATAGACTATCAGTTAGGCAAAGCTCCTCACTTCTATATAGCAGAAAAAACATCAACTCCCTTTGGTTAACTTACCTCCACGGTCTGTTCAAATGTCCAATCAAATTTCTTCTTCACCTTTTTTTCAAGAAAGCTGGTCGACTCAGTCTGTTTGACTCCTGCTGCAGTGGCTTTGAAGCCACAGTAGTAACCTGCAGGGTCGCACTTGTACACCTGCGGGCCTTGTTCTTCATCTATGCCAATTAAGATCATACCTAAAAGGGAAGACCCTAATTAAATATCTTATACCTTTTGTAGACAACAAACTTCCTCTTTTGCAGTAGTGTCACATAGGTATTGCTAATCATTATTTTGGCCATCAATTTTATGACCTTTTGGGGTTTTTTGCAGTACTAGAGATGGAACCCAGGGGCATTCTACCTCCGAGCCATACCCCAGCCCTATTTTTTAATTCTTTATTTTTGAAACAGAGTCTCACTGAGTTGCAAGGGCCTCACTAAGTAGCTGAGGCTGTGTTCAAACTGCGATACTCCTATCTCAGCCTCCCAAATGCTGGGATTACAAGCATGTGTCACCACACCTGGCATTTATGACATTTTCTGCTTTAAGAAAACTGATAAAATATAAGTATCACCACAGATAAGTTAGGTAAAAGTTAACCTTTCATTTCACAAAAAGATGCACTATAGTTTGTTTTTTCCTGCGGGGGGGGGGGGGTTACTGGGGGTTGAACCCAGGGGCATGTACTTCTGAGCTACACTCCGAGCCCTATTTTTTTTTTTTTAATGGTACTGGGGTGGAACCCAGGGGCGTTTCTACCTCTGGGCTATACTCCCAGACCTATTTTACTCATTCATTCATTCGCGGGTCTGGGGATGGAACCCAGAGGCTTTTGACCTCCAAGCTACAACCCCTGCCCAATTTTTTTATTCTTTATTTTGAAACAGGGTCTCACTAAATTGTGGAGGGCCTCACTAAGTAGCTGAGGTTGTCTACGAACCACGATCCTCCAGTCTCAGACTCCCGAATGCTGGGATTACAAGTGTGCGCCACTAAGCCCAGCTAATTTATACTTTATTTGGAAACAGGGTCTCACCAAGTTGCTGAGAGCCTCACTAAGTAGCTGAGGCTGGCTTCAAACTTGTGGAATCCTGTCTTAGCCTCCCAAGCACTGGGATTACAAGCGTACTCCACAATGCTGGCTTATTCTTTGTTATTTTATTAATTTATTTTTTGTTGATCTGGGGATGAAACCCAGGGGCATTCGACCTTCGAGCTACACCCCCTGCCCTATTTTTTATCCTTTTTTGAAACCAGGTCTCACTGAGTTGCAAAGGGCCTCACTAAGTAGCTGCCCGCAAACCACGATACTCCGGGTCTCAGCCTCTCGGATGCTGGGATTACAAGCCACCACGCCTGGCTTTTTATTCTTTATTTTGAAACAGGGTTTCACTAAGCTGTGGAGGGCCTCACTAAATAGCTGAGGCTGGCCACGAAATTGTGATCCTCCTGTCGCAGCCTCCCAAATACTGGGATTACAAGTGTACACCAACCACCATGCCCAGCTTGTATTGTAAGTTTTTAAGAAATGTTTGAATATTATAAATGTAATTTAAAATTTTTCCAGTTGTTATTATTTCTCAAAGCATGTTTATTTGAGCCCTAATTCTTTATGATGTTACCTGGTCAACACATTTGAAAAACACCTTTATCTCTTGCTCTAAAATGTTTTGTTGTAAGCCGGGCATGGTGGCGCACGCTTGTAATCCCCGCACTTGGGAGGCTGAGACAGGAGGATCACACAGGTTTGAAGCCAGCCTCAGCTACTTAGTGAGGCTTTCAGCAACTTAGTGAGACCTTGTTTCAAAATAAAATATAAAATAGGGGTGGGAATATAGCCCAGAGGTAGAAAACCTCTGGGTTCCACCCCCAGTACCACAAAAAAAAAAAAGTTTTGTTGTAAACTGTTAGAAACCCTACTTAAGCCGGGCGTGGTGGCACACGCTTGTAATTCCCATGCTTGGGAGGCTGACACAGGAGGATCGCACAGGTTCAAAGCCAGTCTCAGCTACTGAGTGAGGCTCTCATCAACTTAGTGAGACCTATTTCCAAATAAAATATAAAATAGGTCTGGAAGTATAGCCCGGAGGTAGAAAAGCCACTGGGTTCCACACCCAGTACCACCCAAAAAAAAAGAAAAAAAGAAAAAGAAGCCCTACTTTAACTCAATAGTTCTATTTATTTGACCAAGGCCTACTTTTCTTCTTTTCTGATTTAAGAAATTCCTATTAAGGAATGGAGCTAACAGTGTATAACACACTCTGGGAATGCTGTGACGAATGCACTTCCCTTAGGAGCTACCTGCTCACTTTTACATTGCTCATATTTGTTACTGTTGGTATATACCCCTCTAAAGAGTATGTACAAAAAAAAAAAAACCTCTAAATTCTGTGTAACTTTAGTACCACAAATCTGTTACCATATTATGGATATAAAACATCATCATCATTGCCAGGCGTGGCGGCGCACACTTGTAATCCCCACGCTTGGGAGGCAGAGACAGGGGATCGCGCAGGTTCGAAGCCAGCCGCGCTGGCTTAAGAGACCCTGTTTCCAAATAAAAATATATAAAAAATAGGTCTGGGAGTGTAGCCCGGAGGTAGAAGGGCTTCCAGAAACCCCAGTACCACAATAAAAAAAAAATCATCATCAAACTTCTTCCTACTCAGAGCAAGTAACAAAGTATTAAAGTAATGACTTTCTCTCTCTTTCTCCCCTTTCTTCCTTTCTTCTTTGTCTTGTCTTTTCTTTTTTTGTACTGGGGATGGAACCCAGGGCCATTCTACCTCCGAGGTACACTTCCAGACCTACTTTTATTATTTATCTTGAAACAGGGTCTCACTGAGTTGCAAAGGGCTTCACTAAGTAGCTGGGGCTGGCGTTGAACCCCGGGACCCTCCTGCCAGCCTCCCAAGTACTGGGATTGCAAACGTGCACCATCACTACCAGCTAGTATTTCATTTTGAAGTGTCTGTGAGACAGGGAAGAAGGGAATGTGTTAAAATACTGCATGAACTAACTGGCATTGGCATACCCATAACAAGCGAGGCCATTTACGCATATTACCTAGACACAGCCGAGAGGGAAAAGAACCACAGACAAAACACAGTTAACAACAACATTTAAAGGATCAGCAAAAGAGGAGGAGCTAAAGAAACTAAGGAGGAGAACCTTATTTAAGAAATCAAGGGAAGAGCTGGGCGTGGTGGCGCATGCTTGTCATCCCCGCGCTTGGGAGGCTGAGGCAGGAGGATCACACAGGTTTGAAGCCAGACTCAGCTACTTGGTGAGGCTCTCAGCAACTTAGTGAGACCCTGTTTCTAAATAAAATATAAAATAGGGCTGGGAGTATAGCCCAAAGGTAGAAAGCCTCTGGGTTCCACTCCCAGTACCACCCAAAAAAAAAAAAAAGAGCCTAAAATACTATTGTAAAATTTGCCCTTCAGCCTTGATTTATTATATTGTCCTATTTTATTCAATTTCTAAACCACATGCTCTAAACCCAAGTGTTACTTACATATCTTTATAAATGTTCTCTTAAAATGTTGTAGTTCATAGATTAGGGAGACTTCTTAGCATACTTACAACAACCAAGCGGCCTCATTTCAGCATTCTGTGTGTAGACTTGAGAAATGTCAGCGATTCTTTTACACAGCATGTCCACAGGAATCTCATAGCCATACTTGTATTTCCAATTAGCTGCCTCATAACGTGCCCTCTGTACCTGGGATCTGCTGTCAGCTTACAGCATTAAAACAAACAAACAAAACAACAAAAAAGGTTTATTTACTTTATGTGGTACTGGGGATTGAACTTCAAGGCATTCTACCTATTAGCTACATACCTAGCTCTTTTTTCTTTTTTAGTTTTACCTTGAAATAGGGCCTTGTTAGGTTGATGAGAGTCTCACTACTTGCTGAGGCTTTCCTACAATCCTCCTTTCTCAGCCTCCCAAGTACTAGGATTACAGGCATGTCCCACTACGCCCAGCTAGGTTTCCTCTTTTTTTTTTTTTTTTTTTTTTGGTGGTACTGGGGTTCCTGGAAACCCTTCTACCTCCAGGCTACACTCACAGACCTATATATATATATATATATATATATATTTTTTTTTTTTTTTTTTTTTTTTTTTTAAATTTGGAAACAGGGTCTCTTAAGCCAGCGCGGCTGGCTTTGGACCTGCGTGATCCTCCTGTCTCCGCTTCCCAAGCGTGGGGATTACAAGCGTGCACCACCACGCCCGGCATTAGGTTTACCTCTTTTAAAGTAAAGAATGAACCTGAAAGCCAGAAAAATTTTCTACCATATGTATCTTTATCAATTTCTCCACTGTGAATTAAGGAAAGCTTTTAAAACGGGGTCAGAGCTGGGCGTGGTGGTGCATCCCTGTAATCATAGTACCTGGGAGGTTGAGACAGGAAAATCACAAGTTTGAGACTAACCTCAGCAACTTAGCGAGGTCCTGAGCAACTTAGTGAGACCCTGTTGCAAAATAAAAAATAAAATAGAGCTATGATGTACTTCAGAGGTAAAATGCCCCTTGGTTTAATCCCCAGTATAACACATACACATGGGTCACTATGGCTGCTTCTGCCAATGAACACCGTGTGACTCAGCAACAAGTACATGGTAAGAAAGGAAAAAACTTAAAAACATGGAGCTCAATATACCAACCTACTCATTTATGCTAACACTTCACCAACAGTCAAAATAGTTTCTGCAAGTACCTAACAGTTCTCAAAAGACCAAGCTTTAAGGAAAGAATAATCTCACTTGATCTTTGTTTTTAGGTTTAAATTCCCTTAAGAATACAAAACACAAACCCAAAATAGGTTTTATAATTCTCACCCACTTATAACCAGGGTCATGACTACCAGATTTGAGTGGATATGACTTCAGTTTCCTTAAATACTAACCACATCTGAAATAGAGCATCTATGAGAAGGGCCTCAGCCTAGCTTCCCCAACAGTTACATAAAGACCTAAATCCATTATATTTGTGATTTCAAAAAAACACACCATACCCTTAAAATATCAACACTAACTTTAGAAAACTGCAACTATATTCATACCACCTTAAAATCAATCACTAAAAGTAATTTTAAAATTAATACAAAGGAACGGGGTATGGTGGCACATTTCTGTAATCTGTTACTTGGGAGGCTAGGGCAGGAGGATTGCAGGTTTGAGGCCAGCCTCAGCAATTTAGCCAAGACCCTGTTTCAAAATAAAAAAACAAGCCAGGTGTGGTGGCAAGTGTTTGTAATCCCAGTACTTGGGAGGTTGAGACAGGAAGATCAGTTTGAAGCCAGTTGCAGGAACTTAGTGAGGCCGCCAGCAACTTAGCAAAACCATTTCCAAATAAGAAAAATAAAAAATAGGGCTGGCAGTGTAGTTTAGAGGTAGAAGCCCCAGGGTTCCATCCCCAGGGGATGAAAAAAAAAAAAAATGGGCTGGGGGTATAGCTCAAAGGTAAAATGCTCTTGGGTTCAATCCCTGTATCACAAACAAAGGCACATCACAGAGCAGGGCACAATGGCACATGCCTGTAATCCCAGCTACTTGAGGATTACAAGTTTGAGGCCAACTTGGGTAACTTAGAAAAACTATTTTAGAGGATCACAGGTTCAAGGCCAGACTCAGCTACTCAGTGAGGCCCTCCAAAACTTAGTTAGACCCTATCTCAAAATAAAGAATAAAAGTAGGCTGGGGGTGTAGCTTAGAGGCAGAATGCCCTTGGGTTCAATCCTCAGTTTCTGCATAAAAAAAAAGAAAACAAAAAAGGCTGGGTGTGGTGGCACACACTTGTAATTTCAGCATTTGGGAAGCTGAGACAGGATCGTGGTTTGTGGACAGCCTCAGCTACTTAGTGAGGCCCTTTGCAACTCAGGGAGAGCCTGTTTCAAAATAAAGAATAAAAAATAGGGCTGGGTGTATAGCTCAGAAGTAGAATGCCCTTGAGTTCCATCCCCAGTACAGAAAGAAAGAAAGAAAGAAAGAAAGAAAGAAAGAAAGAAAGAAAGAAAGACAGACTCAAAAAATATAGCTAGGTATTGTGGCACATGCTTGTAATCCTAGTACTTGGGAGTCTGAGACAGGAGATAGGAGGATCACAGGTTCGAGGACAGCTTCAGCAAGTAGGGAGACTCTCATGAACCTACGGAGACCCTGTTTTCAAATAAGAAATAAAACTAAGGCTGGGTGTATAGCTCAGAGGTAGAATGCTCCTGAGTTAAATTCCTGGTACCACACACACAAAAAAAGCTTATATATATATATATATATATATATAAATAAACACCTAACTGATTACCTGTCATTCCAGTCATCACACAGCCAATGTTTTCAGTTATCTTGAATAAGTGAGTCACTGTGCTAGAGTCCAATAATTTGTCCTAATAAACAAAATAAATCAAGACAATTTTTTTAAAAAAACCACAGGTCTCTTTGCAGTCACAAAAAGTTTTATGAAGCTGGACGTGATGGTGCATGCTTGTAATCCCAGCATTTGGGAGGCTGAGACAGGAGGATTGTGGTTTGCAACTCATCAGACCCTGTTTCAAAATAAAGAATAATAGGGCTGGGGATGTAGCTTGGAGGTTGAATGTCCTGAGTTTCATCCCCAGTACTGAAAAAAAAAAAGTTTTATGAAACTATAAAAATAAACTATATAAAGAGTTTTGTCCATTTTACAGTTAAAAAACAGGTGTGAAGCTGAGCACAATAGTGCACACCTGTAATATCAGTACTTGGGAGGCTAAAACAGGAAGACTGTAGGTTTAAGGAAAGCCTCAGCAATGGAGCAAGACTTTCAACAACCTAGTGAACCCCTATTTAAAAATTAAAAGAAATAAGTTGGGTGTGGTGGTGCACGCTTGTAATCCCAGCATTTGGGAGGCTGAGACAGGATGATCACGGTTCGTGGCTAGCCTTAGCTACTTAGTGCGGCCTCCTGTAACTTGGGGAGGCCCTGTTTCAAAATAAAGAATATAAAATAGGGCTGGGGTGTAGAGCTCAGAAGTAGAATGCCCTGGGTTCCATCCCAATACTTAAAAATAAATAAAGAAATAAAGCCAGGTATGGTGGCACACACTTGCAATTTCAGTACTTGGAAGACTGAGATAGGAGGATTGCAGGTTCACAGCAACTTAGTTAAGGCCATCCTCAACTTAGTGAGACCCTATTTCAAAATAAAAAATAAAACAGAAGTAGAAGGCCCCTGGGTTCAATCCCCAGTACCATAAAAAAGAAAAAGTGTTATGGTGTAGCTCAGAGGTAGAGTGCCCCTGGGTTCAGTCTCTAGTAATACACACACACACACACACACACACACACACACACACACACACACACAGGGGAGGGGGGTAGAAGACAACTTTTTTCCCCTTTTCTTGATATTCTTCCTGTGGGCTTACCAAACTTGTCTCAAAGTCCCGGAAGACAAAAGACTTAGAAATCCCATTGTGCTTATAATCATACCACAAAATTTAACATGCTACTTCTGTCTATTCAGATAAACCGTATATAAATTCTCAGTAACTACTCCTTGAATGACTAATAGGAAAGCAAGTCAAAGCAAAAATAATGTTAACGCATGTAGATAGTAATACACTTTTATATGCACTCATGAAAAGGTCTACTTGGACAGTATTACTTACAGGTACTTTCTTCTGTGTAACAATTACTGCACAATCTTTCCCTCTGACAGCTACTGATGTAAGGCCGCCCTGGTTGATAGCCTTAAAAGCATATTCTGGAAAACAAAATGAGGTTTTTAAGAGGTAGAATAATTTATCATAGATTCATACAATGGAATAAAAAATAGTCACTAAAAAGAATGAGGTCAAGCTGGGTGTGGTTGCATACACCTGCAGTCCCAGTATTTGGGAGACTGAGACAGGAGGATTACAGATTTGCCGCACCTTATAATGAGGTCCGCAGCAACTTAGTAAGACCTTGTTTCAAAATAAAAATTAAAATGGGGCTGAGGGGTAGCTCTGTGGTGGAATGCCTCTGGGTTCAATCTCCAATAACACAAACACATACACACACAATGAGGTCAAGCTCTATGAACATGGAATGATATCTAAGACGTGGAAAGTCAAAATAATAAAACAGCTATCATAGTTAAAATCAATTTCATATCTTTTTACTTTCATTTTAGGGAAATTATTTTCGTTAGGCTAAAGTACAGAAATCCCAACAAAGTTTTTTTTTTTTTTTTTTTTTTTTGGTGGTACTAGGGGTGGAATCCAGAGGCTTTCTACCTCCGGGCTATACTCCCAGACCCTTTTTTTTATTATTTGATTTGGAAACAGGGTCTCACTAAGTTGCTGAGAGCCTCACTAAGTAGCTGAGGCTGGCTTCAAACCCGTGTGATCCTCCTGTCTCAGCCTCCCAAGCGCGGGGATTACAAGCGTGCGCCACCACGCCCGGCTTCCCAACAAAGTTTTTGGGGTTTTTTTGGTGGTTTTTTTTTTGTGTGTGTGTGTGGTACTGGGGTTCCTGGAAGCCCTTCTACCTCTGGGCTACACTCCCAGACCTATTTTTACATTTTTATTTGGAAACAGGGTCTCCTAAGCCAGCACGCGTGGCTGGCTTCGAACTTGCGTGATCCTCCTGTCTCTGCCTCCCAAGCGTGGAGATTACAAGCGTGCGCCACCACACCCGGCTCCAACAAAGTTTTGATTTAATCAATTTGTGTCCATATCTGGGGTAAGGGCATGTATGCCTAAGGCAAATTTCCCATTTTTTTAACTCACAGTTCGAGAGCAATACATGCTAAACTCTCACAGAAAACTCAAATCCTTTTGGCCTGAATAATTAAGAGAACAGTTTGGGGCAACCATAGCAGCTAGAGAGTGAGGGAGAGCGAGTGCTAGTGAGACAGAGCCTCGATTTCAATAAGTAAACATTGCTCAAATGTCTGGCTGATTTTTTTTTTTTAATTTACTGGGGATTGAACGTAGGGACAATCTACCTCCAAGTTACACATCCAGCCTTATTTTTAATTCTTTATTTTGAAACAGGGTCTCATTAAGTTGAGGAGGGCCTCAGGAATTAACTGAGGTTGGCCGTGAACCTGGGAGTCTTCCAGTTTTAGCCTCCCAAGTATGTCTGGCTGATTTCACAACCACATATGTATAAGGCAGTCTCTGAGTACCCTAGCTAAGGATAAAAGAACTAAAATAAAGCTGGGTATGGTAGTGAGACCCTATTTCCAAATAAAGTATAAAATAGGTCTGAGAGTATAGCCCAGAGGTAGAAAGCCCTTGGGTTCCACCCCCAGTACCACAAAATAAATAAATAAATAAATAAATAATAATAATAATAATAATAATAATAATAAAAACAGGGCTAAGGGTGTAGTCTGGAGATAGAATGCCCCTGGGTTCAATCTCTAGCATCACATATACACACAAGAAAAGTGAGATGTGAGATGCCACCCAAGAGACAGACGTTATAGCTTTAGATTAATCAAATTAATTACCTACAAAAAAAATAAGTCTTACTCTTTGGAGGAATATAACAGAATCCAGATGCTTCACAACATCTGCAAATATCCAGGATACAGTCTAAAACTACTCAACATACAAAAAAGAAAACAAATCAAATCAAACTAAAACCCTAAACCAAGCCAGGTGTGGTGGTGCACACTTGTAATCCCAGCACATGGGAAGCTGAGACAGGAGGATCGCAGGTTTGCAGCCAGCCTCAGCTTACTTAGTGAGGCCCTCCGCAGCTCAGTGCGACCCGCTTTCAAAATAAAGAATAAAAAATAGGGAAGGGGTATAGCTCGGAGGTCAAATGCCACTGGGTTCCATCCCCAGACCAAAGAAGGAGGAGGAGGAGGAGGAGGAGGAGAACAACAACAACAACAAATAGGGTGCTGGGCTTGGTGGCACATGCTTGTAATCCCAGCATTTGGGAGGCTGAGACAGGAGGATTGCAGTTCACAGACAGCCTCAGGTACTTAGTGAGGCTCTTTGCAACTCAGTGAGACCCTATTTCAAAATAAAGAATAAAAAATAGGGCTGAGGGTATAGCTCGGAGGTAGAATGTTCCCTGGTTCCAGCCCCAGTACTAAAAAAAAAAAGAGTCTTGCTAAGTTACTGAGAGTATCACTAAATTACTGAGGCTGTCCTTGAACCTGCAATCCTTCTGTCTCAGCCTCCCAAGTACTAGAATTAGTACTAGTACTAATAAGCTACCATGCCAAGTCAAAGTGCTACTTCTAAATTTCATTTACAAACTGTCCTTTCCAATCTCTGTCTCTCTGCTAGTCCATTTCTCTGGCGCTTCCTATCAGGAGGCTCCCATCTTAGACTCAAGGAGGAAGTCCTCACAACCAGTTGGCAGGAAATCCAAGAGACCAATCCTCTCCTTTGCCAAACCCATCCAGCAAAGAATCAGCAAGCAGAAAATGGAGTTTAAAAGCCAGACTTACCAGGTAAGCACATACTTGTAATCTTGGCTATGTGAGAGGCTGAGGCAGGAGGATGGCAAGTTAGAAGACATCCTGGGCAACTTAGCAATCTCAAAATAAAATAAAGGGCTGGCAATGCAGCTCAGTGATAAGAGTGCCTGCCTAGCATGTGCAAAGTCCTGGGTTCAATCTCTAGCACACTCACACACTTTGTTTGTTTGTTTGTTTGTTTGCGGTACTGTGGAAGGAACCCAGGGGCCTTCTACCTCCGGGCTACACTCCCAGGCCTATTTTATATTTTATTTGGAAACAGGGTCTCTTAAGCCAGCTGAGGCTGGCTTCGAACCTGTGCGATCCTCCTGTCTCAGCCTCCCAAGCGTGGGGATTACAAGCATATGCCACCATACCCGGCTTCTCATACACATTTTAAAGTAAAATAAAAAGGGCTGGAGGTGTAGCCTAACAGTAGAGCACCTGCCTCAGCAGTAGAGCACTTGCCTATCATGTATGAGAGCCTGAGTTCAATCCCTAGCACAAGGCATCCATACACACGTAGCCAGAGTTAGGTGTGGTGGCACACACCTGTAGTCCCAGTACTTAGAGGCTGAGAAAGGGTCAAGGCCAGTATCAGCAATTCAACCACATTCTGTTTTCAAAATATAAAGGGCTGGGGAGGGGAGAGCTCAGAGGTAGAATTCCCCTGGAGTTAATCCCCAATTAAAAAAAAGAAAAAAGCAGGGCATGGTGGCACATGCTTGTAATCCCCGCGCTTGGGAGGCAGAGACAGGAGGATCACGCAGGTTCGAAGCCAGCCACGTGCGCTGGCTTATGAGACACTGTTTCCAAATAAAAATGTGAAAATAGGTCTGGGAGTGGAGCCCAGAGGTAGAAGGGCTTCCGGGAACCTCAGTACCACCAAAAAAAAAAAAAAAAAAGAAAGAAAAAGAAAAGTCTGAAAAAAGAAAAGTAGCCAGACTTAATTTGGTCAACCAGAGCCTTAGTTACCAAACTAGTAATTTAAGAAATACTTAAAATTAGAAATTAAAAAATTCTTATTGTGTATATTTAAAGATTTCAACATAATGTTGTAATATACAAGCGAGGTGCCCTAAAATTAAGTACCCCCCCAATTCACTGCTGGGATATGAACCCGGGGCCTGATCCTTATTAGATATCACTGAGCATCACCCCTAGTTCTGAAATTAAATTTCAAACATAGATTGCTCTACAATTTTTAGCACATACATGTTTAAAATGACATACTTGCATACATATATTTAAAATTTTCCCCCCAATAGTTACCAGAGTATAAAATTTAAACAAAAGCCAGGCATGGTGGCACACACTTGTAATCCCAACATTTGGAAGACAGACAGGAGGATCGCAGTTCGCAACCAGCCTCAGCTACTTAGTGAAGCCCTCTGTAACTTAGTGAGATCCTGTTTCAAAATAAAGAATAGCCAGGTGTGGTGGCACACACTTGTAATCCCAGCATTCGGGAGGCTGAGACTAGAGAATCACGGTTCACAGACAGTCTCAGCTACTTAGTGAAGCTCCCCAACTAAGTGAGACCCGGTTTCAAAATAAAGAATAAAAAATAGGGCAGGGGGTGTACCTCGGAGGTAGAATGCCCCTGGGTTCCAGCCCCAGACCCCCCCCAAAAAAAAAGAATAAATGAGTAGGGCAGAGGGTGTACCTCGGAGGTCAAATGCCCCTGGGTTTTAGATCCACAAAAATAAATAAATAATCAAGCAAGCAAGCATGAAATAGGTCTGAGAGTATAGCCCAGAGGTAGAAAAGGTCCTGGGTTCCACCCTCAGTACCACACACACACGAAATTAAACAAAAAAATCTTTCTGGGAACACTGTCACTGTTATAATTTACTTATAAATTTTGTTTATAATTACGGTTAACATAACTTTAAATTTATATCTCTATCAATTTTAGGCTACATTTATTTAAGAGCTGAGTGTGGTGGTACATACCTACCAGTACTTGGGAGGCTGAGACAGGAGGAACACAGGTTCAAGAGTTTCAGCAAGCAGTCAGACTTTCATCAACCTAGTGATTCTTAGTTCCCAAATAAGAAATAAAATTGGGCCGGGCGTGGTGGCGCACGTTTGTAATCCCCGCGCTTGGGAGGCAGAGACAGGAGGATCGCGCAGGTTCGAAGCCAGCCGTGCATGCTGGTTTAGGAGACCCTGTTTCCAAATTTTAAAAAAATGTAAAAATAGGTCTGGGAGTGTAGCCCGGAGGTAGAAGGGCTTCCAGGAACCCCAGTACCACCAAAAAAAAAAAAAAAAAAAAAAAAAAGAAGAAGAAGAAAGAACCTTTATTTATTTTGGAGCTAAGGATCAAACCCAGGGCTTCAGGCATGCTAGGTAAGTGCTCTCTATCACTGAGCTATACCAACTCCTATATAAATATATATTTTGGTGGTACTGGGATGAAACCCAGGGGCATTCTACCCCCGAGCTATACCTCCAGCCCTATTTTTTTATTCTTTATTTTGAAACAGAGTCTCACTGAGTTGCAAAGGGCCTCACTAAGTAGCTTAGGCTGTCCATAAACTGTGATCCTCATGTCTCAGCCTACCAAATGCTGGGATTACAAGAATGCGCCACCACGCCCAGCAAACTCCTACATTTATTTTTTTGAGTCTCAATTATGAAAAGCGAAGAAGATTGTTACTTTCCCACTAAGTTTTTCTTTCTCCATTTTTGTTATATTGCTTTCCTGCTGTCAAAGTTAATAATTTGGAGCCAGGTATAGTAGTGCAGGCTTGTAATCCCAACATTTGGGAGGCTAATACAGGAGGATTGCGATTTGTGGCCAGCTTCAGCTACTTAGTGAGGCTCTTTGCAACTCAGTGAGACCCTTTTTCAAAATAAGAAATAAAAAATAAGGCTGGGGGTATAGCTCAGAGGTAGAAAGCCCCTGGGTTCCATCCCCAGTACTGAAAAAAAAAGTTAATAATTTGCACTTCATAATTCTTAGTTGTCCCCCCCCCCCACGGTACTGAGGATGGAACCCTGGGGCATTCTACCTTAGAGCTACAGCCCCAGCTCCATTTTTAACTATTTTGAAACAGGGTTTCACTGAGTAGCTGAGGCTGCCCACGAACCATGATCCTCTTGTCTCAGCCTCCCAAATACTGGGGTTACAAGCGTGCACCACCATACCCGGCTATTCTTAAATGTTTTGTCTTTGGAAGATTCTAAAGTTTATAAGCCAATAAAACACCATGATTACAATATTATGATATGTATATATATTTCACTGGAGAACTAAGGATGGGTGGCGCCCAAAACAAGAAATATTCTATGTCTATAGAGCTACTCATTTATTTTTTCCCCTTGTGGTACTGGGAGTGGAACTCAGGGGCTTTTCTACCTCCAAGCTATACTCCCAGACCTTTTTTAGAAACAGGGTCTCACTAAGTTGCTGAGGCTGGCTTCGAACCTGTGTGATCCTCCTGTCAGCCTCCCAAGTGCTGGGATTACAAGCATGTGCCACCACGCAAGGCAAACTACTCATTTAAAGACAAAAAAAAAAAAAAAAAAAACAGGCATGGTGGTGCACACTTTTAATCTCAGTATTTGGGAGGCTGAAAGAAGAGGATTGTGCAGTTTGGAAGCCAGCCTCAGTTATTTAGTGAGACTCTGTTCCCAAATAAAATATAAAATAGGTCGAGGAATGCAGCCCGAAGGTAGAAGACCCCTGGGTTACATCCCCAGTACTGGGGGTGGGGGGGGGCAAACAACCAGGCACCTCATAACATTTACTGAGCATTTTGTAGCAGGCACCACTAAACATTCTACATACATTGTCTTATTTAATCCTCAAAACAACCCTAGAAGGAGGAATTATTAGCTTCAATTTTACAAAAAGAAATAAAGTAAAGGCTATGTAACTTGCCCGGGTTAGCTAGTACTGAGCAGAGCAGGGATCTGAACCCAGGTATGGTTAGAGGGCCTGAACACTCCACTACGAGACTGCTTGCTCATACTGTTCTTTCACTTTCTTTTTCTTAAAAATGTCTAGTCAAAGCCCTGAATAGCAGGGATGTATAATTCAATTAGGCAGAGATTAAAATCACTGTGTACAAGCCAGGCGTGGTGGCGCACGCTTGTAATCCTGGCATTCGGGAGGCTGAGACCGAAGGATCAAGGTTCACAGACAGCCTCAGCTACTTAGTGAGGCCCTCCGCAACTTAGTGAGACCCTGTTTAAAAATAAAGAATAAATAATAGGGCAGGGGGTGTAGCTCAGAGGTTGAATGCTCCTGGGTTCCATCCCCAGGCGAAAGAAAGAAAGAAAGAAAGAAAGAAAGAAAGAAAGGAAAGAAAACCAATGTGTACAAAAGAAAACTTTTTTTTTTTTTTTTTTTGGTGGTACTGGGGTTCCTGGAAGCCCTTCTACCTCCAGGCTACACTCCCAGACCTATTTTTACATTTTTATTTGGAAACAGGGTCTCCTAAGCCAGCGCGCGTGGCTGGCTTCAAACCTGCGTGATCCTCCTGTCTCTGCCTCCCAAGCACAGGGATTACAAGCATGTGCCACCACGCCCAGCAAAAGAAAACTGTTTAAAACTCAGAAATAAAACACTCAAAACAAAAAATTCTTGGAGAATTATTGTTTCTTTGTTCTAACTCTGATTATGTTTTTTCAACTAACTGAAGCTTAAAAGGTTACTGAAAGCTGGGTATGGTGGCACACGCTTGTAACCCAGTACTTGGGAAGCTGTAACACACACACACACACACACACACACACACACACACACGATTACTAAGCCAGGCATGGTGATGCACATATGTAATCTGTAATCGCAGTACTTGGGAGGACAAGACAGGAGGACTGCAGGTTCAAAGCCAAGCTCAGCGAGGCAAGATTCCTGTTTTCCAAATAAAAATAAAATTGGACTGGGGTGTAGCTCAGAGGTAGAATGCCCCTGAGTTCAATCCCCAGCAATATACACACACCAAAAAAAAAAAAAAAAAAAAAAAAAAAAAATGAGCATATAGCTCAGAGGTAGAAGATACTATTCCTTGACACATTATATATGTTATGTGGTGTTATATTGGACAAATTTCACCAAGCTATCTGTGTGTACAGAGAAGGTGGGTACTGGAGACTGAACACAGGGGCACTCTTAACATTGAGCTACACCTCCAGCCCTTTTTATTTTCATTTTTCATTTTGAGACAGGGTCTTGCCAAGTTTCCCAAGGTAGCCTCCAACTTGTGATCCTGTTTCAGACTCCCAAGTACTGGGTTTACAAGCATGCACCACCAAGCCTGACATGTTTTCTTCTTTTAATTAACTATGTTTGTGTGTGGCGCTAGGGATTGAGCCCAGGGTCTCATTGATACTAGGCAAGTACTCTACTACTAAGCTACATATCCAGTGTTCAAGTTATCTTTAGCCCTATTTTTAAAAGAACCTCATCTATAGGTCAGCTCTCTTATGATTTCTAAGCAAGATGATATCACTGTCCTTGTTAAAACACTGAAGTATTAAGTTTATTTAAAAGAAAAACTATTATGGACCAGATGTTAGAACCATGCTATTCTGACACTAAATTCTCCATGGCAAAAGGTCATAACCAAAAGTCCACACTATTACAATTCAAAAGAATATATTGAGTAACTGGTAACTATTTTAGGTTTCTTTCCACTAAAGGTGATATTTAGTAAACAAGTAGTACCCAAAATCTCATTTGCAATTCAAAACCAGCTTTGAAACTTTGAGCATTCAAGTAGCTGTTGGCTTAAAGAGAATGCCAGTTTAAGAGTGTCTGTATTGCAGCAGGGCATGGTGGCGCACGCTTGTAATCCCTGCATTCAGGAGGCTGAGACAGGAAGATCTCGGTTAGTGGACAGTCTCAGCTACTTAGAGAGGCCCTTTGCAAATCGTTGACACCTTGTTTCGAAATAAAGAATAAAAATTAGGCCTGGGAGTGTAGCTCGGAGGTAGACTACCCTTAGTTCCATCCCAATACTGCAAAATAAATAAATAAATAAATAAATAGCTGTATTCCTAGAAGCCACTCACTTTACCAGTTTTCCAAAGAGATCTTGAACTCAAGATACTTGAAAACTGGCACTTTTCATTTTGCTTTTTATCTGTTTGCCTTCTTAACTGTCACTCCTTTTAAGCTGTGAGCTTTGATTATGGAAATGGTGTAACATCTGCTTCTGTACCCCCTAACTACCAATGTCTGGCACACAGGAAGCTCTGAATGCGTGGAATTAACCACAGGACAATAAAGTTCATGCTCCAAACAAAGGAAAACAGAACTGGGGCATTTAATTGAGAAGACCAATTGTTTTCTTGAGAGAAGACACTGGTCCTACTCGGGACAGAATGGAACTGAAGGGCCTGAGGAGGCCGGAGGCCAGGCATTGCAATCCCGCCTTAACTCTTTTTGTGTCCAGGCGGTGCGGCGCTCGCAGAGGAGCCAGGCTTGCGTTGCAGCCTTCGGGCCCCAGAGCCTGCTTTCACCGGAGGAAGGAACACCGCGGGACTCCCCCTGGCCTCGGCCCTTCTCCCTTCCCTGCTCCAGCCCCGCTTTAGCCCCAATTAAACTCCAGCCGCGTCTGCCTGCACCAGGCCGAACCATGACAGGGCAATTCGGAGGGACCACAGGAGGACCTGGTTCACTCACCAACTTGGTAGAGCCGGCCCTCGGGAGAAAAAATAGTAATGTGGCGGTCAAAACCAGCGCTGGAACCACGGGACATGTTGGTGCACCCACTCCTTCAAACACCTGGGCCCCGCAGCTCCCGCACTCGGCGCACAAACCCCTCCCGGAAGCTGCGGAGACTGCTTCCGGGGCACCGGCCGGTCCCCTTCCGCTCTGGCACGCCGCACGCAGACCTCCCAGCTCTGCAGTTCCTACTGGCCCCGGGCGTTCTGAGGCCCCGCCCCCTGGGCCCGGCCTTCGCAGTGCGCCTGCGCGTGCGCGGGGCTTGCGGCTGGGTTTGGGGCGGACGGCGCGGCGGCGTCCCGGGGTCTTTGGGGTTTAGTCTGGGTCGTGGACAGGTGGTAGCAGGGATGTAGAAGCTTTCTGGGGCCCTGGAGTGGTGTTTTGCCTGTCCGTGTGACCTAAGTGGACTGTGTAATCTTCACGTTTCTGGGTAGCGGTGGCGGCCGTCCTGTGTCTGACGCCAGCGCCGGCTTATTCTGCCTAACCTCTACCTGACTCGCCGCTTTTTTTGCGGCCCGGGAGGATTGCAGCAGCAGCCTCAGCGACGGTCAGACTTGGGCACCGAGCGGGGAGGGTGCAAATGGCCCCTGGAAAGAACCGAGCCTTCTACCGGGCGTGGTGGCCCACGCTTGTAACCCCCGTACTTGCGAGGCTGAGACAGGAGGATCGCGGGTTCGCGGCCAGCCTCAGCTACTTAATGAGCCCCTCCGCAACTTAGACCCAGTTTCAAAATAAAAAGTAGGGTTGGGAGTGTACCTCGGAGGTAGAATGTCCCTGGGTTCAATCCCCAGTACCGCCAAAAAAAAAAAAAAAAATATATATATATATATATATATATATATATATATATATATATATATATATATATATGTTTTTTCTTCTCGCTTAGCAAATCTTCCCTTGGACAGCAGCCCCGATGATTTTTGTCCTCAATGGAATTGAGGTTTAAATTTGGTAACGGAATCCTGAGGTTAAGCAGCTTTGATTAGTAATGAACAATATCGGAAGGGATGGATGGGACCTACAGCTGACTAGTTTTGAATGGATTCATAAAATTCTAGAGCCCGACGTGGTGGCACATGCTTGTAATCCCAGCGCTTGGGAGGCTGAAACAGGAGAATCGCACAGGTTCGAACCCAGCCTTAGCTACTTAGTGAGGTTCTTAGCAATTGAGTGAGACCCTGTTTTCAAATAAAGTATAAAATAGGTCTGTGAGTATAGCCTGGAGGTAGAAAGCCCCTGGGTTCCACACCCAGTACCACCAAAAAAAAAAAAAAAAAAAGTAATTCCAAGAAGGCAAAGAAAGTCATTTGGGGGAAAACAGCAGGTGGCTTTTCAAATTGTGCCAATTTTTATTTTATCCCAAGGCACAGTCCTGTTTGAGAAATATAAAACATAATGCATAACTTTAGGTTAATTTTTCTGCTAGATAAAAATGGTTTGTGCACTACACCAAAGTTTTTGGCACTTCAATGCAAAAAAAAAAAAAACTCATAAAAGGAATTCCAATTTCTTAAGAGTGCTTTTTAAAAATAAATTGCTATTTTACTAACTTGAAAAACACCATCCCAAAGTGAAACATGGTTAAGAAATAGTAATGCAAACAGCCTCTCTGGAACACAGGGTACTTTCCAGCTTTAGTTCCCAAGTGTACTGATAAGAATTGTTCCTTGCTTCTGGTTCAGGTCCCTACTTGGCAGGATCAACTCCTGACCTTTTGAGGACTTTTTGTTTTCTCAGACTCAGAGAGCCTGGTGTACTGTGATCCCTACCGTTTGCTTGAATAATCTAGGTGCAAGGAGTTCTCTGTAATTGCTGGGAGGATGAACTAATTTAGTCCCTCATCCTTAGCAGCCTGGTATTTGCTGAGACCAAATTAGGTCTCAGGCTAGACCCTTCTCTAGAGATGAATCTTCTTTAATTGCCTCTGGGATATTTTCTACATTGATCCACTTGGCATTTCAAAACTCAAAATGTTCTAAACAGAGTTCCTCATCTCTTCCCTCCCAAGCCAATTCCTGCCCTTTGTACCACACGTCCCAAGAACTCAAAACCAAACCTAAAAGTATTGAGGAGATAGAAAGGAAATAGGCAGATAGGGAAAAGGCCTCGGTAGAAAAAGCTAATTTCCTGAGTTTCCTGAGGGGCGACAAATATCTGAAATTCCAAAGGCTCAGAGATAAGAAGGACCAGAGTTTCACAAAAGCCACCTGTTTACTAATCAACAAACAAGTCTGGCACTGCTGAAAGATTCTTCAAGGACTTGCAAATACCCTATGCAAATCCTGAGAGCTGCTTCCCAGAATTCCCAAAGTCACCCTAACCAAAAGAGGACTTGCAAATGGTTGGGCAATGGCCCTAGGCAATCAGAAAAGGGGGCTTTTCCCTCTTGGGACTCTCTCCCCTTTTAGGGAGCTATTTTCTCTCTTGCAGGTCCTGTTAGCCCTGAGAGAAGGCAGAGTGCAACTGAGGGCAGGTGGCTCAGGCTACTCTTGGGTAGTGACCTGAAGGCCTCTGCTGGACATCAAGGCTGACCAGGGCCTGTAGGGGTGACCTGCTCCTCTTTTCTGGCAGATCGTGTGGACTCTGGGAGAAAGTAGTTTGCAACTGACGGCACTTGGCTCGGGAGACACTCGGATAGTGACCTGAAGGCAGCTACTGGACACCTGTAGACCCGACAGCCCGAGTGGTATTCTGCCTCTTTTCCTATTCTCTTCTGGCAGATCGCGTGGACTCTGGAGAAAAGCAGCCTGCAACTGAAGGCAATTCGGCTTGGGCTACTCTCAAGCATTGTCCTGAAGGCAGCTGCTGGACCCCAAGAGTTCCGACCGCCCCTTCGGGGTGTTCAGCCACCCTTCCCTATTCCCTGCTGCTTCCCATAAACCTTTTACTCCCCTTCCTGAGGTCTGCGGGTGTCATCCTTCGCTCACCGTAGACAAGAACCCTGTAAGGAAAGTTTCTTCTCAAGAAACACTGTTTCATCTATGATGAAACCCCAGGTTTCTTCTCAAGAAACCCCCCTTTTCATCTTGGGGGGCTCAGAAGAAACCCCCGTTTCAGTATTACTGGTTCCCCAGTGCTCCCCAGCTCTGCCTGCATCTTTCCTTCTACTCTTTTTTTTTTTTTTTTTTTTTTTTTTTGCGCTACTAGAGGTGAAGCCCAGGGGCATTCTACCTCCGAGCTACACCCCCTGCCCTATTTTTATTCTTTATTTTGAAACAGGATCTCACTAAGTTGCGAGGGCCTAAGTAGCTGAGGC
Organism: Muscardinus avellanarius; assembly: GCF_963383645.1. Taxonomy (NCBI): domain Eukaryota; kingdom Metazoa; phylum Chordata; class Mammalia; order Rodentia; family Gliridae; genus Muscardinus; species Muscardinus avellanarius. The sequence continues at coordinate 40,835,095 of NC_137798.1, read as the reverse complement.
TGCGATTACAAGCGTGCGCCATCCGGCTTGACTGCTTTCTTTCTGTTCTATTCATTGTATTCACTGACTCAGCTCAGATAACTTGACCAATGCCTTGCACATTTTAAGCACTCAATAAGTATTAGCTGAATAGATAAATCTTGCAGGAGTGCATCATGCATTTTTTTTTTCTGGTACTGGGGATTGAACCCAGGGGCATTCTACCTCTGAGCTACACCCCAGCCCAATTATTTGACTACTTTCTTTCTGTTCTATTATTCATTTTATTCGCTGATTCAAGCTCAGATAACTTGACCAATACCCAATTGTATTTTTATTTTGAAACAGGGTCTTGCTAAGTTCATGAGAGTGTCACTACTTGCTGAGGCTATCCTCAAACCTGCAACGTTCCTGTCTTAGCCTCTCAAATACTGGTATTACAGCCACCATGCCTGGCTATCCTTTTTGTTTAAATCTAAACTTATTTATTTATTTATTTATTTATTTTTTTCGCTTTTTTTTTTTTTTTTTTTTTTTTGCGGGTCTGGGGATGGAACCCAGGGCATTCGACCTCTGAGCTACACTCCCTGCCCTATTTTTTATTCTTTATTTTGAAACCATGTCTCACTGAGTTGCAGAGGGCTGAGGCTGTCAGCCTCCCAAATGCTGGGATTACAACCATGTGCCACCACGCCTGGCTTTAAATCTAAATTTAAATTCCCCTTGTGACAGTTACTAAATATGACCATATGTAACCTCTCTAAATCTGGACTCTTTTACCTTTAAATTTGGAGCCCAATGTGGTGGTACATGCCTGCAGTCCCAGTACTTGAAAGGCTAAGAAAAGAGGATTGCAGATTTGCAGCCCACCTTAGCAATTTAGACCTTGTTTCAAAATAAAATAGGGCCAGGCGTGATGGCGCACGCTTGTGATCCCCGTGTTTGGGAGGTGGAGACAGGAGGATCGCGCAGGTTCAAAGTCAGCCTTGCTGGCTTAGGAGACCCTGTTTCCAAATAAAAATAATATAAAAAATAGGTCTGGGAGTGTAGCCCAGAGGCAGAAGGGCTTCCAGGAACCCTAGTACCACCAAAATAAATAAATAAAATAAAATAGGGCTGGGGGTATAGCTTGGTGGTAGAATGTCCCTAGATTCAGTTCCCTGTACCATATACACAAAACAACATCAACAACAAATAATAAAAATTAAAAATAGCTGGGTGTGGTGGTGCACACCTGTAATCTTAGTACTTGGGAGACTGAGACAGGGAAGTTGCAGGTTGGAGGCCAGCCTCAACAATTTATCAAGACCTTTGGTAACTTAGTGAAACCCTGTTTCAAGGTAACAAATACAAGCCAGATATGGTGGCGCACACTTGTAATCCCAGTATTTGGGAGAGTGAGACAGGAGCATTGCAGATTCACAGCCAGCCTCAGCTCCTTAAACCCTCCATACCTTAGTAAAACCCTGTTTTAAAATAAAGAATAGGAGCCGGGCATGGTGGCACATGCTTGTAATCCCAGCATTTGGGAGGCTGAGGTAGGAGGATCACCGTTCACAGACAGCCTCAGCTACTTAGTGAGGCCCTCTGCAACTTAGTGAGACCCTGTTTCAAATAAAAAAATTTTAAAAATAGAACTGGGAGTGTAGCTCAGAGGTAGAATGCCCCTGGGTTTTATCCCCAGTACCACCAAAAAAAAATAAAAAATAATAATAATAATTTTTTTTTGGTGGTACTGTGGATGGAACCCCAGGGGCGTTTTTCTACCTCCAGGATATACTCCCAGACCCATTTTATATTTTATTTGGAAACAGGGTCTCACTCAGTTGCTGAGAGCCTCACTAAGTAGCTGAGGCTGGCTTCGAACCTGTGCAATCCTCCTGTCTCCGCCTCCAAGAGCGGGGATTACAAGCGTGCACGGCATAACCCAAGGGTATTTTACCATTGAGTTATATTCCTCAGCACCTGTGTGCGTGTGTGTGTGTTACTGGGGCTTGAACCCAGGGGCATTCTTTCTCTGAGCTACATCCTCAGCCCTATTTTTTATTTTGAAATAGGTCTTAATAAGTTGCTGAGGGCCTGACTAAATTTCCGAGGCTGGCTTCAAACCTGCAATCCTCCTGTCTCGGCCTCACAAATAATGGGATTACAGGTGTGTACCACAATGCCCAGCCCCCCCTTTTTTGTGTGGTACTGGGGATAGAACCTAAGGGCATTCTACCTCTGAGCTATACCCTCAGCCCTATTTTTTATTCTTTATTTTTGAAACGGTGTCTCACTGAGTTGCTGAAGGCTTCACTAAGTAATTGAGGCTGTCTGTAAACCACGATTCTCTGGTCTCAGCCTCCCAAATGCTGGGATTACAAGTGTGTGCCGCCACACCCGGTGTACCCTTTTTATTTTTTATTTTGAGACAGGGTCCTAAGTTCCAGCCCATGCTGCCCTGGAACTCTTTATCCTTCTGCTTCAAGCTCCTAAGTGACTGAATTATAGGTGTGTGCACCACTGAACTGGGCTTAATAAAATCTAGCCTTGTGGATTTCAAAACTATGGGCTATGTACATAATGGAATTTTGCCCAGGCTAAGGGAGAACAAAATAAGGACATTTACAGTGAAATGTCACAAAAAAAAAAAAAAAAGAAGAAGAAAGCAGATGCTTTTTTTTTTTTTTTTTTTTTTTTGCAGGTCTGGGGATGGAGCCCAGGGGCATTTGACCTCTGAGCTACACCCCCTGCCCTATCTTTTATTCTTTATTTTGAAACTGGGTCTCACTGAGTTGCAGAGGGCCTCACTAAGTAGCTGAGGCTGTCTGTGAACCGCGATCCTCCAGTCTCTGCCTCCCAAGCGCGGGGATTACAAGCGTGCGCCACCACGCCCGGCGAGATGCTTTTCTTAATGTGCAAAATATTAGGGAGAAATGGGTAACAGGAGGAACTCTAGATGAAGAAGGGACCCTATAGAGGAGCAATGAAGGTGACATATCTGAGGGGATAAGAGGGAGGATAAGGGAAACTCTTTAAAGCACATGATGTACTTAAACATCAAAGTCAATCAGGAAGCCAAGCATGGGTAGGAGGGAGAGGGAGGGAAGGGGTTAGAGACTGGGTAGAGGCTGATTGGGTGATGTGTGCATGTATATCTCCTCTACAATGCACCAATAAAAATTTATTTAAAAAAACTAAAACTAAATAAAATTTAGCCTTTACGTTAGCATTTAAAGCTTTCAATACATTGATGTGTCTTTTCAACCTTCTCTTCCACTTCCTATTTCCATTCCTGGCTCTCCTCTACCCACAGCACTGTCCTGCTTGTAACCCAGTATTTGGGAGGCTGAGACAGGGGGATTACAGGTTCACAGGCAGCCTCAGCAGTTTAGTGAAGCCTTCTGCAACTTAGACCCTATTTAAAAAAAAAAAGTATAAAATTTGACTAGGATTAGAAACCCCTGGGTTCCAGCCTCTACCACAAAAAAAACAAAAACAAAAAACATAGAAAGAGAATAACTGAGACAGTTCTCCCAGCTGCAATCCTTTGCTTCCCATGTACACATGGCTCTGGTAATGAGGGGATATTTCTTTCTTTCTTTCTTTTTCTTTTTTTTTTTTCTTTTTTTTTTTCTTTTTTTTTTTTTGCGGGTCTGGGAATGGGCATTCAGCCTCTGAGCTATACTCCTGCCCTATTTTTTAATTCATTATTTTGAAACAAGTTCTCACTAAGTTGTTGTGGAGGGCCTCACTAAGTAGCTGAGGATTTTTTTTTTTTTTTTTTTTTTTTTTTTTTTTTTTTTTTTTGGTGGTACTGGGGTTCCTGGAAACCCTTCTACCTCCGGGCTACACTTCCAGACCTATTTTTATACTTTTCTTATTTGGAAACAGGGTCTCTTAAGCCAGCAAGGCTGGCTTCAAACCTGCGCGATCCTCCTGTCTCCGCCTCCCAAGCGTGGGGATTACAAGCATGCACCACCACACCTGGCACAGCTGAGGCTTTTTTATTCTTTATTTTGAAACAAGTTCTCACTAAGTTGTGGAGGGCCTCACTAGGTAGCTGAGGCTGTCCACGAACCAGGATCCTCCAGTCTCAGCCTCCTGAATGCTGAGATTACAAGTGTGTGCCACCACGCCCGGCTAGGGGATATTTTATTTTATTTTATTTTATTTTTTTGGTGGTACTGGGGTTCCTGGAAGCCCTTCTACCTCCGGGATACACTCCCAGACCTATTTTTTTTATATACTTTTTTATTTGGAAACAGGGTCTCCTAAGCCAGCGCACGCGGCTGGCTTCGAACCTGCACGATCCTCCGTCTCTGCCTCCCAAGCGCAGGGATTACAAGCGTGTGCCACCATGCCTGGCCGAGGGGATATTTTAAATTGCATGCCCTGCAGGCTGTGAGAATTATTTCACACATTCAAAAAAATCTTGATCTCCTCTTGAGGAGATTGTATTTAAACTACCCTGTGAAACAAGTATAAGATTTTGGATGGTATGTACATTTTTCTTATTTTCCTCTCTCTCTCTCTCTCTCTCTCTCTCTCTCTCTCTCTCTCTCTCTGTGTGTGTGTGTGTGTGTGGTACTAGGGATTGAACACAAGGGCATTCTGCCTCTGTGCTATGCCCCAGCCCTATCTTTTTTTTTTTTTTTTAATAGTTTGAAACTGGGCCTTTGCCGGGTGTGGTAGTGCACGCTTGTAATCCCTGCCTGGGAGACAGGAGAATCGCACAGGTTCGAAGCCAGCCTCTCTGGCTTAAGAGACCCTGTTTCCAAATAAAATATAAAATAGGTCTGGGAGTGTAGCCAGAGGTAGAAGGGTTCCATCCCCAGTCCCACCAAAAAAAAAAAAAAAAAAAAAAAAAAAAAGAAAGAAACAACAGGGCCTTTGTTGCTGAGGCTGTTCTTGAACCTACCATCCTCCTGTCTCAGCCTCTCAAGGACTGGAATTACAGGCCTGTCTGGCATTTTAATGCTCCTAAGTATACTTCCTGAAAGGAATTAATTCATTTTCAATACAAACATATGTTGAAAGCTAGATCCAAACCTCAGTGTCCTTGGGAGCAGTAGCCATATCTGTTTTGCTCAAATCAAATGGCCTGACATGAAATAAGCATTAGATCATTCATAGAATGTACGTTCTATTTAGGCCTTCTACTATGTTCAGTTCTTTTCCTTATTCATAAAGACCTGTGACTAATTGAGAAATCAAATTTGAGATTTTTCCACGCAGGTCAATGCATTCCTCTGGGACATCTTTCAGAAAGACAAAACCTCTGCCGATCCCATTGCAAAGGGAAGTCCCCTGGAAGCCGACTTCCTGAACACGTGCTGCGCTCCGCCAAGCAGCCCGTAAGCTGTTCAGCTGGGTGGACTTCCCCGGGCTGGGAGCCTTCTCTGAGCCTGGCACCAATACTCCTGCAGCCTTAACGCAGCCTGTGGGGCAGACTTGCCGTGTCTGTGTGGAAAGTTTGATCTTCCTCTCTGGGGCCACCAAGCTAGGCTTTTTGAAATGACTTTCTGGGTTTTTGAAAAATTTTAGAGATGACTTGACATCTCGTGAGTCTTGGAAAATCTCCTAGGGGCCTCTTTTTGGCAAGGCCACATTCTCCCAAGGGTGGAAGGAGGTGTATGGTAGGGGTTACCCACAAGGCAAAGGTAAGCAGCAACAGCGTAGATTCCCAGTGATCGTAGACGTGCTGATTCACATGCTGTTTATAGGCAAGATGAGAATTTAGCCCTTAGCTTAAGATGTTCTGCTAGTAGTTTCAGTGAGCCAGGGAATAGAAGAATGAATCAATCTTTCTCTTTCTTTCTTTCTTTCTTTCTTTCTTTCTTTCTTTCCTTCCTTCCTTCCTTCCTTTCTTTCTTTCTTTTTCTTTTGCAGTAGGGACTGAACCTAAAGGCATTCTACCTCTGAGCCATATCCTCAGCTCTTTTTATTTTGAAACGGTCTCACAAAGTTGCTGAGGCTGTCCTCAAACCTGCAGTCCTCCTGTCTCCGCCTCTCAAGTACTGGGATTACAGGCATGTACCCGCACTTGGCTCTTCCCTGTGTTTCTCTGTGATATTACCAGGTACTGAAACACAAAGCCCTGTGAGTTGGCCATAAACAGCAGCAAGAACATGTCTTATGACACTTGGGACTTCGTGATGATAAGGGATCACAAAGGGTGCCGTGGCCAGGGCAGAGCTAGGGAGGTAGTGGCACTGGTGACCAGCGAGAGGGAGGTAGGACTCTGCCCAGCATCCTGACCAGATACTCAGTAACCCAGAGCCTCCTCAGAGGACTCCCTGAGGACAAGAACCTGGCCCGTCCTTATCTTTCTTTTTTTTCTCTTTCTCAAATCACTCTCAGTCCTGCTGCACCTCAGTAGTTATGGCTGGCTACCTAAGAGTGCGGTAGTTCTAAGTCTAGGAGGAGAAAAGGGTGATTTCTCTGTACTCTGTCCTATAATCTTTGTGCCAAATAAAGGGACAACTGGGACATGAAATGTGCCAGTTTGAGGGCACACTCAGCCCCTGTCCGGAACACCTCCCGAGGCTGTCCCTCCAGGCCCAGCAGCGTGTGCAATGCAGCATCTATCCACATGGCAGTCACACAGCAACGGCATCGTGACTTCCTTCTGTGCCATCCCTTTCTTACCAGTCCATATAATCTTGTGCCTGGATTCTCTCAGTCATTCCCCAAAATGATAAATACTATCCTTTGGTTTGAAAAGGAATAAATGTGTATAGGCTCCACCCAGAGGACATTTAAATACACGAACTCTTTCTGCAGAGCCAAAATCGTTAGCTTTTCAGTTCACCCTTATTTTTAGCTATACCAACTTCAATTTTATCTTTTTAAAACTTTTTTTTTTTCTTTTTTGCAGTACTGGGGATGGAACTCAGGGGCATCCTATCCCCAGCCCCATTTTTTATTCTTTATTTTGAAACAGGGTCTCACTGAGTAGCAAAAGGGCTTCACTAAGTAGCTGAGACTGTCTGTGAATTGTGATCCTCCTGTCTCAGCCTCCTAAATGCTGGGATTACAAGCATGTGCTACCATACCTGGCCAAAACTTTTCTCTTGTACCAGGGATTGAACCCAGGGACATTTTACTTCTTAGCTACAACACTGGCAGGGGTTGTTTTGTTTTGTTTGTGGGTCTGGGGATGGAACCCAGGGGCATTCGACCTCCGAGCTATAACCCTGCCCTATTTTTTATTCTTTATTTTGAAACCGGGTCTCACTGAGTTGCGGAGGGCCTCACAAAGTAGCTGAGGCTGTCTGCGAACCGCGATCCTCCGGTCTCAGCCTCCCAAATGCTGGGATTACAAGCGTGCGCCACCACGCCCGGCTCATACCTTGGCTTTTTTTTTTTTTTTAATTGAAACAGGATCTCACTAAGTTGCTGAGACAACTTATTTGCCTCAAACCTATAATTCTCCTCCTGTTTTAGCCTCCTAAGGATTGGGATTATGGGCATAACTCATCAGGTTTAGCCTCTTTTGAAGTTTCTTTTTGTTTTCTCAAATTCTGCCTTAAATGAAGACCTTACACATAGCTAATGTCTTGTTTCTGGAAGCCAAGGATTTTGAGACATACTGAGAATTCTCACAGGTCTCCCTGAACACTGGAAGAGGCAATGGAAGCCCCCAGCTGGTTTGTGCTTAACGGTTGGTGGTTTTTAACAAACACAGCTTCCTCTTACGCAGAATACCACCGGAAGCCCTTCATAGCTTGAGAGGACAGCAAATGTCCCAGTGAAACGTAAGATGGGAAGGGACAAAGGCCCTCAGCTTTAACGTGGTCAGGCTCTACGCTGAGTGTCAGGAGCACTGGGTATGAATCTGAGTCTTGCCATGGACTTAAACTGGTGCCCACAACCTTGGTTTCTTCTCTCAAACGGGAGGGTTCTGTATCCACTTTAAAGGCATAGAGTAAAAAATATTAGTCATTTCAGTGAAAAATGCCACCTACTTTGTGAAAAGAGGGAGTGCTGATGAATATGAATGGTTGGCTGGGTTTTTGTTTGTTTGTTTTTTTTTTTAATCTTTCCCTAGTGAAGAAGGAAGCCAAATACTACACAGACCCATGCTGCACATGCTGCTAATCAGAAGTGGAACTCTGTTTTTCTAATTTGGGAAGCAGCCAATTCCTACCCACCCTGTCCCCACATGCAGCCTCCCCCATGAATGTGGTCAGGGAATCAGGACTGCAGGCATCAATCGGTTCACTGAGATCTCACCCCTGTGGTACATCCCTACATCTTGGGATCTTTATGAATTTTACTTAGACTTTATTTACTCTGCTCTCCCCTCCATTGTCCCCCTGATCAGGTGGGAGAAAGGAGTAAAGGTTGGCCAAGTACTCAGAGTGAGTCAAGAACAAAGAGGAAGGCCAGGCGTGATGGCACACACTTGTAATCGCAGTACTTGGGAGGCTGAGAGAGGAGGACTGCAGATTTGAAGCCAGCGTCAGCTACTTAGTCTCTCTGCAACTCAGTGAGACCCTGTTTCAAAATAAAAAATAAAAGGATTGTAGCATAGAAGTAGCATGCCCCCGGATTAAATCCCTAGAACTGCAAAAAAAGAACAAAGAGGAAGTAAGACTCAGCAGCCTTCCTTTTGGCCTAGAGATACTTCCTCCTCCTTGAGGTTTCCTAATTGGCTTCCTCTGATTCCTATTTTCTTACCACAAAATTAAGTAATCTCTGGTGCCCAGAAGAACCAAGTTCTCTTGGTATAGAAAGGAGAGAGAGAATGCAAATAAATGAGGTTTCTCATGATCTTAACCAACATTTTCAGTGTCATTAATTTAGGAACTAATTTGTTTGTTTATTTATGGTACTGGGAATTGAGCCTGGGGCATTCTACCTCCAAGCTACACCCCCAGCCCTTTTCTTTATTTTTTATTTTGAAACGGGATCTCAAAGTTGCTGAGTCTGACCTTGAACCTGTGATCCTGCTGTCTCCCAAGTACTGAGATTAGAGGTGTGTGCCACCAAGCCTGGCAGGAACCAGTTCTTGAGAATTCAGTTGTTGATGGGCTTGTTTGACATGTCTTGGACCTCAGCTGAGACCCCCAAACTTCACTCCAACTGCATTTCATCAACAGTGGTAAAACAAAGGCAAGTTTCAAAAATCAACCAACGGCAGACAGCAGACCCAGACATTAAAACATTCCAAATATTAAAGACTCTGGAGACCGGGCCTGGTGGCGCATGCTTGTAATTCCAGTACTTGGGAGGCAGGAGGATCGCGCAGGTTCTAAGCCAGCCTCAGCTACTTAGTGAGGCTCTCAGCAACTTAGTGAGACTCTTTCCAAATAAAATATAAAATAGGTCTGGGATTGTAGCCCGGAGGTAGAAAGCCCCTGGGTTCCAAACCCAATACCAGTACATACATACATACATACATACATACATACATACTCTGGAATGTTTCACAAATACACAGTTTTATTCCACCTGATGCCTAAGAAATCTCTAATTCGTTTAAGACATGGGGGGAAAGAGGGTTGTTAAATAGTATGGGTATAGAGAATGGTATTGAGAAGTTAATTCTTGGGGATCAGTGAGGCATTAGACACCACAGATTAAGTTCCTAGGTGAGCCAGCGCACACACAAAATACCAAGGAGCAAGAGGGGAATTTGCTCAAAGGAGAAGTGGGCAATAGAGGTAAAAATCAGGAAGACATTTTCAAACAACTTCTCCAAAGTACTTTAACAGTATTCTCTGTACCCCTTCTATGGACAAGAAACTGGGCTCGCTGTCCTTGAAGACACACAGCTAACGCAGATGGGCACCCCAGCAGACATCAGAGGGAAGGTCAAGGATGAACCAAGGCAAAGCCAACAGAGGCAGTCAGTGATCCATAAGGATGTTTATGACAGCGCATCACAGAGGAAATGACCTTCTATGGAGACAGGCGGAGGGAAGGCACGTGATTGCCACTGGGAGAAGTATGTCCAAGCTCAGCTTGGGAGGACAAGGAGAACTCACAGGCACGGTAGATGTTGGCAGCAGCATGGGAGCTACTATGATGCAACATGGAGAGGCATGAACAGAGAAGCACAGGAGAAAACAAGGGTCTGTGTTTAGGGCAAGCTGAGCAATGGCACCAGAAAAAGCAAAGGGAAGAGACCTTGAATGCTCAGCCAAGGAGTCTCTGTTTTAGTTGAAAGCCAATGGGAAGACCTCAAATGTTTTTTTTTGTTTTTTGTTTTTTGTTTTTTGGCGGTTCTGGGGATGGAACCCAGGGGCATTCGACCTCCAGGCTACACCCCCTGCCCCATTTTTTATTCTTTATTTTGAAACTGGGTCTCCCTGAGTTGCTGAGGGCCTCACTAAGTAGCTGAGGCTGTCCATGAATTGCGATCCTCCGGTCTCAGCCTCCCGAATGCTGGAATTACAAGCGTGCACCACCACGTCCGGCTTGAGACCTCAAATGTTTTTGAGCAAGAAGAGTGGCATGATTAGAATTATGCTTTGGAAAGACAGGCGTGGTGGCACACCCTTGTAATCCCAGCATTCGGGAGGGAGACAGGAGGAACCAGGTTCGTGGCCAGCCTCAGCTACTGAGTGAGGCCCTCTGCAACTTAGTGAGACCCTGTTTCAAAATAAAGAAGAAAAAATTAGGCTGGGGTTGAGCTCACAGATAGAATGGCCCTGGGTTCAATCATTCACACACAAAATTATGTTTTGGACAGTAGGGCCTGGTGGTGCACTTTTTTTTTTTTTTTTTTTTTTTTTAGTGGTACTGGGGATGAAATCCTTATACCTCTGGGCTACATTCCCAGACCTATTTTATATTTTTTATTTGGAAACAGGGTCTCTTAAGCCAACAAGCCAGCAAGGCTGTCTTCGAACCTGCGCGATCCTCCTATCTCCACCTCCCAAGCACGGGGGATTATAAACGTGCGCCACCACGCCCGGCAGTGATGCACACTTTTAATCCCGGTATTTGGGAGGCTGAGACAGGAGGATTCGTGTTTAGTTTGCAGAGGAGGATTTGTGTTTAGTTTACGGATGGCCTCAGCTACTTAATGAAGCCCACTGCAACTTAGTGAGAACTTGTTTCAAAATAAAAAATATAAAAATAGGGTTGGGGTGTAGCTCAGAGGTAGACTACCCCTGGATTACATCCCCCATACCACAAAAATTATGCTTTGGACAATTAAACTTGGGAGCAGTATTTTTTTTTTTTAACGATACTGGGAATGGAACCCAGGGGCATTCTACCTTCGAGCTACACCTCCAACCCTATTTTTAAAATTTATTTTAAAACAGGGTCTCTGAGTTGAAAAGGGCCTCACTAAATAACTGAGGCTGTCTGTGAACTGCGATCCTCCTGTCTCAGCCTCCAAATGCTGAGATTACAAGCATGCACCACCACTCCTGGTGGTAGCAGTATTCATGACGAATTGTAGCTATGGGTATTAAGGAGGCTACTGATAGTCCAAGTGAAAGGTTTTTGTTTTGTGTGTGTGTGTGTGTGTGTGTGTGTGTGTGTGTGTGTGTGTGTTACTGGGGATTCTACCTCCGGGCTATAACTCCAGCCCTATTTTGTTCTTTATTTGGAAACAGGGTCTCACTGAGTAGTGGAGGTCCTCACAAGTTGATGAAGCTGGCTATAAACCTGAGGTCTTCCTGGCTCAGCCTTCCAAGTACTGGGATTACAAGCATGTTCCACCATGCCCGGCTTGGACGTTTATAGTTATTTATTTTTTTAGCATTTAGGATTGAACCCAGGGCCACTGGATCATTGCACTATACCTCTACCCCTTTTTTATTTGGAGACAGGGTCTTGCTAAGTTGTTCATGTTGGCCTTGAATCTACTCCTTTCTCAACCTCCTAAGAATTGGATTATAGGCATGTGACAACATGCACAGCCAAGTGAAAGTTTTTCAAGGGCTGAACTGGGATCGTAGTAATGGCAACAGAAAAGGGAATGTCTTTTTCTTTTTAAAGAGCTCCCCACCTCATTTTTCTAATTAATATCCTACTTACAGCAGGACTATTTGCAATAGGCAAAAATTGGAAGCTATCCACATGTCTATCAACAGTTAAATGGGTAAACTGTGGTATACTCACGTTTTAGATTTTTTTGTGTGTGGTACTGGGGATGAAACCCAGGGGCATTCTACCCCCGAGCTACACTCCCAGTCCTATATTTTATTCTTTATTTTGAAACAGGGTTTCACTGAGTTTCAAAGGACCTCACTAAGTAGTAGCTGAGGCTGTCCTCAAGCCACGATCTTCCTGTCTCATTCTCCAAAATGCTGGGAGTACAAACGTGTACCACCACTCCAGTCTTTGTAAGTATATTTTATAGTAATGAAAGTGATAAAATATAGCCACGGGTGGTTGCACATGCTTGTTATCCCAGTACTTGAGAGGCTGAGGCAGAAGGATCGTAGGTTCACAGCCAGCCTCAACTACTTAGGGAGGCCCTCTGCAACTTAGTGAGACCCTGTTTCAAAATAAAGAATAAAAAATGGGGTTAGAGGTATAGCTTGAAGGCAGAAAGCCCTGGGTTCAATCTCCAGTAGTCAAATAAATAAGCAAATAAGTAAATAAATAAATAAATAAATAACCACCACAATCCTCCTGTCTCAGCCTCCAAAATGCTCGGACTACAAGTGTGTGCCACCATGCTTAGTTCTTAACCAACACAACAGACAAAAATGAATATATACTGTTAGAAGGCTAGATAGTGGTTACCTTTGTGGGGGTAAAAAAAAAAAAAGAAAAAGAAAGAGCCAAGCATAATGGCACATGCATATAATCCCAGTGCTTGGGAGGCTGAGACAGGAGGATCACAGGTTCATGCCCAGCCTCAGCTACTTAATGAGACCTTGTTTCCAAATTAAAAAAAAAAAAAAATAAGGCTGGGGCATAGCTCAGAGGTAGAATTCCCAGTTACCATGCCCCCCCCCCCAAAAAAAGGGGAAGAAGTCATAAAGTGGCTTCTTTTTTTTTTTTTTTTTTTTGTGGTACTGGGGTTCCTGCAAGCCCTTCTACCTCCGGGATACACTATCATGGGCTACCCAGACCTATTTTTTAACTTTTTTTTTTATGTGGAAACAGGGTCTCTTAAGCCAGCAAGGCTGGCTCCAAACCATCACGATCCTCCTGTCTCTGCCTCCCAAGCGCGGGGATTACAAGCGTGTGCCACCACATCCAGCTATAAAGTGGCTTCTGATAATACTCATGATGAGCCGGGCGTGGTGGCTCATGCTTGTAATCCCAGCATTCGGGAGGCTGAGACCGGAGGATCGCGGTTCGCGGACAGCCTCAGCTATGTAGTGAGGCCCTCTGCAACTCAGTGAGACCCGGTTTCAAAATAAAGAATAAAAAATAGGGCAGGGGTGTAGCTCGGAGGTAGAATACCCCTGAGTTCCATCCCCAGACCCGCAAAAAAAAAAAAAAAAATACTCATGATGAACATTTTGTGGTACAATAACTTCATTTTGTATTCCCACTCCGTATGTTTTGAGGGTTAGGCATTTACCTTTGAGCTACACTCTCAGCCCTATTTTATTTTTTATTTTGAGATAGGTTTTGCAAAGTTGCTGAGGTTGGCCTGGAACCTGTGATTCTCCTGTCTCAGCCTCCCAGGTACGGGGATTACAGGTGTGTGCCGCCATGCCCGGCTTTGCCCACTCTTCCTTTGATCTTTCCTCCTTCAAGATGAAAACCTTAGCAGATTCCATTACTTCTCTGTTCCCCTTAGACAATACACAGTACTGTGGTCACTTTAACAAATGTAGTTTCAATCTAGAAATTAGAATAGTTCCACAACAATAGTTCAAGCTGGGTGTGGTGGCTCATGCCTGTGATCCCAGTCCTTGGGAAACTGAGACAGGATTACAGGTTGAACACCAACCTCAGCAACCTTGTGAGACCCTATTTCAAACTGAAAACTAAAAAAGGTTGAGGGTTTAGCCCAGAGGTGGTTCAATCCCCAGAACCAAAACAAACAAACAAATAAACAAACAAACATAAATAGATAGAGCTGGGCATGGTGGTACACACTTGTAATCCCAGTACTTGGGAGGCTGAGACACGAAGATCAAAGATCGAAAGTTCAAGGCCAGCCTCAACAATTTAGTGAAACTCTGTTCCAGCATTAAAAAAGAGGGGAAATCTGGGTGTGGTGGAGGACACCTATAATGCCAGCGCTTGGGAGGCCGAGACAGGAGGATCACACAGGTTCGAAGCCAGCCTCAGCTACTTAGTGAGGCTCTCAGCAACTTAGTGCGACCCTGTTTCCAAATAAAATATAAAATAGGTCTGGGAGTGTAGCCTCTGGGTTTCACACCCAGTACCACAAATAAAATAAAATAAAATAAAATAAAAAAGAGAAGGAGAGGTGGGGGTATAGGTCAGAGGTATAATGCCCCTGGGTTCAACCCCCAGCACCACAAAAAATAAATAAAATGCCAACAACACTGCACTGGTGTTAGAGTGAAGCCTGCGTTGGGAACACGGAAGAGCTGGCCGGCTCTCCCTCCCTCCCCTCTCCTAGCTTGCTCCTGCCCCCTGGCAGCTCTTTTACCCTGCCGCAGTGGGTGGCAGCAGCAGAGGGTGAGGAAGATGAGAGCTAGGCCGGGCGGCCTAACGCGTCCTCCCTAGCAGATGGTTCAGGCTGGTGTCTTTGCAGCCTGGCATGTGCTTAAAGCCGATGCCTCCTCTCTTGGCCACTTTTCTAGAGTCTAGTAGTTTTCTTGGCCGTGTGTGTCTTTTTGTCTAGGTAGCCCCGTGTATCTCCATCAACCCCTGGGCATCCAGAAGTTCTCTGTGGCCCAAGACAATGCTAAGGCAGTTCTCTCCCTACCTGCTGGCCTCCCTCTGGCTGTCGGGAAATACACAGTGTGGGCCAATTTCCAGGGAGCACCCCCCCTGGCTTCCTTCCTATCTTGTCAGCCTTTCTGTCATCCCCTAGGCTCCCAGCACAGGCAGGTCTCCTCTACAGCGGCCCCAGCTTTCTCAGGAACCACCTCCCTGGTTCCCTGACCCTGCAGGAGTTCCAAGTCCTTGTATGGAGACTTCTTGCCTGGGGTCTTGGGGCCAGAGGGCAGTGAAAGAACTCAGAGCATGGCAACGACTCTATTTAAAGAAACATCTTAGCCGGGCGTGGTGGCGCACGCTTGAAATCGCCGCGCTTGGGAGGCTGAGACAGAAGAATCGCACGGGTTCGAAGCAGCCTCAGCTGCTTAGTGAGGCTCTCAGCAACTTAGTGAGACCCTGTTTCCAAATCAAATATAAAATAAGTCTGGAAGTGTAGCCAAGGGGTAGAAAGCCCCTGGGTTCCATCCTCAGTACCAAAAAAAAAAAAAAAAAGAAAGAAACATCTTGTGCCAAGGCGTGGTGTTGCACACTTAAAATCCCAGTATTTGGAAGGCTGAGACAGGAGAATCTGGGTTCGTGGCCAGCCTCAGCTACTTAGTGAGGCCCTCTGCAACTCAGTGAGACCCTGTTTCAGAAAAATCGAGCTGAAGGTGTGTACCTTGGAGGTAGAATGTCCCTGGGTTCAAAAAAAAAAAAAAAAAAAAAGAAAGAAAGAAAGAAAGAAAGAAAGAAAGAAAGAAAGAAAGAATTTTATAGCTGGGCATGGTGGTACATGTCTATAATTTCAGTACTTGGGAGCCTGACACAGGAGGATCACAGGTTTGAGGCTAGCCTCAGCAATTTAGTGACACTCTCAGCAACTGAGGCCCTGTTTCAAAAAAAAAAAAAAATAAGGGCTGGGGGTATAGCTCAGAGATATAACACTCTGGGGTTCATTCCCCAGTGCCCACCACCACACACACAGAAGAGAAAAAACAACCTTGGATTGGAATTGGAAAGATGGACCATAGAAGGTGAAAAGAATTTTAAAAAAAGCACTGCTATTGAAGCCAGCCCTCATACGAATGCTTCAAGGAGGGAAGCGGGTTAGCGGGGAGGAAGCAAGTAGGGCCGGATGGGGATGAGCAACAGAGCGCTCAAAGGCTTAGAAAGACAGGCCTGCGCTGAGCGTGGTGGCACATGCCTGGCTGCAGGTTCAAGGACAGCCTTAGCAACATAGCAAGACTCTCAACCCCGGGAGACTCTGTTTTGAAACCAACCAGCCAAGTGTGGTGGCTCAGGCCTGTCATCTTAGTACTGGGAGCCTGAGACAGAAGGATTGCAAGTTTGAGGACAGCCTCGGCAAGTAGTGAGACAACAGCCTAGTCAGACCCTGTTTCAAAATAAAAATAAAATAGGGCTGCGGTATAGCTTGGAGATAGAATACCTCAGGGCTCAATCCCTAGTACCACAAAAAACAAAACAAACAAAGATTTAAAAGGGCTGGGGGTATACCTCAGAGATAGAATGCTCCTGGGTTCAAGTCCCAGTACAAAAAAAAAAAAAAAAAAAAAAAAAAACCAAAAAACTAGTTAAGGGACTAGTCAAGAGAGTGGGGCAGGTAAGGGGATTGTGGTCCAAACGAGGAACTCAAAAATCTGAAATCCTGAAATAGAGATGTTTTAAGTGATTTAAAAGCTGAAGTTTGGTCATCTTGAAGGGGTCAAAAATAGTCAGTGGGAGACGTGAACAATGAGACCCGAGTGTGCATGGAGCTGGAATATGTGGCGATCCCGGCAGTGGAAGAAAACATACATTCCATTGACGATTGGAAAGCACAGACTATTCAGTACCAGTTTCCTCACACACACTTCCCTTGGAGTGTGGAAAAACAAAAAGAATCACATCATTTGCATTAAAAAAATAAAATGCTCTTTATCTGTGCAAAGCAGCAACTCTTTAGACTTTCTCTTCAAAAACATGGTCTGACTAGAGTTTATTTCTTTAGGAGTTAGAGATCAGAGGGTCTCACTTGGCAAAGACCCATTTAATCAAGGATTTGACCCCACCTGCCCGAATGGACTAAGTGCCAAAGGCCATGACCTTTAATTTGAGCCAATAGTTATTATCAGGGCGACAGCTTCCTGGAACACAAATTTCCTTCTGAACACAACCATGCCTGAGTACAAGCTAAGGATGTTGCTACAGGAGGAATTTTTTTTTTTTTTGTACTGGGGACTGAACCCAGGGCATTCTACCTCTGAGCTACACCCTCAGCCCAATTTTTCATTCTTTATTTTGAAACAGGGTCTCACTGAGTTGCAGAGGGCCTCACTAAATAACTGAGGCTGGCTGCGAACCGATCCTCCTGTCTCAGCCTCCCAAATGCTGGGATTATAAACTTGCTCCACCACGCCCAACTTATTTTTTAATATTTATTTATTTTTGTGGTATTGGGGGTGGAACCCAGGGGGTTTCTACTTCCGGGCTATACCCTTGTAAGAATGTGTGTGGGGGGGGGCCTTCCCCCTCCTCTTATGAAATTAAAATGTTAAGATATAGAACTAAGAATAATCCTGCAAGTTTCTGCTTCTGTAACCCCGCTTGCTAATATAGAATTAGGTCAGAGTAAAAACGTGTGAGTTCCTGCTTTGTAGCTGCTTGCTCAAGTCCTCGCTTCTGTAATCCTGCTTATGCCCCATGTGCTCTAATGCTAAAAGTTGTTTTAATCTAAAAGCCTGCTTTGCTATTAGAAATTGTTTTAAGATTAGACTTGTCTTTTAAGATTCTTGTTTTGATATTAGGAGTCATTTCTTTAAAGATTGAAATATTTTTAAAATATTATAAAGTGTTTTAGAGTATAAAGCTATTTTTCTTGGAAGTAAGTTCTAAGCCTACCACAGCCTTATCTATAGGAAAACATCTGGCCCTCATGGCCTGAGCTAAAGGTTACCATAGTAACCGAGCCTAAGAGAGACAGACATTCCTTGGCGGGCGGTGACGTAGAAAGGCTGGCCTTTAAAACCATTTGCTGTGATTCAAGTGTGTGTGTGCTTGGTTTTAAAATCATTGGTTGTACTTGTTTATCTTTTTTATTTAATTGGCTGTATCCTACCTTTTGGTGGGCCGTGACGTGTGTAACCACTCCCTTCAGGGGCTACAAATATAGAACCTGAAGTGGGCTCAGGGTCGACTCTGACCACATCCTTCTGTCAAATGAGGCTGAACGCTAGCTCGGCCAGAGGGAAATCTCTGGTAGCCACTGGGCATTTCCTCTAACGACAGGCTTGTGAAAGAGTTCCGACCGCTGGCTTGCCAGTAAGAGCTGCAGCACAATAAACCCTGCGTGTGATTTACATCCTTGGTGAGTTCTTCGTTATTTGGGTAAGGGGGCGACTCTCGGACCCTAACACCCTCAGCCCTATATTTAAATTAATTAATTTTTTGGTGGTACTGGGGGGTGGAACCCAGGGGCTTTTCTACCTCCAGGCTACACTCCCAGCCCTATTTTATACCTTATTTGGAAATAGGGTCTTATTAAGTTGTTGAGGGCCTAAGTAGCTGAGGCTGGCTTTGAACCTATGTAATCCTCCTGTCTCAGCCTCCCAAATGCTGGAATTGCAAGTGTGTACCATCACACCGGTTTATTTTTTATGTTAAAGCAGGGCCTCACTAAGTTGCTGAGGCTGGCCTCAAACCTATGATCCTCCTGTTTCAGCCTCTCAAGTACTGGGACTACAAATGTTGCCACTACACCTGGCTGAGAGTAGGATTTTATAGGACACAGCAATGCTGTAGTTTAAGCTGGCTAACTCTTTTTATGAATTTACTTATTATAATTACATAATAAAGTACATGAGGAAGAAGTGATAGGCTATAGGAACAAAGTTTTCATTTTCCATGTCAGGTGAAAAAAAAGAAACTTGTTATACAAGTCTTTGCAGAGAATGATCTATTAGAAAATAGGTATAGCCTGGCGTGGTGGCGCACGCTTGTAATCCCAGCATTAAGGAAGCTGAGACCGGAGGATCGGAGTTTGCGGGCAGCCTCAGCTACTTAGTGAGGCCCTTTGCAACTCAGTGAGACCCTGTTTCAAAATAACAAATATAGGCCGGGCGTGGTGGCGCACGCTTGTAATCCCCGCGCTTGGGAGGCTGAGACAGGATGATCGCACGGGTTCGAAGCCAGCCTCAGCTACTTAGTGAGGCTCTCAGCAACTTAGTGAGACCCTGTTTCCAAATAAAATATAAAAAGGTCTGGGAGTATAGCCTGGAGGTAGAAAGCCTCTGGGTTCCACCCCCAGTAACACACACACACACACACACACACACACAATAAATAAAAATAAAAAATATGCCTGGGGGTGTATCTTGGGGGTAGAATGCCCCTGGGTTCCATCCTCAGTATCACAAAAAAGTCAAATAAATAAATAAAAATAAAAACATCTTAGGCAGCCAGTCTAGATGGGAGACTTACCTTTTCGAAGGCCTGCCATAGCTCCCTCCAGAGGAACCCACTTCAGGGAGGCAGAAGCTCTGTCCCATTCTCCCAGCCCACACTCACCTCTGCTGTAAGGGGCCAGTGGACAGAACTGTCAGGGAATTCCACTGGCACCTAACAGGACACTGATGTTCCATTCTGATGTAGTCATAGAAAGCACAAGAAGCCCAGGTGCGGGGATGCAGGCGGGGATGCAGGCATATAATGCCAGTACTTGAGAGGATGGGACAGGAAGATTACAGGTTTGAGGATAGCCGCAGCAACTTAATGAGATTCCGTTTCAAACTAAATAAAAAGGGTATAGCTTGGAGGTAAAATTCCTCCAGGTTAGATCTCCAGTTTAAAAAAAAATGAACAAGAGATCTCCTTTAATAACAAACTTAGAAATAGGATGTTCTCCCTAATATGTAGAAGCTAGGGAGAAAATGGGTCATAGAAGGAACTCTAGACCAAGGAGATACTATAAATGAGCAAATAAGGTGACCTGAGGGGATGAGATGGAGGAAGAGGGAATTCTCTAAAGCATATGATATACTTTAACAAACATATCAATGTCAATCACTAAGCCAAACATGAGAAAGAAGGAGGCGGAGGGAATGGGGTAAGAATTGGGTAAGGGCTGATTGGATGATATGTGCATGCATGTCTCTACCATCTTGTATCCCATTAAGATGTATGACTACAATGCACCAATAAAAAAATAAAAAATAAATAATGGACTTAGCCGGGCATGGTGGTGCATGCTTATAATCCCAGCATTTGGGAGGCAAAGACAGGAGGATTGCAGTTCATGGACAGTCTCAGCTAATTAGGCCCTCTGCAACTCAGTGAGACCCTGTTTCAAAATAAAGAATTAAAAAAGGACTGGGGATGTAGATCAGCGGTAGAATGTCCCTGGGTTCCATCCTCAGCACCGCAAAATAAATAAATAAATAAATAAATAAATAAATAAATAAATAAAAAAATAAAAAAATAGACTTTATTTATTTATTGGCACCGGGGATTGAGCCCAGGGGCATTCTACCTCTGAGCTATACCCCCAACCCTGTTATGGTTTAAATGGTGGGGGCTCTTTTTCTTATTCAACTAAAGTTTGTTGCATAGAAAAATTAAAACTCCCAGCATTCAGGAGGCTGAGACAGAAGGATCGCAGTTCATGGACAGCTTCGGCTACTTAGGCCCTTTGCAACTCAGTGAGACACAGTTTCAAAATAAAGAAGCCGGGTGTGGTGGTGCATGCTTGTAATCCTAGCATTCGGGAGGCTGAGACCAGATTGCGGTTCGAGGACAGCCTCAGCTACACTTAGTGAGGCCCTCCGCAACTCAGTGAGACCTGGTTTTAAACTAAAGAATAAAAAGTAGGGTAGGGGATGTAGCTCAGAGGTCAAATGCACCTGGGTTCCATCCCTAAACCTGCAAAAAATAAAATAAAAAAATAAGCCAGGCATGGTGATGCTTGTAATCCCAGCATTCGTGAGACTGACACAGAAGATGACAGTTCGCAGACAGCCTCAGCTACTTAATGAGGCCCTCTGCAACTTAGTGAGACCCTGTTTCAAAAAAAAAATAGGGCAGGGGGTGTAGCTTGGAGGTCAAATGCCCTGGGTTCCATCTGCAGACCCACCAAAACAAACAACAAACAAACAAACAAACAAACAAACAAACAAACAAACAAACACCGGGCAGCTCGGTGCAGCTTTAACAAAATCTTTATTACAAAATCAGTAGGAAATAGAGACAAGAAGGAAAAACCAGCATGCTAGGGAGCCCAAAAATGAAACTCTCCCCTTTTCGGGACCCCAGCATTTAAATAGATTTTGTATTGGTATCTTTTTTTTTTTTGTGGTGCTGGGGATGGAACCCAGAGGGTTTCTACCTTTGAGCTACACTCCCAGACCTGTTTTCTTTTTGTTTTGTTTTTGTTTTTTTGTTTTTGGTGGTACCAGGGTTCCTGGAAGCCCTTCTACCTCCGAGCTACACTCCCAGACCTATTTTATATTTTTATTTGGAAACAGGGTCTCTGAAGCCAGCGTGGCTGGCTTTGAACCTGCACAATCCTCCTGTCTCTGCCTCCCAAGCGCAGGGATTACAAACGTGCGCCACCACGCCCGGCTCAGACCTGTTTTCTATTTTATTTGGAAACAGGGTCTCACTAAGTTGCTGAGAGCCTCACTAAGTAGCTGAGGCTGGCTTTGAACCTGAGCGATCCTCCTGTCTCAGCCTCCCAAGTGCTGGGATTACAAGGTGCACCACCACGCCCAGTTTATTGGTATCTTCTAATCAGTGTTACCAAGGTAATGGGCTAGTAACTTATTCCTGAGCCAGGTGGTGCCTCTTGGTCTCCAGACCGTGTTCTCACTAAATGCAGGGGTCAATAACCTACCTGGCCCTTGCCTCTATTGTATTGGGCAGTATTGTTGTTCATCAACTATGGGTGCTTTGAAGCTGCACACAAAGTTTACCTTTCCTATACCCAGACCAGGTCACAGAGGAGAGAGGGTAAACAGAGGCACTGATTGCCTCAATATAGTTCTAGGGCTAAAGGCTTCAAATGACTCTGAGGCTCTTACTATAGAACGAAGGGCAAAGAGAGAGGGGAACTCTGCTTTGTAACAGCTGCGGCCCCCACCCTGCCTGAGTGCCTGTGCAGCACCCAGGCCCTGGCTATATTTTACATTCTGGAAATTAATACCAAAGCAATTTTTTTTCTTTCTTTCTTTCTTTCTTTCTTTCTTTCTTTCTTTCTTTCTTTCTTTCTTCTTTCTTTCTTTTTTTTTTTGTGGGTCTGGGGATGGAACCCAGGGGCATTCGACCTCCAAGCTACACCCCCTGCCCTATTTTTTATTTATTTATTTATTTATTGGTTTCACTGGGGTTCCTAGAAGCCCTTCTACCTCCAGGCTACACTCCCAGACCTATTTTTACATTTTTTTAAATTTGGAAACAGGGTCTCCTAAGCCAGCCCACGCGGCTGGCTTCGAACCTGCGTGATCCTCCTGTCTCTGCCTCCCAAGCGCAGGGATTACAAGCGTGCGCCACCACGCCCGGCTCTATTTTTTATTCTTTATTTTGAAACCGGGTCTCACTGAGTTGCAGAGGACCTCACTAAGTAGCTGAGGCTGTCCGCAAACCGTGATCCTCCAGTCTCAGCCTCCCGAATGCTGGGATTACAAGCGTGCGCCACCACGCCAGGCTCCAAAGCAATTTTCTAATACCGGCACAAATCCTATTTTATTTTTATTTGGAAACAGGTTCTCGCTAGGTTGCTTAGAGTCTCACTACTGGCTGAGGCTCTCC
Source organism: Muscardinus avellanarius (assembly GCF_963383645.1). Taxonomy (NCBI): domain Eukaryota; kingdom Metazoa; phylum Chordata; class Mammalia; order Rodentia; family Gliridae; genus Muscardinus; species Muscardinus avellanarius. Next base: position 40,812,511 of record NC_137798.1, on the reverse strand, counting down.
TCCAGCCTGTGATCCTCCTGTCTCAGCCTCTCAAGTACTGGGATTACAGGCATGCACCACCACATCCTGCTCCACTTTAAATATCAGGTGTGGTGACACACACTTGTAATCTCAGTACTTGGGAGGCTGAGACAGGAGGATCAAAGGTTTGACAACAGCCTCAGTAATTTAGTGAGATCCTGCTTCAAAATAAAAGTAAAATAGGAGCCAGGCATGGTGGCACACACCTGAGACCGGAGGATTGAGGTTCTCGGACAGCCTCAGCTACTTAGTGAGGCCCTCTGCAACTCAGAGACCCCCGGTTTAAAAATAAAGAATAAAAAATAGGAAAGGGGGTGTAGCTTGGAGGTCGAATGCCCTGGGTTCCATCTTCAGACCCCCTCCACACACACACAAAAAGTAAAATAGGGCTGAGGGTGGAGCTCAGAGGTAGAACGCCTCTGGGTTCAATCTCCAGAACCAAAACCAAACAAAAATTAAATAAATATTTAGATGTAAACTGAAGTTAATATTTAATAATGTTCTTGCCTAGTTGAGAGTGATGAGGCAATCTGACCTGGTCTCTTGAATATATTTCTCTAATATTTTAGGAATTAACGCCTCTATCAGTAATTTCTCAAGTATTTGCTTCTTGGGGTAGATTTTTTAATTTTTAATTTTTATTTGTGGTATGGGGATGGAACCCAGGGGCATTCTACCTCCGAGTGACACCCCAGCCCTATTTTTTTATTCTTTCTAATTTCGAAACAGGGTCTCAGTTGTGAAGGGCCTCACTTAGTTGCTGAGGCTGTCTGCAAACTGCAATCCTCTGTGTTACGGTTTGAATGGTGGGGTTCTTTTTCTTATTCAAATAAGGTTTGCTGAATAGAAAAAATGAAAACTAATAGGCTTTAACAAATCTTTATTACAAAATTAGGAAATAAAGCAGTAGGAAATAGAGAAGAAAAAAAGCAGCATGCTGACCTGCATGCTGGGGAGCCTGAAAATGGAACTCCGGCCCCTTTTGGGGACCCTAACCCTTAAATAGATTTTGTATTGGTATCTGTCTCATCAGTGTTACCAAGGCAATGGGCTAGTTACTTATTCCTTAGCCAGGCAGTGCCTCTTTGTCTCCAGACACTGCACTTACTAAGCGTAAGGATCAAGAATCTACCTGGCCCTCGGCTCTATTGTATTGGGCAGTATTGGTTGCTCATCAACTAGGGTGCTTTGAAGCCCCACACAAAGATTACCTTCCCTGTGCCCAGGCCGGATCACAGAGGAGAGGAGGTAAACAGAGGCACCTGTTGCCTCTATTGTAGTTTTAGGGCTAATGGCTTCCGTTGACTCTAAGGCCTTTACTATAGGTTACTCATTAGAATGAAGGGCAAAGACAGAAACTGCGTTGTAATAGCTGCAGCCCCCTCCCTGCCTGAGTGCCTGCACAGCATCTAGGCTCTGACTATATTTTACATTTTGGAAATTAATATCAAAGCAATTTTCCAATACCGACACATTAATACATTTTGATGCCTCTTCACAATACTGGTACACTCTGGTCTCAGCCTCCCGAATGCTGGGATTGTAAGTGTGCACCACCACGCCCGGCTGGGATAGATTTTAAATAGCACTAAAGAGATAAGTGGGATAGTTGTTTCAATGTGATTGTAATAAACTCTACATCAAAAAACAAATTTTTTTGTGTGGTACTAAGGATAACACCCAGGGGCATTCTACCCTCGAGCAACATGTCTATCCCTATTTTTTATTCTTTATTTTGAAACAGGGTCTCACTGAGTTGCAAAGGGCCTCACTAAGTAGCTGAGGCTGTTCGTGAACCGCGATCCTCCGGTCTCAGCCTCCCGAATGCTGGGATTACAAGCGTGCGCCACCACACCTGGCTGTTCTACATCAGATTTGTCAGAGTTACAAAACAAGACAAAAACAAAAACCTTTTTCCTTTACTGCTATTTATAACAAATGAACATGGTTATCTTGGTAACTCAATCTATTTGATAAGAGTATACTTCTGAGGGCACTCTGGTGGCAAAAGAAACTATTTTTAGCTGCCACCAGTGACTAGATAATTGTCTTCCTGTTTATTTTGCTCCCAGTAGAAGGCGGCTGTGCACTGCAGTGGTGTCTGGCAGCATTTGTCAGACCTAATACTGTCAATGAAGGACTAAGTTGAGTAGAGAGAGCTTCAGGAAACCCTAAAATAGCTTAAGTGGAGACGATATGAGAAAATTAAAGTTACTTTGCAAGGTTCCATTTGCTGGGCTGTGTTCCTGCCTGTGTTTTCTTTTACCATACCACCTTCTCTGGCTTCCTCTAATGGCGGAGTGTAAATGGAGCTGTGTAAAGCCTTGTCCTTGGCTGGGGCCTGGCAGGAGAAGCAGGTCTCCACTCCTTTCCTCCCCTCCCGGGTGCCGGTTACCTTCCTTCCTTCCTCTGGCTCCCCTCCCGCCGCGTGGGGCTGCCGGCTTTTGACACCTCGCGTCCCACTATTCCTTACTCACTCCTAGAACTTTCACCTAGAGCTGACCGACTTGGAAAACAGAAATACAGGATAGCAGTTATGTGAATTTTAGGTTGACAATATATTTTAGAAGTATGTCCTTAGAATACTTGGAACATCTTCCACTAAAAAAAAATTCAAATATAACTGGGAGTGTGTACATTATCTGGCAACTCTGCTCCCTTTTTTGGGCTATAGGAAGCCCTGGCACCTGCCTACTCTCTGATACTGAGAATTTTTTTTTTTTTTTTTTTTTGGTGGTACTGAGAATAGAACCCAGGGGCCTTTTACCTCCAGGTTACACCTCCAGACCTATTTTATTTTTTATTTGGAAACAGGGTCTCACTAAGTTGCTGAGAGCCTCACTAAGTAGCCAAGGTCAGCTTCGAACCCATGATCCTCCTCTCTCAGCCTTCCAAGTACTGGGATTACAAGCGTGCACCACCACGACTGGCTTGATACTAAGACTTCTATTTGTCTCTGTCTTAAAGGAACAGCGAAGTCTGAACACTACCATTCCATCAGAATGGTCCATGTCCTCATACCCTCTGTCATTCCCATGAGGACTCCTTTAGGCGCTTTTCACTCTCTGAATTCCAAATTGATGAAGGATGGGTTAAAATACCAGGTATGGATTCCATTCTGCTCTGCCGAGTTGCCCCAATAATTTTGAATTTTAGCAAATGAAGGTAAGATTCTCTTTGGTGAGCCAGAATACAAGCATGCACTGCCATGCCCAGCCTATTAATGTTTTAGAATGAAGCTCTCAGGAGCTGGGGGAGGGGAGTGGTTCATCTATTTTGCCAGTTATTTGGGAGGCTGAGATGGGAGGATCATTTGAACCTAGGAGTTCAAGACCAGAGAGCATCATGAGACTGTCTCAAGAAAAGAAAAAGAAAAAAAGTTATCAAGGAATGGGAGATCTACTGTGAACACTGAGGATACATTTTGTAGTACTCAGGATAGTTAGGTAAAAACCTTGCTAGAGGACCAAGGAAGCAGTAATTCTATTTAAGTGCAAACCTAAAGAGAAAAAATAATTTAATATACAGAACCAGGCACATTAGATGAGATGGCCCTAATGATGGCTGGAGAATAAACTCTGGCTTCTTCCTTGAGATTATTAATTAATAAAACCCTTTCTTTTCAGGATAGAGGTAATACTCTAAAATAACACCAACTTCAAAGCTCTAATGTCAGGGGCACAGTGGCACTCTCCTGCAATCCCAGTACTTGAGAGGCTGAGACAGAAATATTGTAGGCTGGAGGCCTGCCAGCACACTGTAGTTTAGTGAGACCCTGTTTCAAAACAGAAAGAGCTAGAGGTGTAGCTCAGAGGTAAAACACCCCTGGGTTCAACCCCCAGTACCACAAACAAACAAGCAAACAAAGAAACAACAACAAAGAGCTTCTGATGCCACCCAGAAAGGCACCTAAACACAAATTTAGCATGCAAGTATGAGTCTTTATGTCTTTTGGTGGAGGCAAAGCCATTTGGTTGGCACTTCGTAGGAATATCTTTTCACCAGGTCTTCATCGTACGGTATGTGCCAGGAGTCTCCAGTTGTTTGCACCACTGTGTTATAGCTGAGGGTATGCTGTTGAATCAAACAAAGAACCAAAAAGTGAGTGTAATGGCTCGTTCCCATTCTTTTCAGGCAATTTCTCAATTTGCTTTTGTTGTTGTTGCGTCTGAGAAAATCAGGTCAGTTGTCCGGTATCACAGTTCTGATTTCGTTGACCAAATCCATGTGGTATCATTTGATAGCATATTTGCTATAACTCTGTTGTTTTATGTATTTTTATTTCAAAAATTGACAAAATTATTTATTTTTGATGTTTTGAAATATGCATACATTGTGGAATGGTCACATTGAGCTACTTAACATGAGTTACCTCACTAACTTTTCCCTTTTTGTAGTAAGAACACTTAAAATCTATTCTCTCAAAAACTTTCTTTTTCTTTTCTTTTTTTTTTTTTGTTTAGTACTGGGAATTGAACCTAGGGGTGTTCTACCTCCGAGTTATAACCCCAGCCCTGTTTTTTATTCTCTATTTTGAAATTGGGTCTAAGTTGCAGAGGCTCTCACCTAAGTAGCTGAGGCTGGCCGTATACCTGCGATCCTCCTGACACAGCCTCCCAAGTACTGAGATTACAGGCATGCACCACCACGCCCGGCAGCAATTTTCAAGAATATAAAAGCTGGGCATGATGGCCCACATCTATAATCCCAGTACTTGGGAGGCTGAGATAGGACAATCACAAGTTGGAGGCTAGCCTTAGTAACTTAGTGACACCTTGTATGCAAAATAAATAAATAAAAAGAGCTGGGAGTGTGGCTCAAGGGTAGAATGTTCTGGGTTCAATCCCCAGCACCACAAAGGAAAAAAGAAAAAGAAAAGAGATTAACTGAGACTAAGGATGGCAGATTTGAGGACAGCCTTGGCAACTTAGTGAGACCCTCGGCAATTTAGTGAGAACAACCTTTACATTTCAAAAAACAAAAACATAAAAAGGGCTGTGAGTGTAGCTTAGAAGTAGAATGCCTCAGCCATGCGTGGTAGTGCATGCACGCTTGTAATCCCAGTGTTCAGGAAGCTGAGACAGGAGGATCGGGGTTCACCGACAGCCTCAGCTACTTAGTGAGGCCCTTCACAACTTAGTAAGATCTTGTTTCAAAATAAGAAATAAAAAATAAAAAGAGAAGCCGGGTGTGGTGGCGCACGCTTGTAATCCCCGTGCCTGGGAGGTGGAGACAGAAGGATCCAGCAGGTTTGAAGCCAGCCTTGCTGGCTTAAGAGACCTTGTTTCCAAATAAAAAATATAAAATAGGTCTGGGAGTGTAGCCTGGAGGTAGAAGGGTTCCATCCCCAGTACCACCAAAAAGAAAGAAAGGAAATAGAAAGAAAGAAAGAAAGGAAGAAAGAAAGAAAGAAAGAAAGAAAGAAAGAAAGAAAGAAAGAGAGGGATAAAAAAATAAAGGAATAAAAAATCAGGCCAGGGGTGTAGCTTGGAGGTAGAACGCCCCTGGGTTCCAGCCCCACTACCACCCCCCACACACCCAAAGTAGAATAGTAGAATGCCTCTGGGTTCAATCCTTAGTACTACAAAAAATAAAAAGGAAAAGGAAAAATATATATGAGAAGTCATAATTAAGGACATGATGGCAGTTTCAAAGTTGCCACCCCAGGTATTTCAACATGTCAATTAGTTTGGGTTGGTCTATGAAAACTTCTGCTCTTGCTTATAAAACCGGCATTTGAGAGGCTGAGACAGGAGAATCGCAGTTTGAGGACAGGCTCAGCTACTTAGTGAGGCCCTTTGGAACTCAGTGAGACCGTTTCAGAATAAAGAATAATAATAATAATAATAATAATAAAAAAATAGGGCTGGGGGTATAGCTCAGAGGTAGAATGCCCCTGGGTTCCATCCCTAGTACCACACACACACACACACACACACACACACACACACACCCTAAACAAAACTTCTGTTCTGATAGACACTTTCTTTCTAGGAGCTGGCTAATACTAAATGCCAAACTAAACTGAGAAAAATAATGCATTCAGAATTTTCAATTATTTGCAATTTTTTTTTTTTTTTTTTTTTTTTTTGCAGGTCTGGGGATGGAACCCAGGGGCATTCAACCTCCGAGCTACACACCCTGCCCTATTTTTTTTACTCTTTATTTGGAAACAGGGTCTCACTAAGTTGCGGAGAGCCTCACTAAATAGCTGAGGCTGTCTGCTAACCGCAAACCTCTGGTCTCAACCTCCTGAATGCTGGATTACAAGTGTGTGCCACCACGCCTGGCTCAACCGGCTCAACATTTTTTAAAAACGTTGCCACATTCTCACTTTTTGACTCTGTTACCATTGGTGGTGAACAGATAACATACCTGAAAGGTTAGTTTGGATTTTGGGGATCTGTTCATAATTGCCAGCTGATGCCCCTGCTGCCACTTAAAGAACAGATGTTGGGTCTTGAGGTCAGGTAGACAGGCCTTGTGGTCCCGCAGCAGGTCTTTTGTTATAAATTTGCAGTGATTCCCGGAATTCAATGTGGCATACAGAAGGAACGGATCATCCTTTGAGCTGAACCAGGTATAAGGAAGGACAGAATTAAATCCACCACAGGAGGCAGAGGAAAACGCTTTTCACTAGGCTTTGCACTGCTTTTCCTATTTTTCTCAGAGGTGCCTCTACACTTTATTTATTTAATTTTTTGTAGTACTGAAGACTGAACCCAGGGGCATTCTATCTCCAAGCTACGCCCCCAGCCCAATTTTTATTCTTTATTATGAAACAGAGCCTCATTAAGTTGAAGAGGGCCTCATTAAGTAGCTGAGGCTGGCCTGGATCCTCTTGTCTCAGCCTCCCAAGTACTGTGATTACAAGCATGTGTCACCACACCCGGATCCCTCTGCACTCTTGACAGACATGATCTGAGTGCTACACAGAAGCCAGCTCGAGTCCTTACCTGATAGGTGGTATAGTCTAAAACACTGGAAAGCGAGGGGAAGAGGATGTTAAGACCCAGCAGTCTGCTGAGGTGGACAGTACCACCAGAACAAAGAATTCTAGCAATTCTCTTTTCACACTTAGAAGTTGGTCCTCAGCTGGGCATGGTGGTGCATGCTTGTAACCCCAGCATTCGGGAGGCTGAGAATGGAGGATTGTAGTTTGCAGACAGCCTTAGCTATTTAGTGAAGCCCTTTGCAACTCAGTGAGACCTTGTTTCAAAATAAAGAATAAAAAATAGGGCTGGGGATATAGCTCAGAGGTAGAATGCCCCTGGGTTCCATCTCCAGTAACACACACACACACACACACACCAAAAAAAAAAAAAAGTTGGTCCTCAGCAGGGAGTGGTGGCCCACACCTGCAATCTCAGAACCTGGGAGGCTGAGACAGAAAGTTCAAAGCCAGCCTTGGCAAGTTAGTGAGGCCTTCAGCAACTTAGCAATACCCTATTTCCAAATAAAAAATAAAATAGGGCTGGGGATGTAGCTCAGGGATAGAATGCTCCTGGGTTTAATCCCTAGCCCCCCCTCTAATTATCCAAGGAAAGTCAGACATACATTTTTGTCATTGCCCTAAGTAGTACGAGGACCTAAAGGCACGTGCAGAGTCCCTGTGGCTGCTGGGATCTGTGCTCCCCTGGTTAGCTGCTTTCTTCTAACTTTATGGACACTGCACATTTTGTTACTGATCACGTTTTCCATGTTTCATGTTTTGTCTGATTTCCATGTTTCTTCTCTGGAGCTTCAGTTCAGTAGCAATTTTTCCTTTAAATTCACGATACAATCCAGGCCTCTTGCATGCGGTCCTCTGTAATGTGGGCCCTGCTCTTTCTCTTACCTCAAAACTTGCCACTCTCTCTGCTGCAGTTCTAGCTGGTCCATACTGGCTCTCTTACTTCCCTTACAAATGCCAGGGCTTTTATTTTATTTATTTATTTATTTATTTATTTATTTATTTATTTATTTATTTATTTTTGCAGGTCTGGGGATGGAACCCAGGCGCATTCAACTTCCGAGCTACACCCCCTGCCCATTTTTTATTCTTTATTTTGAAACCGGGTCTCACTAAGTTGCGGAGGGCCTCACTAAGTAGCTGAGGCTGTCTGTGAACTGTGATCTTCTGGTCTCAGCCTTCTGAATGCTGGGATTACAAGCATGGCTTGCCAGGGCTTGTGTGTGTGTGTGTGTGTGTGTGTGTGTGGTACTGGGGTTTCTGGTAACCCTTCTACCTCCAGGCTACACTCCCAAACCTATTTTACATTTTTATTTGGAAACAGGGTCTCTTAAGCCAGCACGATCCTCCTGTCTCCACCTCCCAAGTAGTGGGGATTACAAGCATGCACCACCACACCCGGCTTGCCAGGGCTTTTTTATAAAGAAAAAATATTCCTGCCCCAGGGGCTTTTTCTTCCTCTATTTTTGGGAACTTTTTTTTTTGTTGTTTGTGTGTGCGCACGTGTGTGTGTGTGTGTGGTACTGGGGATGGAATTCAGGGCATTCTACCTCTGAACTATACCCTCAGCCCAAATTTTTTTTCTTTTTTGGTGGTACTGGGGTTACTGGAAACCCTTCTACCTCTGTGCTACACTCCCAGACCTATTTTATATTATTTTTATTTGGAAACAGGGTCTCTTAAGCCAGCGAGGCTGACTTCGAACCTGCGCCATCCTCCTGTCTCCGCTTCCCAAGCACGGGGATTACAAGTGTGCACCACCACGCCCGGCTTCGCCTGATTTTTTATTCTTTATTTTGAAACAGGGTCTCACTAAGTTGTGTAGGGCCTCACTACACTGAGGCTGTCTGAGAGCCTGGATCCTCCTGTCTCAGTCTTTCAAGCACTAGGATTACAAGCATGTGCCAACCTGCCTGCTCTGGAAGCATTTTACTACTGAGCCACATCCTCAGCCCTTTTTAAATTTGAGACAGTCTTGCTAATTTGCCCAGGCTGACCTCAAACTTGTAATCCTCCTGCCTCAGCCTCCTGAGTAGCCGAGGTTACACATGTGTGCCACCATACCAGGTGCCCAGGGCTTTCTGATTTGCTGCTCCTCTAGCTGGGATTTTCTTTTCACCCCTCCTCTCCCTTTCTCAAACGACTCACTCCTTGCCATCAGATTTGGCCCCTCTTGAAGGTCTCTGATCTACCCCATTCCTAATCTTTTCTGTCGACTTTGCATTCTCGTACTTGCAGCACTGCCCACTGCCTTGAATGACAGCGCCTGCTTGTTGGCCTGTTTACTGTAAGTCCTAAGAGGATAGGGTGTTGTATTCACTTTTGCTATTTCACCAAGAACAGAGAAAGTGCTCCTGTGTTGAGTAGTTGCTAAAGACTGACTTAGGATCTATGGCATGTATGAGTATCCTGTGTGCTAATCTCACTCAATCCATTTTCCTCCCATCTATCCTTTATCCTGTTTTTCTCATTTATTTAAATTTATTTGGCAACAGAAACTGCATTTCTGTAAACTGGGCGAGGTGGTGCACGCTTGTAATCCCAGTATGTGGGAGGCTGAGACAGGAGGATTACAGGTTTGCGGCCAGCCTCAGCTACTTAGTGAGGCCCTCTGCAACTTAGTGAGACCCTGTTTCAAAAATAAAGAATAAGCCAGGTGTGGTGGCGCAGGCTTGGAATCCCAGCACTTGGGAGGCTGAGACAGAAGAATCGCGGTTCACAGACAGCCTCAGCTACTACTTAGTGAGGCCATTGGCAACTCAGTGAGACCTTGTTTCAAAATAAGGAATAAGTCGGGCGTGGTGGCACACTCTTGTAATCTCAGCGCTTGGGAGGCTGAGACAGGAGGATTGCACAGGTTCAAAGCCAGCCTCGGCTATTTAGTGAAGCTCTCAGCAACTTAGTGAGACCCTGTTTCAAAATAAAGTATAAAATAGGTCTGGGAGTATATAGCCTGGAGGTAGAAAAGCCCTTGGGTTCCATCCCCAATACCACAAAAAAGAAAGAAACCACATTTTTCTAAGTTGCCTCAAGTCTTTTTTTTTTTTTTAAATGAGATTGAGTATACATCATACTATATATATATATATATATTTTTTTTTTTTTTTTTTTTTTTTGGGTGGTACTGGGGTTCCTGGAAGCCCTTCTACTTCCGGGCTACACTCCCAGACCTATTTTTTTTTATATTTTTATTTGGAAACAGGGTCTCTTAAGCCAGCGCGACTGGCTTTGAACCTGTGCGATCCTCCTGTTTCTGCCTCCCAAGCGCGGGGATTACAAGTGTGCGCCACCACGCCTGGCATTATACATATATTTTTATTTAGTACTTTTTTGTGTGTGGTATTGGGGTGGAACCGAGGGGCTTTTCTACCTCCGGGCTATACTCCCAGACCTATTTTAGACTTTATTTGGAGACAGGGTCTCACTAAGTTGCTGAGAGCCTCACTAAGTAGCTGAGACTGGCTTAGAACCTGTGCGATCCTCCTGTCTCAGCCTCCCAAGACCGGGGATTACAAGTGTGTGCCACCATGCCTGGCCTTACATACATTTTTAAAATGGCACAAGTAAGCTGGGTGTGATGGCATCTGCTTGTAATTCTAATACTTGGGAAGCTGAGACAGGAGATTCACAGGTTTGATGCCAGCCTCAGCAGCTCACTGGGGCTTTCAGCAACGTAGCAAGACCCTGTTTCAAAATAAAAAATAAATAAGTAAATAAAAAATAAAAGCTGGGCGTGGTGGTGCACACTTGTAATCCCAGCATTTGGGAGGCTCAGACAGGAGGATTGCAGTTTGAGGACAGCCTCAGCTACTTAGTGAGGCCCTTTGCAAGTCAGTGAGACACTGTTTCAAAATAAAGAACAAAATAAAGAATAAAAAATAGGGCTGAGGGTGTAGCTTGGAAGTAAAATGTCCCTGGGTTCCAACCCTAATACCACAAAATAAATAAAATAAAATAAAGTAGGGCTTGGAGTATAGTTCAGAAATAGAATGTAGCTCAGAGGTAGAATGCCCCTGGGTTCAATCCTTAGTATCAAAACAAAAACAAAACGAAAGTAGGCAACTAATAAGCAGATGACTGGAGTCTCCTGTGATTCATCTGTTACCTGGAGGACTTACATGTTATCAGCAAAAAAGCAGCTGGCTAGCTTCTGCACCTTTTCCATCTCATCCTTTCTCCACTGGGAATGCTGTGTTCGCATGTGCTTTCGGCCCAGGACCAGCAGTTGTAGATTATGTTTGGCTAGTTGAGAAACTATGTCCAAGAGCTAAAAAACACAAGCCAGTATCCAAAAGGGTCAAGGGAAACATCTCAAATAAGTGGAGTGATTATTCCAGCTGATTACCCTAATTGTGAGGCTCTCTTTTCTGGAAAAGGTCACAAAATAGTCCTCAAGAATTTTCCATCTCTGAAAGCCTGCGGAAAATGCTTCCCTGTTATATACAGATTAACGCCTAACACCTGCCCACAGGTCAGGCTACGCTGGATACAGGCGCAGGTTTCTAAACAAAGACTAGTTCAGTTTTTTTCTTTTTTTCTTTTTTTTTGTGGTATTGGGAATTGAACCTCGGCGGCTTTCTACCTCTGAGCTACACCCTCCGCCCTATTTTTTTATTCTTTATTTTGGAACAGGATCTCACTAAGTTGCAGAGGGCCTCACTAAGTAGCTGAGGTTGTCCGCAAACCTGTGATCCTCCTGTCTCAGATTCCCAAGTACTAGGATTACAAATGTGTGTCACCACGCCCGGCTAAGTTCAGTTGTTTTTATTTTTTAATTTTTTAATTAATTATTTATTTATTTATTTTGGTGGTACTGGGGTTCCTGGAAGCCCTTCTACCTCCAGGCTACACTCCCAGACCTATTTTATATTTTTTAATTTGGAAATAGGGTCTCTTAAACCAGCGAGGCTGGCTCTGAACCAGTGTGATCCTCCTGTCTCCGCCTCCCAAGTGCAGGGTTTACAAGCGTGCGCCACCATGCCCGGCTGTTCAATTGTTTTTAAACTGAATTCTCTAAGATTGGGATAGAGACAGGATGGTTCAAGATGGCAAAGTTGTATAATAAAAAAGTGTTTTGTTAAGCCGGGCGTGGTGGCACACACTTGTAATCCCAGCATTCGGGAGGCTGAGACAGGAGGATTGTGGTTCGAGGATAGCCTCAGCTACTTAGTGAGGCTCTTTGCAACTCCATGAGACCCTGTTTCAAAATAAAGAATAAAAATTGGGCTGGGGGTGTAGGTCAAAGGTAGAATGTCCTTTGCTTCCATCTCCAAGTACCACACACACACACAGAGTTTTGTTTTGTTTTTTTATGGTACTGGGGGTGGAACCTAGGGGCTTTCTATCTCCTGGCTATACTCCCAAACCCATTTTATATTTTACTTGGAAACTGGGCCTCACTCGTTTGCTGAGAGCCTCACTAAGTAGTTGAGGCTGGCTGGGAACCTGTGATCCTCCTGCCTCAGCCTCCCAAGTACTGGGATTGCAAGCGTGTGCCAACATACCCAGGTCATAGAAGGTTTTTTTTTTTTTTTTAAATTTGGGGAGTATTCAAATATTCCAAAAGACAAAGGAAGTACACTTCTTTCAGAATACACTTATTCCGCCGGGCTTGGTGGCGCACACTTGTAATCCCTGCGCTTGGGAGGCTGAGACAGGAGGATCGCGCAGGTTCGAAGCCAGCCTCAGCTGGTTTAAGAGACCCTGTCTCCAAATAAAATATAAAATAAGTCTGGGATTATAGCCCGGAGGTAGAAGGCCCCTGGGTTCCATTCCCAGTACCACCAAAAAAAAAAAAAAAAAAAAAAAAAAAAAAGCACTTATTCCCCACCTTTTTTATAGTTTTTTACAAAGTTACCCATGCTGGCTTCAAACCTGTGATCCTCCTGCTTCAGCTTTCTAGGTAGCTGGGACTACAGGCATAGGCCACCTCACCAGGCACTGCTTGCTCACTTTTTAAAGCTATATTAATAATACAGATGATTTTCAATTGGCCCAGATACAAAATGACAACTGAACTCATTACCAGGGATAACAATTACTTTTAAAATTTTCCCTAATTTCCATGACGTCATTATACAGCTATAGAAATTAATTTAAAAAAATACTTTTGACACTTGTTGCTTAAATTTCCAAGCAGCTAGGAAGGCATGGCTTAAAGAAAAACACAACTGGGTCTTTGCAGTCATAACACAACTGATAAGTGGTCCTGAGTTTACTAAACACACGCTAGAGGTGGGGAGCTGGGCATAGTGGTGCATGCCTGAAATCCCAGTACCTGGGAGGCTGAGACAGGAGGATCAATGTTTATAGGCCAGCCTCAGCATTATTTTTATTTCATTTTATTTTTATAGTACTAGAGATTGAACTCAGGGGCGTTCTATTTCCAAGCTATACCCCCAGCTCTATTTTCATTTTAATTTTGAAACAGTCTTGCTAGGTTGACTAGAGTTACACTATTTGCTGAAGCTGCCCTCAAACCTGTGATCATCCTGTCTCAGCCTTCCAAGAACTAGAATTACAAGCATGAGCCACCATGCCTGGCTTCAGCCTCATCATTTTAGTGAGATCCTCAGCTATTTAGTGAGACCTTGTTTCAAAATAAAAAGTAAGATAAAACCAGGTATGGTGGCATACCCCTCTAATTCCATTACTTGGGAGACTGAGACAGGAGGATCACAGATTCACAGCCCACCTCAACAACTTAATGAGACCCTGTTTAAAAAAAAAAAAAAAAAAAAAAGGCCAGGCACTGTAGTGTATACTTACAATCCCAGTATTTGGGAGGCTGAGACAGGAAGATGGCAGGTTAATGGTGAGCCTCAGGAACACAAGGCCTTTCACAACTTAGTAAGACCTGTTTCAAAATAAACAATAGAGTAGGGCTGGGGATGTAAAATGCCCTGAACTCAATCCCCAGTGCCAAAACAAAATAAAAGCAAAACAGGGCTGGGAATATGAGGGGGGGGCATAGAATGCCTCTGGGTACAATGCCTAGTACTACCAAATTAAAATAAATAAATAAACAAATAAATAGTAAAATAGGGCTGTAGGTAAGTTTTGATGTAGAATGCCCTTGGGTTCAACTCCAGTACACGTACAAAAGTTAAAAGTAGGGGCCCAAGGAAGAGCAGAAAAATCTTAGTTTGAACTACTCTGGGGCCCCATCTTGTGGCTAAGAGGTATTTATCAACAGCAGCTATGAAAACAAAGGAAAATAAAGAAAAGATCCAGGAAAGAAAGATGCGTGGCAGAATAAAGGCTGTCACCAGCCAGCTATAGAAGAACACAGACCTTGGAGTGAACTCTGAGGCCAGGTCTAGAACATGGGGTCAGAGCCACAGGTACACTCAGAAGAGCAAAGAAAAAGGAGACTTAATCCTGTGGTAGATTAAAAAAAAAACTCAATAAACTTGGAGAAAAAACAGTACATATATTTCTCTCTCTCCCACCTAGTAAAACTAAAAACCCTGGGCATTACATATATATAAAATAAACAAAGCTGGGCATGGTAGTGCACGCTTGTAATCCTGGTACCTGGGAGGCTGATACAGGAGGAATGCAGTTGTGGACAGCCTCAGCTACTTAGTGAGGCCCTTTGCAACTCAATGAGACCCTGTTTCAAAGTAAAGAATAAAAAATAGGGCTGGGGGTATACCTTGGAGGTAGAATGCCCCTGGGTTCCATCCCCAGAACAGAATAAAATAAAATAAACATTAAAATACTTTGTTTCTTCTTTTTTAGGTGGTGCTCTGAGCATGCCAGGTAAGCTCTCTACCAGCCTTAGTTTAAAGTTAGCCAAGCTTACTTCCAGCCTTAGAAGACTTTGAAAGCTAGAGAAAGATAGCCCAGTGGCTAGGGACCTTGGGCCCCAAGGAATGATACAATAGTGAAGTGTGTGTGTGTATGTTCTTTTTTGCCTCAGATATCCTAGACTTGGAGCTGAAGAAGTGGTCAACCTGGAAATGGCAATGTATGTTGACAGGAAAAAGCACTACAAGAGCTTCTTCTCTCAGCCAGAGGACCAGGAAAGAGTCGGTCTAGTGATATAGAAAGTTTGGTAAAGTGATGACACCAGTAGATGGTCATGGGCACTATAACTAGAGCAACACTAAATGCTGAGCAGAGACACGCTCAAAGATGCTATTGATTAAAACAAACAAAACCCACTAGGGTTAAAAGTAAATTATAAAAGTAAATTAAATTAAAAGACTGTTAAAAGTAAATTATAAAAGATGTCAAACAGTCCTCAGGAAGACAGGGAACATAATTCAGAGAAACAACAGAAACAGAAGAAAACAGGAAAAAAAAAAAAAAGAAAAGTAAATTGTAGGTGCAGCCCTAACATTATCAGTAACAACATGAAGCATAAAAGTATTAAATATATTAATTAAAAGAGGTTGGCAGAGATGGGCTTTTGCCAATCCTACATGTTAAAAAACATGAGCCTAGCTGGGTGTAGTGGCACATGCCTGTAATCCCAGTACTTGGGAGGCTGAGGCAGAAGGAGCAGAGATTTGAGGACAGCCTCAGCAAGTAGTGAAACTTTCATTGACCTAGCAAGATCCTGTTTCAAAATAAAAACAAAAACTAGGGCTAGGGATATAGTTCAGAGGTAGAATGCTCCCGGGTTCAATTTCTAGCAAAACACACACACACACACACACACAAAATGAGTGTGATAGTGCATGCCTGAAATCCTATTATTTGGGAGGCTGAGGACAGTGTCAGCAAGTAGTGAGACTCTCAGCAACTTAAGACACTGTTTCAAAATAAAAATAGGGCTTAGGTGTTGTTTGGAGGTAGAATACTGCTCTGTTCAAACTCCAGTAGCATGCCGGGCGTGGTGGCGCACGCTTGTAATCCCCGCGCTTGGGAGGCAGAGACAGGAGGATCGCGCAGGTTCGAAGCCAGCCACGTGCGCTGGCTTAGGAGACCCTGTTTCCAAATATAAAATGTAAAAATAGGTCTGGGAGTGTAGCCCGGAGGTAGAAGGGCTTCCAGGAACCCCAGTACCACCCCCCCCAAAAAAAAAAAAAAACCTCCAGTAGCACAACAAAACAAAACAAAAACATGAGCCTATTATATGCTAACTAAAACTCACTTCTGTTTGGAATCCTTGTTTTCTATATTCTTTATTTTACAGTCATCCTCAAAGTGACTAAAGGGTAAAAACCCAAAAGAGCAGGAACAAATTTCTGCTTTGGTACAAACATCTTCTAGTTTGGCCTCTACCCTAATTTGGTTTACTTTCTGTAGAAAAGAGGTAAGATTTTTTGTTTTTGTTTTGCTTTTAAACTTTTAAGTGACACACTCACAGCATAAAATTACTGAAAAGTACACTGTTCCTGAGCTGAGGTTAACATTTTATTGGCAGGATTACATGTGTTAGAAATAGCTGTGCGTGGGGATGCTCAGGAAATAGAAAAGCTGCTTGGGAGGTTGGAGAGGCCAACGAGGACAAGACCGTCTCTGAGTAATCCTAAATAGCGAATGCGGCTTCCTTTCACCGCTCTTACAACTTTTTACCTCCCCCTCTGCAGGCTCTGGCACTTCCTGGGGTGGTATGAACTCTAGATCTTCAAAAAACTTTATAAAGTCTTTGGGATCTTATGTCTACTGAAATAAGAAATCTATGCCGGTTCTTCAGCAAGGTAACTACTATCCATAGACCTCACACATATGAATATTCATTATAAGATACCGTCAGGAAAGAACTTAAGAACAGATTCAGAAACAACCTAAATGTCCACTGACAGTTGAATGGCCAAATAAATGTGGTGTATAATACAATGGCTCATTATTCAGTCTTGAACAGAAATAGAATTCAGATACATGCTACAACAGAGATGAGCCTTTTAAGCTATGTGAAATAAACCAGACCCAGAGCAGTCAAATTCACAGGGACAGAGTAGAATCGTGCTTGTCAGGGGCTGGGGTGAAAAGAATGAGGAATTACTCTCTTTTATTTTTTTTGGTATTGGGGATTAAACCCAGAGATATTCTACCTCTGAGTTATATCCTCAGCCCTTCCTTCCTTCCTTCCTTCCCCTCCCCCTCTTTCTTTCTTCCTTTTCTTTTTTCCTTCCTTCCTTCCTTCCTTCCCGTACTGGGAAATGAACCCAGAGGCATTCTACCTCTGAGCTACACCCCCAGCCCTTTTTTTTTTGGTGGTACTGGGGATGGAACCCAGGGGCCTTCTACCTCAGGGGTAGACTCCCAGACCTATTTATTTTATTTGGAAACAGAGTCTCTTAAGCCAGTTGAGGCTGGCTTCGAACCTACGTGATCCTCCTGTCTCAGCCTCCCAAGCGCAGGGATTATAAGCGTGTGCCACCATGCCCGGCCCCAGCCCTATTTTTTCTTTTTTTTTTTTTTGCGGGTCTAGGGATGGAACCCAGGGGCATTTGATCTCCGAGCTACACCTACTGCCCTATTTTTTTTATTCTTTATTTTGAAACAGGGTCTCACTAAGTTGCAGAGAGCCTCACTAAGTAGCTGAGGCTGTCCCCAAACAGCGATCCTCCAGTCTCAGCCTCCCGAATGCTGGGATTACAAGCGTGAGCCACCATGCCCAGGCCCAGCCCTATTTTTTATTCTTTATTTTGAAATAGGGTCTCACTAAATTGCAGAGGGCCTCTCTAAGTAGCTGAGGCTATCTGCAAACTGCGATCCTCTTGTCTCAGCCTCCCAAGTATTAGAATTACAAGCATGTGCTACCATGCCCAGCTCCTCAACCCTTTTTATTTTTTACTTTTTTTGTGTGGTATTGGGGGTTGAACCCAAGGGCATTCTACTTCTGAGCTAGACTCTCAGTCCTATTTTATCCTTTATTTTGAAACAGGGTTTTGCTAGGTTGATTAGTCTCACTACTTCCTGAGGCTATCCTTGAACATGTAATCCTCCTGTCTCAGCCTCCCAAGTACTGAGATTACAAGCTAATCCACTATGTCTGTCTACTTTTTTTTTTTTTCTCACTTTGAAAAAGGGTCTCACTAAGTTGCTGAGGCTGGCTTTGAACTTCTAATCTCCTGTCTCGGCCTCCCAAGCATTGGAAGTCGAGGTGTACACCACCAGCTTAAGTCATACGTATTTTTAAAATTAGAATCTAAAAAAACTCAATATGTTGCAATAAACTGCATATATTGCATCGTGCATGGGATCCTCAGGAAATAGAAAGGCTGCTTGGGAGGTGGGAGAGATCAGTGGGGACAAGACCTTTTCTGAGTAATCCTAAATAGCAACTGTGACTTCCCCTTCTTAGAACTTATTACCATAATATGTGCAGGATCCTGGTACTTCCTTGGGTTGTATGGACTCTGAATCTTTAAAAACTTTAAAGCCTTTGGGACCTGATATCTACAGAAATAGGAAATTTATGCCAGTTCTTCAGTAAGATAATTACAATCCATATACCTCATGTATAAGAATATTCATTATGAGAATGACTGCACAGATGCTTGGAGGTGGGAAAGGCTGATGAGGAAGCATACACTGCTTGACAACTCTCTACAAGCTCCTTCTCCATACCCCCCACGCCCCCGTAGTTAAAGAAATGTGGCTGTTATTCTAGAACTTCCCACATTTAGGTCTGCTGACTGCAACCATCTGATATCATGCCATTGAGCCTTCAGTTCTCAATGTTTTCTAAATTGGTAGCTAGGTCTAGAGATTGGACTGGATCCAAGTTTTATAGTTTTTAATTTTTTGGCGGGACTAGGGATGGAACCCAAGGGTGTTCTACATCTGAGCTACATCGCCAGCCCTATTTTTTATTCTTTGTTTTGAAACAGGGTCTCACTGAGTTGCAGAGAGCCTCACTAAATAGCTGAGGCTGTCCACAAACCGCAATCCTCCTGTCTCAGCTTCCTGAATGCTGGGATTACAAACATGTGCCACCACGCCCAGCTGGATTCAAAATTTTGTTTTGTTTTTTTGGAGTGCAAGTGTGTATGTGTGTGTGTGTGTGTGTGTGTGTGTGTGTGTGTGTGTGTGTGTGACTGGGGATTGAATCCAGGGCATTCTTCTACCTCTGAGCTATACTCCCAGTTCTATTTTTCTTCTTTAAATTTGAAACAGAGTCTCATTAAATTTCTGAGGTTGACCACAAACCCACAATCCTCCTGTCTCAGCCTCCAAAGTTCTGGGATAACAAGTATGCACCACCATACCTGGCTATCTGTGTCTGTATTTAAAATTACGCTATTGAGCCGGGCGTGGTGGCCCACGCTTGTAATCCCAGTACTTGGGAGGCTGAGAGAGCAGGATTGCAGGTTTGCAACCAACCTCAGCAACTTAGTGAGGCCCTTCGCAACTCATTGAGACCCCGTTTCAAAATACAGAATAAAAAACAGGGCTGGAGTTCTAGCTTGGAGATAGACTGCCCCTGGGTTCCATCACCAGTACCACAAAATTATGTAAAAAAAAAAAAAAAGGCTAATTCAGCCGGGCGTGGTGGCACACTCTTGTAATCCCAGCATTCAGAAGGCTGAGACTGGAGGATCATGGTTCATGGACAGCCTCAGCTACTTATTAAAGCCCTCCACAATTTAGTAAGACTGTTTCAAATTAAAGAATAAAAAATAGGGCAGGGGTGTAGCTCGGAGGTTGAATGCCCCTGCGTTCCATCCTCAGACCCCCCCAAAAAAGAAAAGGCTCCATCAGTCATCAACATTAACAAAAGCCTTCTGTATCAGCCATTAGGCAGGGACTATTTGGGATACAGATCTAAAATAAAGGTATGTTATCCACAACCGCAAAGATTCTACAGTCAAATGACTGCGTGTGGGTTGTGGGGGGTGAGGAGGGTGGTCAGGGAAGTCTCCACAGAGCAAGTGACAGCAGAATGAGTTCTCACATGAATTATCCAGGGAAGGATGGGAGTTTCCAAGGACAAGGAGCAGCATGTTGAAAGCTGGGGTCTTTATTAGCAAGCCAGCTTTAAGGAACTGCAAGGTATCAAATGTGGCTCAGGCCAAGGTGTGGGAGGACGACGCAGTACAAGAGCAGGCTGGAAATGAATGCAGGGGTCAGGTCACTGGGGGCCTTGTAATAAGTCTTTTCCTGCCTGAAAGCAATGAGGGAAATATCTAAAGGATTAAAACAGGAGAGTGACATTACCATCTTAGAGAGGTCAAAATTTGTAGCCTGTGGTGTGGTAGAATAGGCCTGTAATCCCAGTACTTGGAAGGCCAAGACAGGAAGATCACAGGTTCTAGACTGGCCTCAGCAATTTAGTGAGGCTTTCAGTAACAAAAACAAAAAAATTTAAAAAAGGGCAGAGGGTATAGCTCGGAGGTAGAATACCTTTGGGGTTTCACTTCCAGCACCCCCTCCCCATAATTATGGATTAAAAGAAGGTTGGATTAGAATAGAGAAATCAATTAGGAGGCATCTGCTATTATTACAGGTAAGAGATAATGAAGCTAGGCTTCGTGGTGCACGCTTGTAATTACAGTACTTGGGAGGATGAGACAGGAGGATCACAAGTTCCAGGCCAGCCTCATAAACTTAGTGGACCCTGTTTCAAAATTAAAAAAAAAAAAAAAGCCGGGCATGGTGGTGCATGCATGTAATCCCAGCATTTGAGAGGCTGAGACAAGATGATCACAGGTTCATGGCTAGCCTCAGCTACTTAGTGAGGCCCTCAGCAACTTAGTGAGACCCTGTTTCAAAATAAAGAATAAGCTGGGCTTGGTGGTACACGCTTGTAATCCCTGCACTTGGGAGGCTGAGACAAGAGGATCACGCAAGTTCGAAGCCAGCCTCAGCTACTTAGTGAGGCTTTCAACAATTTAGTAAGACCCAGTTTCCAAATAAAATATGAAATAGGTTTGGGAGTGTAGCCTGGAGGTAGAAGGCTCCTGGGTTTCACCCCCAGCACCACACACACACACACACACACACACATCACACATCACAAAATAAAAAATAGGGCTGGGGGTATAGCCTGGAGGTAGACTGCCCCTGGGTTTAATCCCAGGTTGTGCAAAAAATATTAAAAATTGAAATATAAAAATAAAATAGGGCTGACAGTGTAGTTCAGAGGTAGAACTTCCCTGGGTTCAATCCAGTATCATTAAGAGAGAGGAGAGAAAGGAGAGAGGAGAGAGGAGAGAGGAGAAAGGACAGAGGAGAGGAGAGCGAAGAGAATTTGCAATAAAGGTGAGATGGAGAGAAGAGCGCCATAGGACTTAGTCACTGACTGCATGTGTGAAATAAAGAGGACAGAGCAGGGAAGATGTGGACCATCAGCTATAAATGATGGCACAAGCCTTGAGAGGAGGAGCTCTTGATATCCCTAGGCAGGAGATGGCCAGTAGATAGCCAATGGGGGTCTACACTTAGAGGAAGGCTGTGGGCTGAAGATAAAGACCTGGGAGTCAGCAGGGAACACAAGACAGCAGGAACCATCAGAGTAGATGAGTTGAAACATTAGAAAAAAGAAAGCAGCCGGGTGTGGTGTTGCACACTTGTTATCTCAGTACTTGAGAGGCTGAGACAGGAGGATTGTAGGTTCAAAGCCAGCCTCAGCAGCTTAGTGAGGCTCTCAGCAACTTAGTGAGACCCTGTTTCCAAATAAAGACCAATCCGTGGCTGCAATTATTTTGAAGATCCCATAGGCATAGGAGTGAGATAAAAGTTGCTTCCCCAAAGGCTGCAGGATGCTTGGTAGGGAAACTCTGCCCTACAAACACAGCTCTATTTTTGTTTACCAGTCAGTTTTGCTCTTCATTTCAGATACAGATTGATATAGACACTTCAAAACCCAACCTCCCTGAGCGCCACAGCAAAAGGAACAGGGTTTTGGATTTGTTGTTTTTTAAAAAAGGAAGTAGAATGAGGCAGAATTCTGTGTGTAGTAGGTGAACCATGGTGGCATGGTGGGGAGGAGATGGAGGAGGAGGTTGAGGGCAATCGTGCACATGAGACAGACTTGGTATGGAGTATGAGAGTAGGAGTCTCTACATGACTGCAGACACATACGGAGAGCCAGACAGGGCAAAACCCAGGCTTGGTTAGAGGTCAGCAATGCCAGCCAGAGGCGGCAGCAGGAGTACCTGTCTGCATCATGAGAGGCGGCAGCCGGCAGACTGTCAGGGAAGACAACTGGCTTCTTGTTCCATCTTAACATTGCATGAAACTATAACTGAAACATCAGTCATCTCCTTCAAATTCCTATTTATATCGGCACAGGACCCATGGTTGGGGTTCTAGCCTGAGTTAGAAATTCTAAATTCCGCCGGGCGTGGTGGCGCACGCTTGTAACCCCTACACGGGAGGCTGAGACAGGAGGATCGCACAGGTTCAAAGCCAGCCTCAGCTACTTAGTGAAGCTCTCAGCAACTTAGTGAGACCCTGTTTCCAAATAAAATATAAAATGGGTCTGGGAGTATAGCCTGGAGGTAGAAAGCCTCTGGGTTCCACCTCCAGTAACACCAAAAAAAAAAAATTCTAAATTCCTATTTTGATTGTTTGCTGATACATATATATACATATTTAAATATAACTGTTACATATTTATATATAATATACATTATATATTAAAATATGTATAGCATATATGCATATATTGTGTGTGTGTGTATGAGGCACTGGGGATTGAACTCAGGGGCATTCTACCTCTAGGCTACACTCCCAGCCCTATTAAATTAAATTAATTTATTTATTTTGTGAGTCTGGGGATGGAACCCAGGGGCATTCGACCTCTCAGCTACACCCTCTGCCCTATTTTTTAATTCTTTATTTTGAAACCGGGTCTCACTGAGTTGCAAAGGGCCTCACTAAGTAGCTGAGGCTATCTGCAAACCGCGATCCTCCGGTCTCAGCCTCCCGAATGCTGGGATTACAAGTGTGTGCCACCACACCTGGCTCCCCAGCCCCATTTTTTATTCTTTATGTTAAAACAGGGTCTCACTGAGTTGCAAAGGGCCTCACTAAGTAGTAGCTGAGGCTTTTTTCTGCGAAACTGGATCCTCCTGTCTCAGGCTACCAATTGCTGGGATTACAAGCATGTGCCACCACGTCAGGCTTATTTTATTTTTTAAATTTGGAAACAGGGTCTCACTAGGTTGATGAGAGTCTTAGTAATTGCTGAGACTGTACACGAACCTGCAATCCTCCTGTCTCAGCCTCTCAAGTACTGGCATTACAGGCATGCACCACCACTCCTGGCTGCATTTCTTTCTTTAACCAACCTCTCTACCTTATGCCAAATTCCTCTCCTCTTAATAAGTAGAAGGATGGTGAGGGGTGACTACGCTTTAAGTCTTAGTTGGGGGTAGGCCTCAATTCTGTCCATCTGGCAGCTTCAGATGTTAATACTCTATGTATGAAATGAATGAGCCTAAATAGCTCTTCAGGGTCGGGCGTTGTGACACAAGCTTGTAATCCCAGCATTCGGGAGGCTGAGACAGGAGGATCGCGGTTTGTGGACCGCCTCAGCTACTTAGTGAGGCCCTTTGCAACTCAGTAAGACCCTGTTTCAAAATAAAGAATAAAGCCGGGCGTGGTGGTGCACACTTGTAATCCCACCATTCGGGAGGCTGAGACAGGAGGATTGCGGTTTGTGGACCGCCTCAGCTACTTAGTGAGGCCCTTTGCAACTCAGTAAGACCCTGTTTCAAAATAAAGAATAAAGCCGGGCGTGGTGGTGCACACTTGTAATCCCAGCACTTGGGAGGCTGAGACAGGAGGATTGCACAGGTTCAAAGCCAGCCTCCGCTACTTAGTGAGGCTCTCAGCAACTTAGTGACACCCTGTTTCCAAATAAAGTATAAAATAGATCTGGGAGTATAGTCCAGAGGTAGAAAAGCTCCTAGGTTCCACCCCCAGTATCACACACACAAAAAAAGAATAAAAAAAGTAGGGCTAGGGCCATTGCTCCTGGGTTCCATCTCCAGTACTGAAAAATAAATAAGTAAATAAATAAATAAACAAAAAACCAAATAGTTAGCTCACTCTTCAGGAACTCTAGGGACTTCACAGATTTCTGAATTCAGAAGTAGTCTGCTTTCTACAGGACCTGAGGTAGAAGGGGAACTGGATTAAAGCAGAAAAGATTCTTGCTGGAAAGCTGACCATGGTGGCACAGGCTTGTAATCCCAGTACTTGGGAGGCTGAGACAGGAGGCTCACAGGTTCGAAGATAGGCTCAACAACTTAGTGAGACCCAGTTTCAAAATAAGAAGTAAAATAGGGCAGTGAGTGTAGCTCAGAGGTAGAATGCCCTTGGGTTCAACTTCTAGTGCGCGCGCACGCGCGCGCACACACACACACACACACACACACACACACACACACACACACACACACATTCTTGCTGAAAACAGTCCACAGCTGTTAGTGCCACCAGGGTGGGTAGAGGGTCTGAGGAACAAGGTATCATTTGACAGGTCTAACCTTTTTTTTTGGGGGGGGGGGTTCTGGGGATGGAACCCAGGAGCATTCTACCTCCAAACTACACCTCCAGCCCTATTTTTTATTCTTTATTTTATTTTATTTATGTATTTATTTACTTACTTATTTATTTATTTTACGGGGCTTGGGATGGAACCCAGGGCATTCGACCTCCGAGCTACACCCCTACCCTATTTTTTATTCTTTATTTTGAAACCAGGTCTCACTGAGTTGCAAAGGGCCTCAATAAGTAGCTGAGGCTGTCCACAAACTGTGACTCTTCCTGTCTCAGCCTCCCAAATGCTGGGATAACAAGTGTGTGTCACCACACCCAGCTGGAGGTCTCATTTTCTCAGGTAAAACCATGTGAGGGTATACATCAAGGAAAATATAGAGTAATTTAGAGTGTGACCAGCCTCTTTATACACATACAGAATTGTAGCTCAGAACTGAACTATGCAAGGGAAGCAAATTAATTTTAAATAGAATGTTGATGTTACAGAGAATGTTTTTAATTTTTTACAAGCAGAGATAGTGAAAATTCCATAAGCAACAGAGTTCTTAAAATAACCATAAAGAGCTTGCACACTCTTCTGGCATAAAGGAATATCAATTTCTAATATCAGTTACACAGTTGTTTGGGAGGCTAAAGCCAGAAAATACTCCTCCAGTTGGGGCAAGGTGGTGTGTGTGTGTGTGTGTGTGTGTGTGTGTGTGTGTTTTGCTAGGGATTAAACCCAGGGGCATTCTACCTCTGAGCCACACCCCCAGCCCCATTTTATTTTTTACTTGGAAAGAGAGTCTGCCTAAGTTGATGTGAGTCTTACCAAGTTGCTGAGGCTGGTTGTGAACCTGGGATCCTCCTGTCTCAGCATCCCAAGTACTGGGATTACAGGCTTGCACAACCACACCCGGCCAACTTCTCCAGTTTTAATGTGATTCCTTTACTCAAGACAACCTTGTCAGGATGTGGAGCTTAAACTAGGGCTAATGATACTGGGTGAGGGGTTTCCTTTAGAGACTGGCTAAAATGTAGGATATGATAGGGTTAAGTTAAAGACAAAAGAAAGTAAAAATTATTTCATGTGCAGTTATTAATTATGACAATGATTTTTCACAAACTAAGAAACACGGAACCACTTCAGGAACAAAGACAACGAAGGACACTACTGAGGCCGTGTTCCAGGATGTGAAGACCACAGATAGCATGATCATAATTGATGCATTGTGCTCACCACAAAATTTATAGCAGAAAAAACAAAGGAAGTCATAACTTATACAATGAAGTTTTCAATTCATTTCCACGATGTCACCAGCCTCTGCAGGCTAGCTAATACCCCACTTCATTCCATTTTGTCTCTGTCTCTCTCACTTCTTGCATGAGTTGTTTTTAGAAGAGAACTCCTGTCCTACAGGTGATGACTCTATTTCTCAAGTGACTGCTATAGTTGACATTTTTTTCTGTGTACCTCTGAAGATGCCATCAGGGAGGAATGCACAGGAAACCTACCAATTTGGGGCTCAAGGCTTCTGGCTTCAAATGGTCACATGATGTTTTTATTTGCCAGCTTCGGCCTCAGTTCTACTTTTGACAGGCATTGCTACTTGCAGAGAGAGAGCGTGAGATGAGTAACCCCGTCTTGCTGGACTTGTTCAAGAGGTATATACCATGCAAGAGGCAGATTAGCACTTGGTGAAAATGGAAGACTTGGAAGAAGATGAGAAAAAGAAGTATTTGGGTGAAGGAGCGGAAGCTAGGGGGAGGAGGGAGAGGGGAGCTGTCACTGGTATGTGCCCACTCCATAAGCTTTGTTAAATTGGGAGCAGCAGTTCCAGAGTGAGAGGCTGAGGCTGAGATGGGCATCCATCTCTCTGTGCACAGACGATTGGAAATTACTTGGTGTCTGACTCACTCTCTAAAGCTCTTTGCACATCTTGGGAGAACGAACACACACACACACACACACACACACACACACACACACACAATTTTATTACTTCACTATGACTTCATAAGTGATCCTACTGGTTTATGTTAGACCCACCATCTCCTATATCCTGCTTTCGTCAGTCTTTGGTATTTTAGGGAGATTTCAATGATCTCATCTTATCCTACTGAGGAAGAGAAATGCCCTTCCTATGTTGGGAACATCCCGTAGAGTGTGGGACAGCTTCCTGCACCACTGTCTGCTCTGATGCCATGGGCGCCCACACGCTTCTGCAGCCTTTTAGAAAATCATTCCATTGTTGGTACAGATGGATTTCCCCAGCTGGGTGAGAGTCAGAGCTGTCTAGAAGACAATTTAGCTCTTGACTCATAGTTTGACTTCTCTCCAAACACTTACATGTGTTCTTTGGTCTTTTTAGTTTTTCTATAACATATGTTACTTTTATCCTGTGGGACAGGAAAGGATAAGGCATTTTGAATACTGAAAAGGTATTTCATAAAGATTAAACTAATACTGGTGCATTTAAATTTCAATCCTCAAAAGGTTTATTAAAACTTTCCCCCAGAGTTCTAGATACAGTCCAAGTACAGGGAATAATTTTCTCACTCTTGGAAAAGTCTGTGGAAATTTTCAGATTCACCAGATATGATTAATGATTAAAATAGAAGAAGCATGAAAGCAGGGAGCTCTGGAGCTTTCAATTTTGTATAGTCTCTTCCAGCTGCATTAATTCATATAGATTTTGTCTTGTTACAAAGCCTCACAAAATTGTACACTGTAGTTACTGACTTTGTTTTCTGGAACAATCCTGCCTATTTATTTATCTAATTTTAATTTTTTTTGCGGTACTAGGGATGGAAACCAGGGACATTCTACCTCCAAGCTACACTCCCAGCCCCATTTTATTCTTTATTTTGAAACAGGGTCTCACTGAATTGCAAAGGGCCTCACTAGGTAGACTGTGATCCTCCTGTCTCAGCCTCTCAAATGCTGGGATTATAAGTGTGTGCCACCATGCCCAGCTAATCCTGCCTATTTAAAATATTAAGAGAACTGTTTATATAAAAAGATACCTTGGACCAAGCATAGTGGTTCATGCCTGTAATCCCAGTGCCTGGGAGGCTGAGACAGAGGGCTATAGGTTTGAGGGCAGCCTGAGCAACTTAGCAAGACTGGCAGCAACCTACTAAGATCTTGTTTCAAAACAAAAAATAAAAAGGGCTGGGGTGAAGTTCAGAAGTAGAGTACTCCTGGATTCAATCCCCGGTAAAAACATAATTACATCTCCAGTTAATGTTCTAAGTCATCTATCTAAACTTGTAAGTAGAAGGGCTTATACATTAAATGAAACTGAACAAATACATAAAAGAGACTTTTCCATTTGGTATCAATTATTTGATAATATAATAACTAAAAACATAAGCTTTGGCACTAGGTTGCCTGGGTTGAAGTTCTGGTTCCAGCTGAGAGTGGTAGTACATGTCTGTCCAGTACCTGGGAGGCTGAGACAAGAAAATCATGTTCAAAGCCAGGCTTAGCAATGTAATAAGATTCCTAGCAACCTAGTGAGACCCTGCTTAAAAAAAAAAAAATCTTGTTCCATTGTGTGCAAACTATGACCTTGGGAAAGTTATATTTCTCTCCATGCCTGTTTTACTGTGGGTTTAAAATGAAGATAATAATTGTATCATTATGAAGATTATTAAAGATAATACAGGTAGCTACAAAATACAGGGAAAAGTATTCAGTAAATGTTAGCAATCAGCCAGGTATAGTGGTTTATGCCTGTAATACTGATACTTGGGAGACTGAAACAGGAGGATCACAGGTTTGAGGCCAGCCTTGGCAACTTAGTGGGAACCTGTTTCAAAATAAAAAATAAGAGCCAGGCGTGGTGGTGCACACTTGTAATCCCAGTATTCGGGAGGCTGAGACCGGAGAATGGTGGTTTGTGGACAGCCTCAACTACTTAGTGAGGTCCTTTGTAACTTAGTGAGACCCTATTTCAAAATAAAGAATAAAAAATAGGGCAGGAGGTGTAGCTTGGAGGTCGAATGCCCCTAGGTTCCAGCCCCAGACCTGCAAAAATAAATAAATAAATTAATTAATTAAATAAAAAATAAAATAAGGGGGTGTAGCTTAGAGGCAGAAAACTCCTTGGTGTTCAATTCCGAGTAACACACACACACACACACACACACACACACACACACACACACACACAGCTAAGAATCAACACAGGGCTGGAGGTGAGGCTCAGTGGTAAAGCACTTGCCCGGTATGTACAAGGCCCTAGATCTGATCCCTTGCACCTCCACAAACAAACAAACAAACAAAAATCCCACACAATTTCTCATATATAAGAATAAAGACTTTTTAGACATTGAAGCTTTCGAAAATTTTGTGCCCCTATGCGTCCTTCCTTAAGAAGATCCTCGAGAATTTTCCATAAAAGAGACTAACCAAAGAAAGAGGAAGACAGGAAACAAGAGATCTAACACAGGAGACAGCTCGTGGGAATCCCCCGGAGGAGGGTGAAGGGGGATCCCAGATGACAGCTGTGTGTTAGAGAGCAACGAGTCCAGATTGGAAGACTGAGATAGCGCACCGTCCTCACCGAGAGCCTGCGGACACCACAGTATCATGTGAACCCCGTTTTGTGGTTGTCTAAACAACAGCCGGAGTCCGCGGCCATGCTCCCCACGTGCTGTGCTGCCTCCATCAATGAAGACTGACTTTACTGAAAATTCAAGAAAATTTTGTTTTGACCTGTTCCTGGAAGCTGTAGGAAGGCCACGGTGAGTTAAGAGGCAGAAAATAACAGCCCATTCTATCTGGCCATATTTCTGTTGGATGATATACCTGATCTAAACAACAGCTCTGCCACATGTCCTGCCTGCGGTATACTCTCTACTTCCTCGGACTCATATATGACCTTGAATTGTTAACTTCCCTTAGAAGAGGTCCCAGAGAACAAAGCCAAATCATGAATCAGACCATGGTCAGCTTGCCTTCTCCAGGGGTATTTCATTCAATAGTGATGATATTACCCTTCCTCACACAACTAGGGTTGAGCTTGCTACTTAAAATTTCCAAACCTAAATAATTACAAGTGCCAGGCGTGGTGGTGCACGCTTGTAATCCCCATGCTTGGGAGGCTGAGACAGGAGGATAGCGCAGGTTCGAAGCCAGCCTCAGCTACTGATTGAGGCTCTCAGCAACTCAGTGAGACCCTGTTTCCAAAGTATAAAATAGGTCTGGGAGTATAGTATACCTATTTATAGTAGAAAAGCCCCTGAGTTCCACCCCCAGTACCACCAAAAAAAAAAAAAAAAAAAAAAAAAAAGTGATGCTGGGCATGGTGGTGCACACTTGTAATCCCTGTGCTTGGAAGGCTGAGACAGGAGGATCACACAGGTTCGAAGCCAGCCTCAGCTACTTAGTGAGGCTCTCAGCAACTTAGTGAGACCCTGTTTCCAAATAAAATATAAAATAGGTCTGGGAGTATATCCCAGAGATAGAAAGCCCCTTGGTACCACCAATAAATAAATAAATAAATTAATTAAAGAAAAGAAAGAAGCCAGGATTATATTACCCAGCAGAGGTGAAAAGCAGGAGAAGACAACGTTAGGAGGATAAAAGAGAAGAGGCTGGATAAAGCACGCAGGAGGAGCCCACTGGTGGGTACAGAGGTATTTTATTACTTTCTCTTTAAAGTAGTCTTAAAAGCCAGGCATGGTGGTGCACACTTGGAATCCTAGCACTTGAAGGCTGAGACTGGAGTATTACAGGTTCAATCTCCAGTACTGCAAAACAAAACAAAACACCAGTATTTTTTTTTTTTTTGGTGTGTGTGTGTGTGTGTGTGTGTGTGTGTGTGTGTGTGGTGCTGGGGATTGAACCCAGGGGTATTCTACCTCCAAGCCACACCCCCAGCCCTATTTTTTATTCTTTAGGGTCTCACTAAGTTGCAGACGGCCTCATTAAGTAGCTGAGGCTGGCCACAAACCCCAATCCTATCTCAGCCTCCCAAGTACTGGGTATACCACCATGCCTGGGTCTATCTTCTTTATACATGATACATCTCTCATTCATTCATTCATTCATTCATTCTCTTACACACACACACACACACACACACACACACACACACGCTTTGAACTATGAACCACATGGATTGCCAGTATTCTACCATCTTTGTGATACTAGGTATTGAACCCAGGAGAATTTTACCTCCAAGCTATCTCCCTAGCCCATTTTTTT
Organism: Muscardinus avellanarius; assembly: GCF_963383645.1. Taxonomy (NCBI): domain Eukaryota; kingdom Metazoa; phylum Chordata; class Mammalia; order Rodentia; family Gliridae; genus Muscardinus; species Muscardinus avellanarius. Next base: position 40,781,930 of record NC_137798.1, on the reverse strand, counting down.
TTAAACAGGGTCTCGCTAGGTTGATGAGAGTCTCACTACTTGCTAAAGCTTCCTTCGAACATGTGATCCTCCTGTCTTAGCCTCCCAAGTACTGGAAATACAGGTGTGCATCACCACACCCTGCTTATTTTACCAGTCTTTTTTTTTTTTTTTTTTTTTTTTTAAGAAAGGCAGACTGCCACGTGCAGCGCCTCATTTGGATGTATCTGGAGTCTTGGAAGCTTGACTACCCTAGTTCTCCTACAAATGGACCTTGAGAGCTTGTTTGGAGGTTCTAGCAGGGGAGCGCAGCTACTCGTATACCCTTGACCAAAGACCGGTCGTCCTCTATTCGGAGAAGGTCGTCCTCTTCGACCGAGCGTGCAGCTTTGAGAGGGACTCACATGGAGCGGTGAGGGAGGAGGGGGACACCCGCCTAGCCAGCCAGATCAGCAGAACCAACCCTGGCCATCAATGGGGTGACAGGTGTCGCAGCCAGATCGCCCTCACATCCACTTTACCAGTTCTGATGTAAAAAACACCAACCTCAGCTGCATGTGGTGCTGCACACCTGTAATCCCAGTACTTTGAAGGCTGAGACAGAAGGGTTGCAGGTTTGAGGACAGTTTCAGCTACATAGTGAGACCCTCAACAACTTAGCAAGACCCTATTTCAAAACAAAAAATAAAAAAGAGCTAGGAGAAGCTCATAGGTAGAATGCCCTGGGTTTAATACTCAGACCACACACAGACACACCAACAACATCAAACGTTTAACCCTAATAGTTCAGGCTCAGCAATGTGCCCTGTGCCCTTGAGGCAAAATAAGAGTCCACATTTCCCCACATGTGAAATGTGGAAGGAGAGAAAAGAAAATCTGTATTAAATTTAATAAACATAATTATGCAACTGCCACATTGTATGTGCAGGACACAATAATTCTTTCCTCTAAAAAGTTAAAACATTTATGTTTGTAATGGGGGAAATTCCTATGTATTTCCCAGAGAAAAGATCTGCCAAACACTATGTTCACAAAACAAAAGCTTAATAGAACACAAAGATGAGGACTTCAGAGCAGTTTTTAGAAATCCCCAAACCTTCACATCTACCTCACTTCTGCTTTTCTTAGCAGAAATGGGACACAGAAACTGGAAATGACAGGAAGCAATAATGGGGATGTGACTTGACAGAGAGGTGTGAGAGGAGGAATTAGGAGTATAAATGAGACAGTGTGTTCCGTCTGCTTCTCCAATCAAGGGAGGGTCATGCATGGGATGAGTTGGTTCTTGATAGAAGAACTGCCCCCTACGAGAGATTAATCCCGGGGGGCATTCTGAGTTACACCCCCAGCCCTTTTTATTTCGAAATAGGGTCTCACTAGGTTGCTGGGGGTTTCACTGCTTGTCGAGGTTGTCCTCAAACCTGTCCCGTCTCAGATTCCCATATAGTGGGGTTATAAGCATGCACTGCCATGCCTGGCAGAACTGTTTTGAGACTCTTTTTTTTTTTTTTTCAGGCATAGAAATTAAAACTAGGCCGGGCGTGGTGGCGCACGCTTGCAATCCCCGCGCTTGGGAGAGAGGAGGATCGCGTAAGTTCGAAGCCAGCCCCAATGGCCTAAGAAACCCTGTTTCTAAATTAAAAAAAAAAAGTATAAAATAGGAGTGTAGCCCGGAGGTAGAAGGACTTCCAGGAACCCCAGTACCACCAAAAAAAAAAAAAAAAAAAAGAAAAAGAAAAGAAATTAAAACTAGCCGGGCATGGTTGTGCACACTTGTAATCCCAGCACTTGAGAGGCTGAGACCGGAGGATTGTGGTTCGCGGACAGCCTCAGCTACTTAGTGAGGCCCTTCACAACTTAGACCCTGTTTCAAAATAAAGAATAAAAAATAGGGCAGGGCTGTAGCTCCGAAGTTAATGCCCTTGGGTTCCATCCCCAGACCCGCAAAAAAGAAGAAAAAAAAAAAAAAAGAAATTAAAAACTGATGTAAACAACAATAACAACAACAAAATAACCCTCCACTTTCTTCCCTCTAGCTAAGGTTCCAGGGCAATTAGGATGTGTCCCAAGTACTTACAAATGTTGCTGTTTTTATACATATCAGCATTTAATCCTCATCGACAGCCTAAGAATTTTGCTCCTGCTCTCTTGCATATGGCGAAAATGAGGCTGAGCAAAGTTAAGGAACTAAGCCAGTCACAGGCCAGTGAGTAGCAGAGCTGGGTTTCAAATCTGGTCAATTCTACCCTCAAACCTCATTCTTACTCACTGATAACCCTCTTCTACTATATTAGCTTTCAAATTTTAACTTTTCAAACCATTCCTTTCTTAATTCTGCCATTTCTTAAATAGCTTCAACTATGCCTATTCCAGTAGCATCTACTGCCCCATCTTCCTCCTCCTCCTCCTTCTTCTTTTTCTTTTTTTTTTTTGGTGGTACTGGGGGTGGAACCCAGGAGCTTTCTACCTCCGGGCTATACTCCCAGACCTATTTTTTATATTTTATTTGGAAACAGGGTCTCACTAAGTAGCTGAGAGCCTCACTAAGTAGCTGAGGCTGGCTTTGAATCTGTGCGATCCTCCTGCCTCAGCCTCCCAAGCGAGGGGATTACCAGCGTGCGCCACCATGCCTGGCTGCCCCATGCTTCTTAAGTGAACTATGGGAAACGCTAGGCACTTTTTTGAAAAGCCTAACGCTGTATTTCTCAATTGCTATTTATAGAAGCAGTACCTACCTGACAGTATGTTGGGGGAACCTGAAGCCATAGGAATATCCTCTGGAAAGAAAATTTTACTTCAGGTCCTATTTTTTTGAAGAACCTATTTGTTTTTAATGTGAAAATAAGTACAAGATATGCTATTGTGTCTCTTTTTTTTTTTTTTTTTTGGTGGTACTGGGGGTGGAACCCAGAGGCTTTCTACCTCCGGGCTATACTCCCAGACCTTTTCTATATTTTATTTGGAAACAGTCTCACTAAGTTGCTGAGAGCCTCACTAAGTAGCTGAGTCTGGCTTTGAACCTGTGCGATCCTCCTGTCTCAGCCTCCCAAGCGCGGGGATTACAAGCGTGCGCCACCACGCCCCGGCTAAATTGAAACTTTTAAACAATGTGTTTAATTATAACATTTTTGTGCAAAATAAGCATGTATGTATGTGCTGAAAGTAGTCTTGAAAAATCCATAGTAAACTGCTATCAGTGGTTTCTTGTGGAAAATAATATTAGGAAGAGAGCTTTTACTTCCGGTCATCTGACCTTCTTATCCATAAATATGTATACTACATTTGTAAAGGAAGAACAACAACATCTAAAGGTTAAATAACATCAATAATAGCATATACTATAATCTCAAGGCCAAAGGATATGAAAGACTCTCCAGAGATCTCCTAAGTCAGGAACCCCCTGAATGACTGGGTAGACGTCAGCAGGGTAATGCAGAGCAGGCTCAGCCCCAGTTGCTTCAACATAAAAAATCTTTATTTGGCATCCATAAGCGACAGGCTGTTATTTTCTTCAAAGAGTTCATTCCATAGCAGGGAGACAAACATATAAATAAACCACTATCATCTTTAGGATTCTAATACAATACAAAAAGTGCCAAAAATTTACCAAATGAATGTACCTGCTCAACTCAGGTGCAATCTCAAGCATCTGGTGGATATAAGGGTAAACAAAATAAGTAGTATTAAAAGAACTGCTACAAGGGCAGCGGAAGCAGAGAGGAACCTACAGAAAGTTCTGAAAGCTAAAATGGAACTTCCAAGTCAGATGGAAGTTCGGGGTGCAGGGGAGAGTGAAAGAGTGTGGTGTGTTGAGGATAAAGCAGGAATTTTCAGATCAGTGGTATCCACAGTGATTAAGCCAAAAAATTCTGCTAATATTTCCTCCTAAACTAATTACTCTGATCTTGCACTATCCAACATGGTAGCTACTAGCTGTCCTGTCTGAAGAGCACCTAAAATGACTTTAACTAAATTGAGATGTGCTGTTAGGTGTGAAACATGCTGGATTTTCCTGTCTTTAAGGTGGGAGAAAGCAGGCGCTAAGGAGACGTGAGAGAAGAAGCTGGAAGGCAGGCAGGAGTCAAATGATCAAGAGCTGCCTGTGCGCCAACGCAGAACCGTGGGTTTGTGATGAGGAGCCTCAGGGAAGGGACACTTGCAGGTGTCCATTCAGAAAGAGCATCGCACTGAGGTTCGGGATGGAGGGAGGCCAGTGATCACACTTCAGGAAGAGTGAGAAAGGGGAAGGGTCTAGGACAAAAGAGACTAGAGCAGCACTGTCCAAGAGAAACATAACGTAGCCACAAACATAACTATAAATCGGGCAGTTACACTAGTATCAAAATACTATTTCAACATGAAATTAATATAATTACTGAGTTTTTTTTTTTTTTTTGTAGTGGGTGTTGAACCCAGGGACATTCTACCCCTGAGCTACACTTTACCCTAAATTTATTTTTAATTTTTTTTTTTTTTTTTTTTTTTTGCGGGTCTTGGAGTGGAACCCAGGGGCATTTGACCTCCTAGCTACATCCCTGCCCTATTTTTTACTCTTTATTTTGAAACTGGGTCTCACTGAGTTGCAAAGGGCCTCACTATGTAGCCGAGGCTGTCCTCCAACCATGATCCTCCTGTCTCAGCCTCCCGAATGCTGGGATTACAAGTGTGCGCCACCATGCCTGGCTCTGATGTTTTTCTAGAGGTCAGAGCAGAAGACTCTTGATTGTTTTTACTTAAACAGGCAAAGCAACTCATGTGAATGGGGAACTTGTCTTAAAGTGACATACTGCTGAGCTGGCACAGCACTGGCAGGTTCCATTCACTTTATGCTCATGGGTGATGCATGAAATGCCAAAGAAATAATGCATCAGGGTACTTGTAACTTATTGGAAGACATAAAAATACTGTTTGTAAAATGTAGACCAGCCATCTAATTTTATAAACTAAATAGTCTTTTCTTGTTCTTCACCCACTTAACTCTTATTTTCTATTACGATATCAAGGTGAGACAAGGAGCTCTGGCTTGGCAGTTTTCTCTGAAAAAGTATTGTTTAAGCCAGGCATGTCATTACACACTTATAATCCCAGTACTTGGGAGGATGAGTCAGGAGGATTGCAGGCTCATGACCAGTCAACTACTTAGTGAGGACCTCAGCTACTTAATGAAGCCCTATTTCAAAAGTAAAGAATTAAGCCGGGCGTGGTGGTGCACGCTTGTAATCCCAGCATTTGGGAGACCCAAGGACTGCAGTTCGTGGACAGCCTCAGCAACTCAGTGAGACCCTGTTTCAAAATAAAGAATAAAAAATTGGGCAGGGGCTGTAGCTCGGAAGTCAAATGCCTCTGGGTTCCATCCCCAGACCCACAAAAAATAAATTAATAAAAAAAGAAAGAATTAAAAAATAGGATTGGAGGTAGAATGCCCCTGGGTTCAATCTCCAGTATCCCCCACACACAAAGTACTATTTGATTTTGAGGATTCCGAACATCTCTGGAAAAAGCAGAGGATTGGACTTGGCATCTTGCTGATGGAGCTCTTACCTCTGGGTGAGTCACTTAGCTTCTAAGTCAGTTTCCTTCTATGTAAAATGAGAAAAACATGACTACTTAGTCCATAGGGGTATTTGAGGATCAGATCAGATTAAATCTATGGAAGAGCTTTGTAAGCTATAAAATCTACCCATCGTCGTTGGTAAGCTATGAAAGCACAAACAATGTGGCATATTCATAAACAGATCTCATATACTACCTTAAAAGGTTAAGATTTTAAGAGAATTAAGAGGATTTTATAAAAACATAGCTGACAAGTTTCTTCAAAAGCTCTTTAATCCCTTGATTTTAAGCACATTCCCTTCCATTTTTTTTTTTTTTTTTAAGTGATGGGATCTTAGTCACGCATGGCAGGGCACACTTATAACCCCAGTACTTGGGAACTAAGACAGGAGAATCAGAGGTTTGAAGCCAGCAAGAAGGCTCTCAGCAATTTAGTGAAATTCTGTGACTGTTTAAAAAAAAAAAAAAAATATATATATATATATATATATATGCATATATATACACACATATGGCTGGCTGGATGTGGTGGCTCAGGTTGGTAATCCCAGTACTTGGGAGGCTGAGACAGGAGGATCGCAGGTTCGCAGCCAGCCTCAGCTACTTAATGAGGCCCTCTACAGTTTAGTGAGACTCTGTTTCAAAATAGAGGTATAGTTCAGTAGTAAAATGCCTCTGGGTTCTATCCCTAGCACCAAAAAAAAAAAAAAAAAAAAAAACACCTTAAAAAAATAAAGAGAAGAGATCTTGCTATGTTGTCTAGACTGGAGTGCAGTGGCTAGTCCCAGGCATGATCCCACTACTGATCAGGGGAATTCTGACCTGCTCTATTTCTGACTCGGGCCAGTTCACCCCTCCTTAGGCAACCTGGTGGTTCCCTGCTCCTGGGAGGCCACCAGAGCCAAACAAGAAGTCCCGCTGCCTCTTCCTCCTCCCTAGTAGCTGTAACTGCAGGTGCAAGTGCAGAACCTGGCTGCTGCTGCTTCTCCTTTTTTTTTGGTACTGGGATGGAACCCAGGAGCATTCTACTTCCGGGCTATACATCCCCAGCCCTACTTTTTTTTTTCTTTTTCTTTTTCTTTCTTTTTTTTTTCTTTTCTTTTCTTTTCTTTTTTTTTTTTTTTTTTGGTAGTACTGGGGTTCCTGGAAGCCCTTCTACCTCTGGGCTACACTCCCAGACCTATTTTTTTTTTTTTTAATTTGGAAACAGGGTCTCTTAAGCCAGCGCGGCTGGCTCTGAACCAGTGTGATCCTCCTGTCTCCGCCTCCCAAGCGCAGGGATTACAAGCGTGCGCCACCACGCTCGGCTTATTCTTTATTTTTTGAAACAGGGTCTCAATGAGTTGCAAAGGGCCCACTAAGTAGAGGAGGCTGGCTTCGAACCTGCGCGATCCTCCTGTCAGTCTCCCAAGTGCTGGGATTCCAAGCGTGCGGCCACGCCCGCCCCCTTCTCTTTGAGGTTCTATGTCATCACTTAGGTCCGATCCCACCAGGCCTCCCGCTTGGTCTTTCCATGTCCAGTTTCTCCTTGAACCATCGCCACGTTAGTTCTCCTCAACACTGCTTTCTTTGTGTCCTTTTTTCTATTCATATTCATTCCCCAAATCCCAATTTCTGGCACTGGTAGGCTGTCCAAACCTGGTATTAACAAATCCAGATAACTACCTGATGAGGGAAAGGCTGGGTATGTGGGTGTGGGAGGTCCAACTGTGTACCACAGAGCATGGTAATTAATGTGTGTGGCACAGTGAGGAGACTGCAGACTAGAGAGTCATGTTGGCATTTGAATCCTGCATCTGTTACTATATATATAAGAGCGTGTGTGTGTGTGTGTGTGTGTGTGTGTTCCTGGGGATTGAACCCAGGGGCATTCTACCTCTGAGCTATATTCCCATTCCTTTTTATTTTTTATTTTGAACAGGGTCTTACTAAGTTGCAAGAGGCCTTACTGTATTGCTGAGGCTGACCACAAACCTGAGATCTTCCTGTCTTAACCTCCCAAATACTGGGATTACAAACATGCCCCATGTCTGGCTGTTACTAAATTTATGATCGCAGGGAAGCAACTTAATTACATTTCAGTTTCCTTATTTGTAAAATGGGAAATTAGCTATTTACTTCACAGAATTGCTTAAGTACAGAATCCTGCTTTAACAGAAAATTCAGTATGTTTTAATTTCTTTTCTTTCTTTTTTGGTGCTGGGGATGGGACCCAGGACACACCAGCCCTATTTAGGCTGAGGCTGGCCGTGAACCTGTGATCTTCCTGTCTCAGACTCATAAGTACTGTGATTACAAGCATGTGCCATCATGACTGGCTGTTTTAGTTTCTGATCCTGTTTATACATGGAAAATTAAGCTGTGTTAATTTAGAAAGTTATATGCATTGTTTTGTCTAGAGTTTGAACCGCTTCACTAAAAAGCAGTTATTGTATCAAGGTTAAGGTAAAAATACAAATTGAAAAGTGTAACCATTTAACAAAAAAAAAATCAGTTACAAAAATATTTTTTTTTGTATCAGATACCTCCCAGGACAAACTATGCAGGTAAATCAGTTTAAGTTAGAAAGTTACACGTCCAGGCTGGGTGAGGTGGTGCTTGCTTGAAATCCCAGCATTCCGGAGGCGGAGGCCAGATGATCCTGGTTCCAGACAGCCTCAGCTACTTAGTGAGGCCCTTCGCAATCAGTGAGACCCTGTTTCAAAAATTAAAAAGACTAAAAACTAGGGCTGAGGTGTAGCTAGGAGGTACAATGCCCCTGGGTTCCATCCCCAGCAACACACACACACACACACACACACACACACACACACACACACACGCACACGCACACGCACACGCACACGCACGCACATGGCCAGACTGGCGTGGTGGTGCACTGGTATCCGTAGAGTTATTTGAGAAGTTTTGATGGGGAGAAGAGAGACGAGAGCAGCTCGCTATTTGTGATCAAGGCATGGATAGAGTGCTGAAAGAACCAAGAAAGCATGTTACAAAGAGCCCAGAATGGCATTTTGAGAAGGAGCGGATAAATACACCAACAGATGGAAACACAAAGAACAGTGTGTTATGGGGGAAGAGCATGGGATTTGAATGAGATATGCCTAGCCCTGTGACTTTGCCACTTACTATGAACAAGTTAGGGCCTGGGGTTTGCTGATCCTTTAGCGGGGAGCACCAGTATCTACGTAACTGGTGCTGCATATTCAAGTGCCTAGCACAGCACCTCTGCTTGGTCCAAAGAATGTATTCAACAAAGATTAGTTTCATTTTCCCTCAAAGGTTACTGGTAACACGGAAGGGTGCAATTACAATTAAGCAATGGGACTGTACACTGTGTTGTGCAGGGTTAAGGCATTCAGTTATGAAATATTAAAAAACAGGGACTGATGTTATGTTTGGTGGCAAACACCTATAATCTCAGTACTTTGGAGACTGACACAGAAGGATCAGAGGCTCAAGGTCAGCCTCAGCAATTTAGCACGCCCCTGAGCAGCATAGTGAGACCTTGTTTGAACATAAATAAGATAGTGCTTGGGGTGTAGCTCAGAGGTACAATGCCCCTGGGTTCAGACCCAGTAGCAAAAAAAAAAAAAAAGGTGGGGAGAGAGTGGTATGACAGTCAAAAGAGGAAAGGAGTTGATAGAGTTAACCATTCTGAAGTCGAAAAAGGATGAAGACGGTGAAAGTGCCAAGGAGGAAGTGAGGCCAGGGGAGCAGGACCATTTAGTGTCTTACATATGGTTAGCACATGTCCTCAAATGATTTGAAATAGAGCTCCCTTACTGAACTGAAGATGAGAAACAGAAATGAAGTTTTCTTTTTCTTAAAATTGGTCCTAGAGGTTGAACTCAGAGGCATTCTACCTCCCAATTACACCCCAGACCCCCCTTTTCTTAATTTGGAAAAAGGTCTTGCGAGGTTACTGAGAGCTTCACTAAGTTGCTGACACTGCCCTTGAACCTGTGATCCTCCGGTCTTAAGCTTCACAAGTGCTGGGATTACAGGCTTGTCCTACCATGCCTGGCCTAAAGTTTTGAGTCTGGACATGGAAAGGATCAAAGGACAAACAAAACTGCCTCATGGAGGCAAGCTGGTGGAGTTGATACCTGATATTGATCATTTAAGTAAATCTAGGAAACAAAATATTTTTAAAAATTAGTTTCCAAAGCAGATTTGAATCCAAGTGTCCCTGGGCTTAATTGCTAATGAATGTGAAAGACACAGCTAGGGAATTTGTGGGTAGAAAATATTCCCTAATTGCACAATCTCTAAACCTTTCCATATGATTTTAACTATAACGATGTGCAAGTAAACATACCTCTCAACTTTTCCAACCCTCCCTACGCGTACAAAGAATCATTCTTGCAACACATATGGCGTTCTAATGAGTCTTGACATGAAAGTGTTCTGAGACAAATTCAAAGTTTTCTAAATTGGGGAGAGGGATGTATTGTCAGATGTTTTCTGCTCTGTATTCTAAGCACAAGAGAAATCTGAGCTTTAAAGAACTTAAGAGAACCGTGCCAAGTCATCAGGCAAGATAGAAGTATAATGGAGTCCAATGGAAATATTTTTCTACCTCTCTTTTCCTAATAAATATATAAATGCAACTTTGTCTTCAAAATGTAGAGTACCAACTTCTTTTCTTTCTTTCTTTCTTTTTTTTTTTTTTTGGTACTAGGGATGGAACCCAAGGGCATTCTGTCTTCAATGATGATTTTTTTTTTTTCAGTACTAAGGATGAAACCCAGGGTCTTTCTACCTCCAAGCTATACCCTCCGCCCCATTTTTTATTCCTTACTTTGAAACAGGGTCTCACTGAGTTGCAGAGGGCCTCACTAAGTAGCTGAGGCTGACCGTGAACCACAATCCTCTTGTCTCTCCCAAATGCTGGGATTACAAGCGTGCACCACCACGCCTGGCTTTTTTTTTTTTTTTTTTTTTTGGTACTCCGATGGAACCCAGAGGCATTATACCTCCAAGCTACACCCCCCAGCCTTATTTTTTAGTCTTTTTACTTTTTTGAAACGGGCTCTCAGAGTTGCAAAGGGCCTCACTAAGTAGCTGAGGCTGTCCGCGAACCGCAATCTTCCTGTCTCAGCCTCCCAAAGCTGGGATTACAAACGTGTGCTACCACGCTTGGCTCAAGCACCAACCTCTTAACAACTGCACATTTACCAACCACAAATCAGGGTGGAAGAACCATTAATTCAGGAAAAAACATGATACTGTGATCATTGTGAGGGAAAATAAACATAAAAAAATGCATGTTTCTCTGCAGAAAGAAAGAAGGAAGAAGAGAAAGAGAAAACAAAAAAGAAAAGAAAGAGCAAACAAAAGGGTGAGAGGGAAAGTAGAGAAAGGTACTCAAAGGTATACAAAGAAAATCCTTCAATAGTACTGAAAATAAAAAAAGAAAGAAGCAGCAAGATGGGTGTGGTGCTGCACACCTGTGATCCCAGTACATGGGAGGTTGAGACAGGAGGATTGCAGGTTCATGGCCAGCCTCAGCAATTTAGTGAGGCTCTCGGCAATTTCACAAGAACCTGCTTTGAAATAAATTCAAATAAATAAATAAAAATAGGGTTGGAGTTTAGCCCAGAGGTAGAATGCCCCTGGATTCAATACACAGCACAGCAAAAAACCAAAACTAAAAGCAAAACCAAAAAAACAATGTCTCTGCATTTAATATCCAGTTCCCCCCACACACACACCAAAAAGAAAAAAAGAAAAAAAAGAAAAAAAAAAAAAAAACGAGGCATGGAGAGACTATGGTAGCATACATGAAGATTTTCTATCTTAGCTAGAAGGCTAAGTTTGTCAAGAAATGTTTGCCCAATTGTTTTTTAACAAAAGAATCAACATGACTGGGGATGCAGCTCAGTGGTAGGTACATACTTTGCTTGCAAGAGGCCCTGCACTGCATAAAAATAGAAAAAAAGCATTGATATGGCCATTCTACACAGGGAGGCAGAAATCACAAGAAAAAAACAGGCTTTAAAAAGATACAGTCGGGTGTGGTGGCGCACGCTTGTAATCCCAGCATTTGGGAGGCCGAGACTGGAGGATCACAGTTCATGGCCAGCTTCAGCTACTTAGTGCGGCCCTCTGCACTTAGTGAGACCCTGTTTCAAAATAAAGAATAAAAAATAGGGCAGGGGGTATAGCTTGGAGGTCAAATTCCTCTGGGTTCCATCCCCAGACCCACAAAAAAAAAAGAGATATATATATTGGTGTGGTGACGTACACTTGTAATCCCAGCATCTTAGAAGGCTGAGATAGGAAGATCCAAGGTTCTTGGATAGCCTCAAGTACTTAGTGGAGCCCTTTGCAACTCAGTGAGACCCTGTTTCAAAATAAAGAATAAAAAATAGGCCGGGCATGGTGGCGCACACTTGTAATCCCAGCATTCAGGAGGCTGAGACTGGAGGATCGCGGTTCATGGACAGCTTCAGCTACTTAGTGAGGCCCTCTGCAACTCAGTGAGACCCGGTTTCAAAATAAAGAATAAAAAATAGGGCAGGGGGTGTATCTTGGAGGTTGAATGCCCCTAGGTTCTATCCCCAGACCCACAAAATAAAAATAAAAATAAAAATAGGGCTGAGGGTGTAGCTTAGAAGTAGAATGCCCCTGGGTTCCATCCCCAGTACTGCAAAAGGAAAAAAAAAAAAAAATATATATATATATGTATATATATATATATTTCACTGTATATGCTTTTCACTATGATATGAACCCCTCATTCCCAAAATAAATCCCCAAACCTATGATCAGGTTGAGATAAACAATGCAGAAATGACCTATAAACTGCTATATGCTACCACAATGTTAGCTGCATTTATTAACCAATTATAAATAGACTTCATAAAGATTAACCAGTCAATTAATGTCACTGAACAAATGTTGTGCTTTAAGAATATGCATCTATACATAGTATAGTTGGTAGTTTATGCATTTTTGCTCTAAATTTTGAGCAATGCAAATGAGCTTACTAAGCTGTATTTTTCTGTTCATAATCTGTCTTCTGCCAGATAATGAACTTCATGTGTAATTTCCATTAAAACAAAAACCCCAAATAAACAAAAAACATGTGGCTCTTTGATGTATTAAAAAAAGTCAATAGTTGGCTTCTCTGGAGGAACACTCCCACTTACAGATGCTTGATGTTTATCAGGATATACTAGTTGACAGGCATGAAACATAAAAAGTGGGACGTTCCCCGTAACCAAAACAAAAAATGTTATAGACACTTAAGTGATCCTTAGCAATGCTTTTCTTCTATCTAGATACATCTAGGAGTTTAGATAAAAGACATAACCCATCAAATAAAAGACAACTGATGTATATTTTTCTTAGATGTGGTACTATGATGTTCTAAGGAAGTAAAGTGTTGTTTTATTTTTGTATGTGTATAAACTCATATGGTTCAAACTATAAAAGAAACCAAGGGAAGTGTGTGTGTGTGTGTGTGTGTGTGTGTGTGTGTGTGTGTGTGTGTTACAGGAATGGAATCCAGGGGCATTGTACCTCCAAGCTATACCCCCAGCCCTATTTTTTATTCTTTATTGTGAAACAAGGTCTCACTGAGTTGCAAAGGGGGTCTTGCTAAGTAGCTGAGGTTGTCCGCAAACCATGATCCTCCAGTCTCAGCCTCCTGAGTGCTGGGATTACAAGTGTGCACCACTACTCCCGGCTGAAACCACGGGATTTGATGAAGAGTTTCTCTCCACTCACCTAGCTTCTCACCCCAAAGGCAACCAATATTGTCCATTCCTCAGGAGCCTTCTAGAGAGGCATCGACAACTACATGTTTGTGTGTTTTCCCTTGCCTGATCTTGTCTGTTCTTAGCTAAGCAGGGTCAGATCTGGTTAGCACTTGGATGGGAGAAAATAGGCTGCTTCTTATCGTATTATCTTCTGTGACTGAACCATAGCAGTTGCCTCAAGTGTTGTGACAAAGAGTTTGAGGCAAGTAGACTTGGAAGGAAAGTGTGCTGTGATTAGTTGGTAAAATCTAATATAGCCATCTATTACTGTTCTATGCGTTTACTGTATCTTCCATACACTCTTTTTTTTTTTTTTTTGGTACTGGAGGCTGAACCAGAGGAATTCTACCTCTGAGCTAAACCTTCAACCCTATTTTATTTTGAAATAGGGTCTTGTTATGTCATGAACTAGTGATCCCCCATCTCAGCCTCCCAAGTACTAAGATTATAGGTGTGCACCACCATGCCTGGCTTTAATATTTACTGAATAAATCCCACAGCAAAATCCTGAATGTTTAGGGGGAATAAAATAGCTTTGATATTCATATAAGCCACTTCATAGAAGCTACTTCCTCCACGCCAAGATATACCTGATCAACTCAGAACTGCAGCCCCGTAATGAAGGTGTGCTGAAACACGTGTGGCACTGCTTTCCTTGTCTCTACCAGCATTTACAGCAATGCCGTACGGTACTCAACTTGCTTGAGAAAGAATACATCCACAACTTTACACAGGATCCTGTCATGGTGTAATCACCGTTTCCAACTGCTACTCTCTAAAGAAAAAAATGGTTGTATAACATGTGATTTCTGAAACAAACATGGGGTGTGTGCAGGTCAGGTGATAGGAGAAGAAAACTGAATGGAAATATGATTAAAAGTGAAACTTCATGATTGTTTAAAAAAAAATGCAGTGAATGAGAAAATAGTGAAGAAAGAACATATCAGTGGAACTTTGCTCAATAAAGACCCCAACTGCCTGTTTGTAATCCCAGTATTGGGAGGCTGAGACAGGAGAATTGCAAATTCAAGGCCAGTCTCAGCAACCTCATCAAGACCCTCAGCAATTTACTGAGATCCTGACTAAAAAAAATAAATAAATAAAAAGGCTGTGGTGATGCATGTCTGTCATTCCAGTACTTAGGAGACTGAGACAGAAGGATCACATGTTCGTGGTCAGCCTTAGGTACTTAGTGAGGCCCTCCACAACTTAGTGAGACCCTGTTTCAAAATAAAGAATAAAAACCAGGGCTGGGAGTATAGCTCAGAGATAGAATGCACCTGAGTTCAATCCTCAGTAACACACACACACACACACACACACACACACACACACACCAAAAACAAAAAGAAACCAAAACAAAACCCAGGGGTGGTATTGCATGCTTGTAATCCTGATACTTGGGAGGCTGAGACAGAAGGATTACAAGTTCATGGCCAGCCTCAGCTACTTAGTGAGGCCCTCTGCCACTTAAGTGAGACCCTGTTTCAAAATAAAGAATAAAGCCGGGTGTGGTGGTGCATGCTTGTAATCCCAGCATTCGGAAGGCTGAGACCAGAAGATTGCGGTTCGCGGACAGTCTCGGCTACTCAGTGAGACCCGGTTTCAAAATAAAGAATAAAAAATAGGGCAGGGGTGTAACCTGGAGGTCAAATGCCCCTGGGTTCCATCCCCAGACCCGCAAGAAGAAAGAGAGAGAGAGGGAAGGAAGGAAAGAAGGAAGGAAGAAAGGAAGGAAGGAAGGAAGGAAAGAAGAAAGAAAGAAAGAAAGAAAGAAAGAAAGAAAGAAAGAAAGAAAGAAAGAAAGGAAGAAAGAAAGAAAGAAAGAAAAGGCTGGGTGTGGTGGCACATGCTTGTAATCCCTGCACTTGGGAGGCTGAGACAGGAGGGTCGCACAGGTTCAAAGCCAGCCTCAGCTACTTAGTTTGGCTCTCAGCAACTTAGCGAGACCCTGTTTCCAAATAAAAATATAAAATAGGTCTGGGAGTACAGCCCAGAGATAGAAAGCCCCTGGGTTCCACCCTCAGTATCACCAAAAAAACAAAAATAAAATAAAGAATAAAAAATAGGGCTAGTGGTATAGTTTGGAGGCAGCATGCCTCTGGGTTCAACCTCCAGTACCAAAAAACAAAAACAAAACAAAACAAAACAAAACAAAACAAAAAGCCCTAATCTAAACTGGGTGTAGTCACGCATGCCTACAATCCCAGTACTTGGGAGGCTGAGACAGGAGGATTGTAGCTACAAGGGCAGCTTTGACAATGTATGGAGACTCTCAGTAGCTTAGTGAGATCCTGTTTCAAAACAGAAAATAAAAAGAGCTGGGTGTATAGTTTGGAGGTAGAATAACCCTGGGTTCAATCCCCAGTGCCAACCCCTCCCCCCCAAACAACAAACAACCCCCCCCAAAATACTTAACCTAAGCACCAATATGATTAAATTAAGTTTTTATTTCTCCATGAAGCAATCTTTCATATCTTCCTTAAC